>NC_133652.1:159071581-159671581 GCF_009905375.1 Apium graveolens | reverse complement strand
ACAACTCCAGTAGACATAAATTGAGGGAGATTGTTAGGAATATGTTGTGTACTTGATGATAAGCTAAACAAAACACCTTAGTAGATTTAACTTAGTGAATTTTGTAGCACCCGACGGATGATCAATTATAGTCCCGACAGATGATTCAATATAGTCCCGACGAATTACTAATTGATATCCACTGGGTGAGTAGCTTATGTAACAATAAGTAATGTAGCACATTTCTGCAAACAACTTTGTGTAGATTCTATAGTAGCATGTGAGTCATGTTGACTGCTAGTAGATATACAGAATAGGTTGATTAATTGTAAATATAAGATGTCTTGTAATTCTGCATAAATGAAATGGAGTCAAGTGTCAAATAGCTACCCGACGGATGATCAACAAAGCTACCCGACAGATGATCAACAAAGCTACCCGATGGATAACAAGCATGTACCCGACGGATGATCAATTCAAATATCTATTGACAGTGACAACACCGTCACATGCGTTGGGTGTTTGCAAAAGGAATGTGGCAGCCTGTTTAGCAGGGTTTTGAGAACAAAGAAGCATTACGATTTCCATGATATTATGAAGATATTCAAAGATGCTGGAATAAAATAGTGAAGCAGCATGGAGTTAGACTTGATAGGTTTTGTTTTATTATCCTGTCTTATTACCATGTAAACTTGGTGATATATAAACTAAGTGTAGCAAGTAGAACAAATAACAAAGGAAACACAATTTTAGAAGAGAAATAGAAAAAGTTGTAACTGTTAAGAATTTCTATGTAGTTTGTTTGTTCACTTGTAAAAGCAGCTGTGAGCTATTCAAGCTTCACAAGGTTCTCTCGATATATATATATCTCTGGTGGATACATTCAAATCCACCAGAAAGTTTTAAAGACTTGTGTTTTTATTACTTTTGTTTTAAAATTATAAAATTCTCTCATTTCGCACTTTACAAATCAAACACTTATATATTATTAAGTTAGAACAATTTTAAAAATCTCAAAAAGAAGCCAGAATTAGATTCAAGTACCATTCCATTTCTTTCCTTCCAATATCAAGATATCTCAAGACATTATCGTCCTTCATTCCAATAATTCACTGATATGCTGCTCCTGCGATTACTAAAAGTCAAATATCCAGTACCATTCCATTTATTTCCTTCCAATGTCTGATCCTGATCAACTCGAAGGATCCGCATCTAAAATTAAAAGATACAACTTAATCGTCTACATAATAATTACTCGAAAATTACGCGTCAAAATCTATCATCTACCCAGACGATAATCCACACTTAAAGAAAATGGTCAAACACAAGAATTCTGAATTACATACACATGTAATTCAAATAGCGTGTATACACATAATCCATGTATCACATATTTCATATCACACATATCTCAATTCGTCAAAAGGTTCGATTCGGTACGTTTAAAACTGAAATCGGGTCAAAATATTATTTATCGATCAATAATCGACTCAGAATGACTCGTAAAACAAGAGACCTTTCAAAACAAAAGAATTTGGGTCTCGAAAGTATTTTTAATGAAAGTGGAATATTTTTCTGAGTCTAGACACGTTCGTTTCGTATTAAACGGACAAACGATCTATTTATTATGATTAAAATACAAATAAATCAATTAATAATAATATTAATTAATTTTTTTAAATACCCAAATATATTTTAAAAGCTAAATAATAATTTTTAGGAATTATTTCGCTTAATTATAAATAATTATGTTTTATTTAATTATTAATAAATAAAATCAATTGATTAAACGAATTAATCAATTAATTAAATCTATAAATAATAAATTAGAATAAATTATAAATAATTAAATCGAATTGAATTTTGAAAATAATAAAGTAAATAAAATTTTGGAATTAAAACAATTAAGTTAATTATTAAAAATAATTCACCAAATTTTATTTTGAATTAAAAAAAGTTTAAAATAGGATTTTGATATATTTTTAAAACAACAATTCCAAAAACACTTTTTACAACAGAAACTTGGATCCAGGAAGATTGGATGGTGGTTGTAGAAGGAGGAGTCTCGCTGGAGAAGCTTAGGGAAGGAGACCGGAAATGATGAACTGTCGCCGGTTTCTGGAAAGCCCAGAATTCCGACCGACGTCCGGCCATCTCCCGACACCCCCAATCTTAACAAAACCACCTCAGTTTCGTCCGATTTTAACATCAAAACGACCCAAATCACCACCAAAATGTAAAAACGATTCTAACAACACCATAGCAACACCAAAACCCAATATCTGATCGAAACAATCGAACCCAGGTTCATTTTCCGGCGAGAAACCGAATTTAGCCATTCCTTAACCAAAATCAACCAACTTGGTACCAAATTAAAGCTATAAACACGTCTAATTTGTTCATATCACTCTAATCTTCACCCATATCAAGAACAATCCGAAATTTGAAAAGTTAAACTACTAAAATTCAAGAACTCGACTTATACTAAAACATAACCAAAATTAACAAAATTATATACTAAATCGATTCTCGTGAACTCGGGAACAATAATCAATCAACCAAATCATCAAAGAATCCTTCAAGATTCAAAAAACGAATTTAAACAATAAACTTGAAAAAATTCAATTTAACCAATAATCAATCTTACTTAATGAAATTGGTACCAAAATAACGAGATCGATTAGAGCTTTGATTTGGTTTATAAAGCGTCCCAAACGGATTTGTAAATCTCCGGGAATCATTTGATTTGGGTTAAGAACAAAATTATACCCCCAAAAGTGATCTTGAATATAGATTTTAATAATAATAAAAATGAAATAAAAGAATTAATTAGGGTATTTATATTTTACAGAAAATCAATACCCTAAAAAAAATTAAGGGTGTTTTTATCCCTTAATTAAAATAATTATGCCCAAACATAATAATTATGGAGAATAATTTTAAAAGTAATTAAATATTAAATTTATATCAAAATTCCCCAAAAATTATGAATAATTTAAAAATACAAAAATAATGGATATTTGAAATGTGCATGATTTTATAAAAATATAAATATAAATTTTGTGGGCTTTGACGTCCCGGTGGGGTCCCGGTCTGATATTTTTTATGAAACCGAAACACTTATAATATATGAAAATGCATGCAAAATGAGATGAAACAGTACCTCGATAAAACGCTCATAAACACGCGTCCATATTGCGGTTAATTTCATACAAATGCATTTTAAACACGTAACGAGTATCCGAAAATACTCTGGTACTTACAGGACCACACACAAATCTAACGCATATTATATCATGGCAAGACAATTTTTAAATAATATTAACACATAATTATTCATCTAACACGTAACAAATAGCTATAAAATATTATTTTTAAATATTTTCAAACCTCACCTTTGACCGGTTAAACATGGATCAATTACCAAATAATATTTCTGACACAAATAAAACATTTCCTCGATTCCTAAAATTTTAAAAGAACTCAACTAGCCGATATCAATAAAACGAGCAGCTTTTAATAAATCTTTGAAGTAGTAAAAGTAATTAAATACTTTCATAATAACGACATGGATCGACAACAACTACCAATTAACACATTAAGCCATTTAATGACATAAACTCACTAACCAGGAATAAAATATCCATAATTTTATTCCTTTCAAATCAGAAAATCACATAAACATATTCAAATAATAATAATAATAATAATTCTGATAAATACGGGATATCACAAAAACTCTTAAATAAATATCATAATGTTAGAGATAATTGATTATATCTGGACAGAAACTATCAGAAGTTCTTATCAGGACTTATATAAGTATTTACTAAAGAGTGACGTCATCAGTACTTATATCAGTACTTGATGATCAGCAGATGATGTCATCAGTATTTGTCATTTCAGTAGATATTTGAGGAGGAAAAGGAAAGCAGGAATTCAAGGCGACTTTATATCAGAAGCAATCATACATGGATATGTAAAAGGTTTCCTTATTGTAATAGGATAGGATTCCTTATGATTGTGTAACTGTGCTCTTAATAAAGCACAAATTAGGTTCATGCTATAAGCATTGCGAACAGTGTTATATCATTCGTATAACCTAGCAGCTCTCAAGGATATTTGTTCATCCTTTTGAGAGAGTACGTTTGTAATCAATTTTTATCTGTTAATATAAAAACTGTTGGTTCTGTTGAAGCTTTGTCGAATTATTTGTATAAACTATATTCACCCTCACTCTATAGTTGATTACGGACCTAACAATTTGTATCAGAGCTTGTTGTTGACATACAAACAATTTAAGATCTGAAAAACAATCTTTAATTGGCAGCCAAAGAAGCACTACAGAATTCACAACCACCACCCCCGACCACATCACAGATTAGCAGCAACATGAGTAGGTATGAAGCCATCAAGGTACCATTTCTGAAGATATATGAATATCCAATCTGGAAAGTCGGGATGGCCATGTTCTTGGAAGCCACAGATCCTGGATATCTAAGCAGGATTTATAATGGTCCTTATAAACCAATGAAGATAGTTGTTTCTGTTGTAGGAGAACCAGAAAAGATGGTTGACAAAGAAAGGAAGGACTACACTCCTGAAGTTCTTTCATCTATTATGAGGGATGCAAAAGTCAGACACATCTTGCACAGCAGTCTTGATAGTGTTATGTACAATAGGTTTATTGGATGTAAGACATCAAAAGAGATATGGGATGCTTTAGAAGTAAAGTGTCAAGGCACAACTGCTATCAAGAAGAACATGAGGACAATACTTACTTAAGAATATGAGCAATTTGACTCAAGAGATAATGAGTCCTTAACTGAGATCTATGACATATTTCAAAAGCTGTTGAATGACCTATCTCTCCTCGACAAGGAATATGATTTAGAGGACTCAAACTTGAAGTTTCTACTTGCTCTCCCTGAAAAGTGGGACTTTAAGGTCACATCAATAAGGGATAACTATCAATTTGATGACACACCTTTAGATGAGATCTATGGAATACTGAAAACTCATGAACTATAGATGGAGCAAAGGAGTAAGAGGAAAAGATCCAAGTCCAGACCATTTGCACTCAAAGTTAAAGAGAATCCAAAGGAGAAAGCTAGGAGAAAAGGCTACTCCAAAGGAAAAGCTATGATTGCAAAGTGAGATACTGAATCATCAAACTTTGATGATGACTCAAATACTGATAATCAATCAGATACTGATAGTGATCATGACAACAATGAAGACATGGAACAAATGGCTGCTCTATAGGTTAAAGGCTTTAAGAAAATGGTCTACAAGAACTTCAAGAAAGGAAAAAGATTTTCCAGAATAGGTTCCAGTTTCTCAAACTCTAATAAGAGGAACAGCAGAAGAAGTACTGATTAGAAGGAATCAAAATATGGAAAACTTGACAAGTCAAAGGAAAGATGCTACAACTGTGATGGAATTGGACACTTTACAGCTGACTGCAGAAAACCCAAAGCTGAGAAGAAACAAGCCTTGATCTCAAAGAAGAAAAACTGGGATGATTCATCAGATTCAGATGATGGGATCAATTATGCTCTCATGGAAAATGCTGATACTGAGGCTGACAATGCTGAATTAAAGGTACCTCAGACTACTCTTGCTTTTGATACTGATGAAATAAGTGAATTAAGATTGTTTCTTAAATCTTTGCATGTTAGTTATAGGGATCAAACTTTAGAGAACAATAGAATCAAGAGTGAGAACTCTGAGTTAAAGAAAAGGAATGATCACCTAGAAATTGAGTTGCTTTCCATGCTAGAAATTCAAAAAAAAGAGATAATGTTGTTTATACTAAAGAAAAATTGTTAGAAAAGCATGATTATGTTGTTTATACTAAAGAAAAATTGTTAGAAAAGCATGATTATCTAGAAAAAGGAGTTAGCTAAAGAAAGAGAGGTTATTAAACTTTGGAATAACTCAGGAAAAAGAACTCAGGAAATTTTAGAGAATGGTTGTCGGGGATCGAGATTAGAATATGCTAATAGATCTAATTCTGAAAAAAAATTGAAAAAGAAACTGAGAAAAATAAACCAGTAAATACTGATACTAAGGTCAAACTGAACAAGGTTCAGTTGAAGACCATAAAGTTTAATCCAAGTGCTGTTGCTGTTAAATCAGGTAATGAGGTAGGTTCAACCTTAGCACCTAGATCAAACTTAATTACTAATAAGAGTGAACAAGTTCATACAAAATTAGTAAATATTGGTTTAATGACTCAGAAACAACTCATGCAAAAGTTGAAGGACTTACACATGAAAAACAGGGAGAAAAGGCCTAGGAAAAATAAAAATGGCAAGGTAGGTGTTAATAAGAATGGTAATTATGTAACTCCTCCCAATGCACCTAGAAAGGCATGTTTAAACTGTGGTAGTACTAATCATCTTGCAAATTCTTGCAGGAAGAATGAAGAGATAAATATTGTTCCTCCCAAATCAGAGTTTAGGAATAGAACATTTAGATGTAAACCATAAAGTCCTTGTTTTCATTGTGGTAGTGTTTGGCACTCTATTTATACATGTAAAGAGTATCACAGTTTGTATTATGATTGTTATGAACTAAAACCCTCTTTAAATAAAGCAAAATCTGCTTCTACATGTGTAAATACTTATATTAAGGATGTTAACATAAACTCTGATAAGAAGTCTTCTGCTGCATATGTTAACAAACTTAAAAAGGACAAAGGATCCAAGCAAGTTTGGGTCCTTAAAAACACTAACTAATTTCGAATACTGATTACAGGGTAACAAGTGAAATACTCTATTCTTGGACAGTGGATACTCAGGACACATGACTGGTTATAAATCCCTGCTATCAGAATTTGAGGAGAAAGTTGGCCCAAGTGTTTCTTATAGAGATGGAAACTTAGGAAAAATCTTGGGATATGGCAAAATCAAAATTGGAAATATCATTATTGAGAATGTAGCTCTGGTTGCAAGACTTAAGCATAATCTAATCAGTGTGAGTCAAATCTGTGACAGAGGTTACCATGTGAACTACTATGATGAGCATTGTGAAATTGTCAATAAGTCTGATGGCAAGATTGCAATGACTGGCTTAAGATATAACTTGTGCACTAAACCGTTATGTTGTCAAATTCTATAGACATATAGGGTCTCAATATAATTGGTGTCTATTTACCTTCTATCTCTTTTGTAGATGTCTGGTAGTATGGTATTCATGAAACGAAAGTTGGTGTTTATCAGTTTAGTGTTATCTGATTAGTGTCATCACCATTACATGCTAAGGTTAAGAACAAAGAGGCTATTGAATGAAGTATTTAATGAAGTTAAATTCCCATGTTTGTCATATTTATTAATTCAACCATTCTTATTCTCTTAGTTATAATTGTTAGCTTAAGTTTAATTATAAACAATCTCAATCTGTTAACCGTCTTAGCATTGAATAATAGCCATATCATTGTTGCATAAGTGCATAAATTACAAAGTTAACCTAAACCAGTCTCTATGGGAACGAATCTGATTTATATCTTATATTACTTGCGAACGCGTATACTTGCATGAATTTTAGCGCGTGTTTAGAGACTAAATATGAGCCGGCTACTAGCCATTTGACACCTAGCCACAACAACTAGCAATAAAATCCAATTTTCTCCAAGTTTTAAATATCCATGTTTTTTTATTATTAAGAGAATATCCTAAATTCTAAATATAAACAAGCGATTAAACCTCGACAAACAAACAAACCATGACCATGATCTAGTACTTTAGCAACCTATAAGACTTAGTGAAATACAATTGTCTCTAGCATGCAAATTAATTCTATAAGACTTAACATCACCAAATACGACATCACTACACTAGCATCTATATCACAAGTCAATCGGAAAAATTATCTAAGGGATCATGTTATTATGCAAATGCATGAAATGACATGAACAAACAATCATAAAAACTATCAAAATAATAAATAAATAAAAACTACATGGAAAAATATGCAATTATATGAACTAAACTATCATGAATATGTAAACTATATGCGACTCACACAAAATATATTCCTTCAACTACTACCCCAAACTTAAAATATTCACTATCCTCAGTGAAGGTAATAGTAAGGAATCAGGCATACCTACTCCGAATCAGGGTCATCACCCTCAACGGGTGAAGTGTCAGGCATGTCTAGAGGTGGATACACGAAATCCTCACCAAATACTGGCCACTGGATGTCAACACTGGTGGCTCTGAATGCAGTCCCAAGTGCCTGAGTGAGATCACATGCAAACCGACTATGAATGTCATGCATAGCATCCATCCTCCTCGCTAGACACTGATACTGTGCCGTACTCAAACCAGCTTCAACATCTGCTCCTGTTTCCTCCTCCTGCTGCTGCGACGGACCAGCCTCCTCTCCTAACTAAGCTCTCCAAGCTGCTCGACGGGCCTGCGAAGAACCTCCCGCAAAAGTCTGATCTGCTGGTCTACCACCAAGCAGATGATCATATGAATAACCAAGCCCCTTAGGATCGGGCTTCCCTCCATACCACTCATGCATACTCAACAGTGTAGAATTGTCGATAGGAGCACTGGGAAGCTGCAACTGCTCATGCGCGGGCCAATGAACACCAACTCCAACGCACAGCTTCGTCACAACGGACGCATAGGGTATAGAACTTGTAGTACCTCCTCTAAAGAATCTCAAAATCCCCTGATATATCACCATCCCTAAATCAATATAATCGCCCTGAAGAATACCCCACAATAAATGGGCACGCTCCACAGTAATCTCATGCACATGTGATGATGGCATGATGTTAGCACAAATAAATAAGTTCCAAGCCCGTGCAAACCTGTTCATGCACGACGCAGGGAATGTGGAGTAATCAGTTGTGCCCCTGTTGAACTTCCAATGAGTCTCAGGAACATACAGAGTAGCAACGATCAGATCCAAGTTGAAGTCCTCCGGAGTCTTATCGTTCAAAGTGTCCTGATCGAGCTTCCTCACGGGCTGCTCAATCACCCTCCTTATCGTATCAGCACTATTCCATAGTCATTCCCCTAACCACCGTGAAGACATTCTTCTCCGCCTTCGCGTTAGCGCAGAACTCTCACACAATACTCATGGGCACAGCAGTGGGAGCCTCGTAAAAAGAAACCCAGCCCATCTCCAGAATCATCTCCAATAACTTACCATCCTTCCCTGATGGCAGAAAACCTCGCTCCTTTGCCATAGTCTTCGAGAGAAGCCTCGTGTACTCCTCTTCAAATTCTGGAGTCGAAAACCTCGGCCTTACACCATCCGCAAATGAAGAATCGGTGGTTCTACTACTTACTTGAGTTCTTTGTCTCTTAGGTGCCATTGGGATTGAATAAGAGAAAATAAAAGTTAAGTGTTTTAGATAGATTTGTGTTTGAGAATTAGTGATGTGGTGGATAATGTTATGATTGACATTTTGTGTAATATTATTTGTGAACTCTGTATAATATTAGAGTCGATTATAAATATACTTATTGATTGTACATTTGTGTGAATGGAACTTCCTGCATTATAAATTGCTTTATTTAAAATATGAATTTTTCAAAGCAAAAGTTTTATTAATTGCTCTTATTTTTGATTTATAAAGAATATTCTTACCATGGAAAATTATCTTTTAAAAATTATTTCATTCACAAATCACAAAATTGATTTCATAAAATTTCTAAAAATCCGAGTTATTTTATGGTACAATTTTTATAATTTTTGAATGTTTATTTTATTTTATAAAAGTAAATCTTTGAAAATTAGTTTTTTAGTAATTAGCAATTTACATGAATACCCTTGCATGAAAATACCCACCAATTCAACTTGAAGGGCTAAAAAGACAATTCCAACCCCACTAACTCTCATTTTACTAGCCAAATTACCTCTTTGTCCTTCCATGCAAATTCCACTCATATTTAGTCAAATCAAAAGCATAAAAACAAGCACAAGTATCATGATCACTTCATTTTCACTCCACCACTTCACCCTCCCCTTTTCTCCTCCCTCCCCCTCTCGGCTCCTCCCTCTCGGCCTTCCCATAGCCGAAGCCCCACCCCCCCCGCTTTTCTTCATTGTTCATTCAAGCATCTATCTTCCATTCAAGTAAATATTACTTCCTATATCTTGATCATTCATAATCCAAAAAGTTTAGAGTGAAAAACCTATGTTTTGACCTTGCATGGTGGTGTTTTGTTAAACTCAAAGTGATCACCTTTGATTCTTGTGAATCTAAGGTTTTCACCATGAGTTATATTATCATAGGGATGAGAATGGCTAGACATGAGTGTGTTACACTTATGCAAGTGTTGTTTTCACCCTAATCCATTCGGCCATGACTTGTTAGGAGCCGAATGGATGGTGTTTTGTTGCCTTGTTCAAATTTTGTATGTTTTTGTGATAATAGCATGAATTTTATAGTAAAAACTTGATAAAACCCTTTGCATGCTAAGTGATCATTTAGTTATAGTCTATGTTAGGCTTGCATGTTGATTTTATGATAAAATTTATTATCGAAATCATATGATTTTGGTTTATAAAATTCGAAGCCATGCATGCATGGAATCAACTCATGATTTTTGAAAGTTTTTGATCATTTGGATGGATAATTGTTAATAGGCTTTAATTTCAGTTGAGTTAAGATATTGGTTTTGGATTTGTGCTCCTTGATATGTGATTTTAATTCGAATATATATATATATATATATAAAGGATATAAGTTGTTGTTTTCGAAAATTTGATGACTTGTAATTAGTGTGGTGTGTTAACTTTTGTTTTTGCTATGTTGCGCCTTAGGTAAGGATGATCTCCACTAAGCCAATATTGTGTGTAGGAGAGTTAATTCAGTAGATCTCCTTGGTTGAGGTTTGGTTGGGTTTTTGGTTAATGTTTGGTTGAGTTTGTCAAGTGAGAATCATGGTGAAAGGAAAGCATTAGATTCTGCAGAAAATCAGTTTGGTACCATGAGGTTTAGAGTGAGATTTGACCTTGTCATTGAGGTGCACTTTGAGGCCCAAGTCACCAGAAGCTAGAACTAGGAGTATAAATTAGGGTTTAGGTGTTTGTTAGAGGTTTCTAAGTCGTTTGGTTAGGTGCACGAGTGGAAATACAAAATCTGTCCAGCAGGGGACAATTTTATTATAACTTAGAAATGGGAAGTTTTGACCATGTCATAGGTAGGCCCTCATTAGGCCCTGTTGGGCCTTAGTTAGAGGGAGTGTCAGAGGAGTTTTTCCAGCCATATTTCATAGGAGTTGAATTAGAATCATGTGTCATAAGTTAGTTCAAATCAGAACCCTTTTCTGCCCAGAAAATAGGGTAAATGTGGACTTTAAGCTTAGGCCTAGGGAGGTCCAAGCTAGGCCTTTGAGCCACACCAAGTTTGGGAGTTGACTTATGATCAGAAGAGTCTAGAGTAGAAGTTTTAGAGGTAAACTTGAAGTGTAAGAGTGTCATAAGCACCCAAGAAACCATAGATGTCATCCTGAAATTTACTATAATGAGCACATTCAATTATCACATAGTTTTAGAACACTTATGAGTGAAGATTTGGTTGACCACCATAGTTGAAAGATAGCTTAAAGCCAGTAGAGTGTAAGTCCCAAGTCAGGGTCAATAGGAATTGGATGGTTTAGTGAAGATACTTCGAGTTAGGAAGCAAAAATTTGGAGTTTTGTCTAGTTTAGCGACCAAGAGACTTAGGTAAGTGGAGTGAGATCATCCAAGCTTAGTGATGCAATATAGTATGTGTTATAGTATTTTGTACTAAAATACGGTATGTGAGCATAAGTGGCTATATGTATTAATATACTTATAAGGTGCTTGTAAATATGTGTGTATATAGGCCTAAATGTCATTGTGTTTAATTTCGGTTTACAAATAGGTTGAGTTGGTGAGAACATATTATAATGAGGTTATTATTATTTGTGTGGGATCTCGAGACAAGGGTAAACTTTCCATTAAAGTCGAGTAAAGCTTCCAGTTGCTCCTACCTGCCAGTCAAGTCAAGCCTTTCTCAAGGCAAGTGATTCAACCTATCTTTTTGTTTACACTGCAAGTGTGCCATAACTAGTTCTTATATATAATGCGAGTATTCTAATTCACCTTGATATACATGAGTCTTATTTGATTTGATCTAAAAAACCCAACCTGGAAACAGTATCTCCCCCAGAAAAAACAAGTGGTTTCAAATCTATCTTTGTATTATATGAAAATGACATGAATCCTCTAGTATTTATTGCAAGTAGTTAAACTTTACTTGAAGATTGCTATGCCAGTAAATCGAAGGTCATACCATGCTAGTATACCAAAGTAAATATGATGTTGAACCATGTGCAAATTATACCCAGTAACCTTCTCTTGATAGCTAAAATTCAGTTGTTCTTAACGATTTTTCATAATTGTTTGATAACCCTATCATTACCCTAAAGCATGATACTTTATTGTACCTTGAGCTGATGCTCACTTTCTCTATATTTTAATACCTAAATATTATCTGGAACCATTAATGATCACCTTCTTTATACTTTAATACCTGTGTCTTATCTGGAACCGTTAATGATCACCTTCTTTATACTTCAATATCTATGTCTTATTTGGAACCATTACCATGGACCTAGTTTGACTTTGTTCCTTCATACTATCCGATAACCTTGCTGAATCTCCTTGTCAAAATCCTTGTATATAGAAACCTTGCAATTCCCTTGATAAAGTATAGTTTAGTCGATCATGGCCTTGAAATTTAGTGGACCTATTCCCTGTGCTTCAAAGTTGATCTAGAACCCTTGATAAAGATGCTCACTATTTAAGAAATTAACCGTCACTTGGCATCAGTTTTTAATAAAATAAAAAGTTAGAATTTGATATTTAGTCCCAAAGGGGGACAAATAATTTCCTTTAGATAGTGGATCTGGACTGAGACGCAAGTCCTTTCCGCTCTTAATTAGTAGGCTTAAAAGTTGCCTAGGGATCCCATTAATGTTCTAGATCCAGCGAGGTTCGGGATTACTTCGCGGCTGATCACCGGCTGTAATCCATAGCGTCATAAAATGGTTTTTGATAAAGAAATGGTTTTGAATGGTTTTGTTACAAATAGATGATGCCATCACCCAAAAGTTTATCTCTTGTTATTATTAGCTCTTCCTTTACATTGTTAATTCCTTTATGTTGATTTATGTATTGTTTTGTATAGCACTTATTGAGCATTTGGCTCACTACCTGCTTTCACCCTGATATTACACCTAGCAGATATAGTTAGATTCAAGTAGACAGCGCGTAAGACTTGTGATGCCGATGCGTATGTTCGAGCTCAGGTAGATTAAGTGATCATTTTATGTGAGGACTCGATATTAAAAAAAAATCAGATTGTAATAGTTAATAGTGTTGGGCTGTTCCAAATCCTAAATAGTAAGATCTTGGATTCAGATGTTTTACTTTCTTTTGTTAGTCATTGTAATAATTTGTATTATATATATTGTTAAGTCGGGGTGTGACAGATAAGTTTGTGTATAAGTGTGTGTATATATAGGTGGTGAGAAGGGAATTAGATATGGAATAGAAGTGGGAATTGATTATGAGAATCGTGGGTTTAATGGGTTTGATTTGGAGAGGGAAATTTGGGATGTGGAAGAGTAAAATTCGGGTAGAAATTGATTTTGTAGTAAAAATCCCGAATTTCTCTTCATAACTGCTGTTTTTTATTTTTTCTGAATCGGGACCTTGCCGTGGCCACGCGCTAGAGTAGTGCGGGTGCGCTCACCTTCTGCCAAATCGGCACGGCCGCGTGCTAGATCAGCGCGGGCGTGCTTACCTTCTAGAAAAACAGCACAGCCGCGTGCTAGATCAGCGCGGGCGCGCTTGGCTTCTAAAGTTGGCCCTGAATTTTTTTCTTTTTCTAATTTTTTTGTGTTTTTCTCTTTTCTTCTTGCTTCCTCTACCTACTAATGTACAACAAACTTGGGTTGCCTCCCAAGAAGTGCTTGTTTTACGTTGTTAGCTCGACATAGAATCTTGAGATCAAACGGCCAAAAAAATAGCACTAACCACCTCGCTGTTTTCCGTGTCACCATAGTAATGCTTCAACCTCTGACCATTGACCTTGAATGCTTGGCCCGGATCACTCTAAAAAATTTCCACCACTCCATGTAGAAACACAGTTCTGATTATGAAGGGCCCTGACCACCTTGACTTCAACTTTCCAGGAAAAAGACGAAGACGAGAGTTAAAAAAAGAACTTGTTGCCCCAGCAGAAATGATTTGATTACTAAACCCCTATCATGCCACCTCTTGACTTTCTCCTTATATATTTTGTTGTTCTCATAATCTTGAAGTCGAAACTCGTCGAGTTCGTTCAATCGAAGCATCCTCTTCTTTCCAGCTGCATCCAAATCAAGATTCAATATCTTCAAAGCCCAATATGCTTTATGCTCGAGCTCCACAGGAAAATGACACCCCTTCCTATAAACCAACTGGAACGGTGACATTCCCAACAGAGCCTTGTATGCTGTTCTATACACCCAAACGGCCTCATCAGGCTTCAAAGACCAATCTTTCCTCGATGGACGCACAACATTCTCCAAAATGTGCTTCATCTCTCTGTTAGATACCTCCGCTTGACCATTTTTCTGAGGATGATAAGCCGTAGCAATGCGATGATTCACATTATACCTTTGCATCATAGCAGTGAACTTGCGATTGCAAAAATGCAACCCCTCATCACTGATTATGACTCTTGGAGTTCCAAACCTTGTGAATATCTGCTTGTGAAGAAAATTAAGCACCACCTTCGCATCATTCCTTGGAAATGCCTTAACTTCAACCCATTTTAACACATAATCAACCGCCAACAAGATATACTGATTATTACAAGATGAGACAAATGGCCCCATGAAGTCAATTCCTCAAACATCGAAGACTTCAACCTCGAGAAGCACATTAAGAGGCATCTCATCCCTCTTAGACATATTACCCACACGTTGACATCGATCATATTTCAAAATGAACCGATGAGCATCTTTAAACAAGGTTGGCCAAAAGAAACCTGCTTGAAGAATACATGATGTTGTCTTTTCTCCATCATAGTGTCCTCCATAAGCCGTTGAGTGGAAATCTTGCAAGATCCCCCCCCGTTTTGCTGTAAGAAATACATCTCCTGATGATTTGGTCAGCTCCTTGTCGAAAAAGAAACGGCTCATCCCACATATACCATTTCACTTCATGTAGAAACTTCTTCCTTTGAGCATATGATAAGTAGGGAGGCATGATATTACCCACAAGGTAGTTCACAATGTCTGCAAACCAAAGTTCTTCCTCTTGCACTCCAAACAGCTACTCATCGGGAAAAGACTCATTTATCAATGTCTTGTCCAGTGAAGTAGCATTAGGGTTTTCTAATCGAGATAGATGATCAGCAACTTGATTTTCAGTCCCCTTTCTGTCCTTGATCTCTAATTCAAATTCTTGAAGCAAAAGAACCCATCTAATCAATCTAGGCTTCGAGGCCTTCTTCGAGACAAGATAATGAATTGCAGCCTGATAAGTAAAAACTGTCACTTTAGTCCCAGGTAGATAAGATCAAAATTTCTCAAAACCATAGACCATAGCCAAAGTATAGTTCAGTTGAGCACCATTCAAGGTCTTACTAGCGTAGTAGACCACATGATATATATTTTTCTTTCTCTGTCCAAGAACTACTCCAACTGCATAGTCACTTGCATCGCACATCATCTCAAAAGGTTCATTCCAGTCAGGTGCAGTTATGATAGGTGTCGTGATTAAACTCTTCTTCAATGTCTCAAAAGCGGTAAGTCACTCATCAACAAACTTGAAAGGGACATATTTCTCTAGAAAACTACACAGTGGCTTCAAAATCTTAGAGAGGTCCTTGATGAAATGCCTATAGAAACCCGCATGACCAAGAAACTGTGAATTCCCTTAACCGAAATAGGTGGAGGAAGATTTTCAATGACCCCTACCTTGGCTTTGTCCACCTCAAGACCTTTACTAGAGACCTTGTGCCCAATAATAATCTCTGTCGCACCATAAAGTGACATTTTCCCAATTGAGAACCAGATTGGTCTCAACACACCTCTTGAGAACATTTCCAAGCATTCATCAAAAGAATCGCCAAATACAGAGAAGTCGTCCATGAACACCTCCATATTCTGGCCAATCATATCAGAAAAGATGGTCATCACACATCTCTGAAATGTGGCTGGTATATCACACAGACCAAAAGAAACTATTCTGAAGGCGAAAGTGCCAAATGGACAAGTGAAGGTAGTTTTTTTCTTGATCTTCTAGAGCAATACAAATCTGATTATAACCCGAATATCCATCCAGAAGACAGTAGTATTCGTGACCAGCCAATCTGTCAAGCATCTGGTCAATGAAAGGCAGAGGGAAGTGATCATTCCTAGTGGCTTTGTTCAGCTTACTATAGTCCATACAAACTCTTTATCCCGCGATTATTCGAGTAGGAATGAGCTCATTCTTCTCATTAGCAACAACTGTGATACCTCCTTTCTTTGGTACACACTGAACTGGACTCACCCAAGAACTGTCAGAATTGGGATAAATAATCCATGCATCCAGCCACTTAAGAATTTCCTTCTTCACTACTTCCTTCATGATCAGATTAAGTCTTCTTTTCTGCTCAACCGTAGGCTTGCTACCTTCTTCTAGCAAAATTTTATGCATGCAATAAGAAGGCCTGATTCCCTTAATATCTTCTATAGTCCATCCAATTGCCAATTTGAATTCCCTAAAAATTCTCAAAAGCTTCTCCTCATCGCTACCTGAAAGGTCAGATGCAATAATAACAGGAAAAGTAGATGCATCACCTAAAAATGCATACCTCAAATGTTCAGGTAAAGGCTTAAGCTTAAGAGTGGGAGCTTCCTCAATAGATGGCTTGAGGCGTTTAGGAGTTTTGTTCAATTCCTCCATTCCAAGAGATTCAAAAGGCATATCAATCTTCCTCTTCCAAGGAGAAACATTCAGATATTGCAATTGTTCTTCACCTTCATCATCTTTACTGTCTGAATTCCCTAACAAGGCCTTCTCTAAGGCATCAGACCTTAGCAATTGATCAAATTCTTAATTAACCACAGAATCGGCCAACTCCACTTTGAAGCACTCCTCATTTTCTGTTGGAAAGTTTATAGCATTGAACACATTAAAAGTTACATCATGATCCATCACTCGTATTATAAGCTCACCCTTCTGCACATCTATCAAGGTACGGCCAGTTTCCAGGAAAGGTCTTCCCAAGATTATTGGAATCTTCTTATCCTCCTCGAAATCAAGAATTACAAAATCAGCAGGGAAGAAGAGTTTATCAACCTTGACCAAGACATCCTCCACAATACCTCGAGGATATGTAATTGACCGATCGACCAACTGCAAAGTCATATAAGTAGGTTTTGAATCAGCCAAGTTCAACTTCTTGAAGATTGACAAAGGCATCAGGTTGATGCTCGCTCTCCAAGTCACATAAGCATCTGTCAAAAGATATTTTTCCAATAGTACACGGAATAGTGAAGCTTCCCGGATCTTTAAGCTTCGGAGGCAACTTCTGTTGTAGCACATCACTGCATTTCTCCGTGAGAGCGACAGTCTCTAAATCATCTATCATAGCGCGGGCACGCTGACCTCCTGCATAAAAATCTGACTTCTTCTTTTTCCTTGCTGATTTGATCCGGTTTTCCAAGAGCTTTCATTCCAACACCACCTTAACACCAAATTAGCACCAAAATAATGCTAGTTCACCTGATTACCTGGAGAATGCCTGAAAATACAAAAACACTAGAAAACACATTAAAACACCCATAACTTGAGTAAAAATACACCAATTCAAAGCTTTACGGAGCGTAATAAAGTGTCATAAATGCCACTCAACAGTTGTAAAGGGCTATTCACAACAAGAAGGCATTGATTATGATGAAACTTTTGCTCCAGTTGTAAGGCTTGAGGCAATAAGAATTTTTCTAGCCTATGCTGCTCACAAGAAGTTTAAAGTGTTCCAAATGGATGTAAATAGTGCATTTCAAAATGGAGAACTTGAAGAGGAAGTTTATGTTGAACAACCTCCAGGGTTCATTGATCCAAAGTATCCAGATCATGTCTACTTACTGGATATAGCACTCTATGGACTAAAATAAGCTCCAAGGGCCTGGTATGAAACACTTGCTCTATTTCTGTTAGAAAGAGTTTTCACAAGAGGTACAATTGACAAAAGTCTCTTTTATAAATACGATGGTAAGGACTTGATATTAGTCCAAATATATGTTGATGATATCATTTTTGGATCTACTAATGATAAACTTTGTGAGAGATTTGTAAAGCTAATGCAGTCTAGATATCAAATGATTATGATGGGAGAATTAAGTTATTTTCTGGGGTTACAAGTTAAACAGACTGAGGAAGGGATCTTCATAAATCAATCCAAATACACTAGGAATTTGGTCAAAAGATTTGGAATGCAAGACAGCTCAACTACATCAACTCCAATGGCCACTACAACCAAGTTCGATTTAAATACTGTTTCTTCAGTAGATATAACTAACTACACAGGTATGATTGGCTCACACCTTTATTTGACTACTAGTAGACTTGATATCATGTATGTTACCTATCTCTGTGCAAGGTTCCAAGCTGATCCAAGCGAACCTCATCTATTATCTGTGAAAAGAATTTTTAAATATCTCAAAGGCACCATGAATTTGGGATTATGGTATCCTAGAGATTCAGATTTTAAGCTAACTGGATATTCAAATGCTGATTTTAAAGGATGCAAAATTGACAGGAAAAGTACATCTAGAAGCTGCCAATTTCTTGGTGACAGATTCGTTTCTTGGTATAGCAAGAAAAAAAAATTCAATTTCCACATCAACTGCAGAAGCTGAATATATTGTTGCAGGAAGCTCTTGTGCTCAGATTCTATGAACGAAGAATCAGTTACTAGATTATGGGTTAGACTATTATGCTATTCCTATATATATTGTGATAATCAAAGTGCTATTACAATGACAGAAAATCCGGTGCATCATTCAATTACTAAACACATCAGCATCAGGTACCATTTTATAAGGGAACATATGGAAGAAGGTATAATGGAGTTGGTCTTTGTTCCAACAGATCAGCAATTAGCAGATATATTCACCAAGCCTCTCTGTGAAGCTACTTTCACAAGATTGGTGAATGAATTGGGAATGATATCAGGACATTTCTCAAACTCTGATAATTAAGAAATAACTACTGCTAGTTAGAGTATGGTATCTTATCGTTATGTATCAATACTTGCTAGTTATTGATAATTGTGTTAAAATTCTGATGTCATGCAAGCATGCAATTAATTTCATTCAGTATCTGCATGTTAGACTCTGATTATGTGTATAAGCTCTGATATTGGTCAAACATGTTTTGACTAATAAATCCTGATAGTAGTTGTTAAATTCTGATATTAGTCAAACTTGTATTGACTGATAAATCCTGATAGTTGTGATTAAATATTGCTAATGGTCAAACCTTGATTGACTATAATATTTCTTTGATTATTTTGAATTTATTTAAAATAAATGGTTATTCAGTATTTTTAATTAACAGAGAGTTAGTGGAAAATCTTTTAATCACTTGCATGGGTTAGCTATTACCATAAGTAACTATCGACACTTGAGTACTTACATTGGGAATAGGAATCTGAAGAAAGAAATTACTTTCTATGTTTAATAATTACATGGTTAATCAAAGAGTCTTTTTAGTTTCTATCTCATCTGCTATAAATACATACCCTTCACTTATAAAAACAAATCACTGTGTTCTCACAAATAACCCTTAATCTTCTTCAATCTTTTGTCCAAGATTTCAAACTCTCATTAAAACATGGCTCAACCTCAATTCTACAAACGCAACGGTGGATGCTACCTACCACATACCACATACCACCCTTCTTTAGCCACCTCTTATTTTTGTAGGACAAATTATCTGATCTTTTCTGTGAGTTGTGTGAAAAAATTTAGAGAAAAAACAGAACTAAAGAGAGGCAGGATCCTTCCTGACAAAAGGATAGGTAGATGAGAGATAAGATTTAGTAATCCTTGTGAGGAAACTCTGACTGTTAAAATTCATGAGCTGTGTGGTGTTAGGAGTAGTGAAACTACTTTACAAGAATATAGAGATTAAGTGATAATTGTTATATTTTACAAGTGCACAGAGTACACAAGAAACAACAGCTGAACAACAGTCTGTTGACACTCTGATAAACTCTGATGTACCAAGTGCTGCTAATCTCCCTGCAGGTCTAAGTACTGATACTTTCTTGTAGTCCGTTTAATCTAATTTTCCACCACATGTAGCAGTCCCTATTTTTTACTGAAAAATAGTCCATACACTCTATTATTCCACCACCTAATGTACTCCCTGTTGTTGTTGAAAATGTAGTAGCATAACAGTCCATTCAAAAAGTTTAATCCGTTACAGGGTCACCACAGCACTCTACAGGAACTGAGGTTCCGAAAGTAAATTTAGAAGCTCCAATTCATTTATCTACAATTCTTGAAGATGTAGAGTTTACTGATGCTGGTATTTAAGCTTTTGAAGCTGCTGGATCACATACTGCACCAATTTCTGAGTCTATCTTAAATGCTGAAGCTGGTAAGGAAGTTCAGCATATAGTTCAAAATCCAGTTATAAAGGGAGAATCTAATGATGGTGAAGAAGCTAATATTTCTAATGTTCTTATAGATCCTGAAGATGATCTTTTCTTCCCTGAAGATATGCCTATACATGTAAGGCAACAGAAACTGAAAGAGTTAGATGCAAAGAGAAAGCATGATTATTCTAATGCTATCTGGAATACTAAATGGAAATATGAAACATATCCTATTTCCAAAACATATGCTATTGAACATCTAGAAACAGCAGAACAGGAAATTCAAAATCCTGATATGCTGACACATTTGAAAGCATCTACTCTAGTTATCAGATCCTCACATACAACTTAAGAAGCAGTTATTTCTCAAATCAATCAGATCAAAGAATCATTAATTGCTTCAAGGCTGACTACTCATTAGGAAATTCAGAAGCAAATTGCACCAATTGCTGTCAGACAAACTAATATTAAAGCTAATCAAGCTAGGTTGGAAGCTAAGCAAGTTTAAATGTCTGAACAACTTATAGAGGTACAAAATTCAATGGAGCTGATTCTTCCTCTACTGCTTGGTGATGATGTCAAAAAGGGGGAGAAAATTGTAAATCTAAATGCAAGCAGCTGACATTGACAAATACTATTGATGAAATCCTGATGGTGGTAATAAGGGGGGACAGAAGGATAGTAAAAGGAGAAGAGGTGAAGAGCTAATTGGAATTAATGGGTCATCAAAAGCAATCACTAGGTCTCAATCTAGACAAAGTGGAGAATGTAAGAGAAGTGAAAGAAGAGTTAGAGAACTGACTGTGACTACAACAAGTCAACAAACTTTACAAGTCACAACTGCTGATGAAGACCAAAGTATTCTGGAGATAGAAGCTGGTACAGAAGCAAGTCAATATCTTCAAACTCTGAAAGTAAAAGGAAGAAAGACAACTCTATTCTACAAGGATCCAAAGATTTAAGCATTTGACTCTGAGGTGAGTTTAAGAATCTTTGACATAGAAAATCCTGGAGTTGATCTAGAACAACTAAGGCAAATGGAGGAAGACTTCAAGAATTCCATGAAGACAGCAAATACTGATACTGCTGTTATCTCTCAAGATCTTTACGAAGATGATCCTTCTAACAGACCAACTAAAAGAATAGTCATAATGGAGTAAGTCAGACAGAGGGTGAAAGATTTCTCAGATCTCAAGCTATTTTAACTGCTGACAGGAAGCATAAAGGGAAAGAGAAGATAGGGGAGAAGTAAAAGCTTTCAAATCCTGAAGCCAAAGCTGTTGTAAAGAAGAAATCAATATCTAAGGCAACTGGATCATAAATACTGATATATCCAATCTATACAGTTTCTCAATGTTTTGATATTGATGAAATTGATGAAGAAGAAGAAGTCAGTCAAGCTCAATAAAGAAGGAAGATTCATGGAGCTGACTGGGCTAAAAAATTGAAATTAACCTATGACATTGCTCAAGTTAATAAAGAAGAAGCTATTATTCAACCAATTACAACCTCTGATACTGCTCACGTTGTTAATTCTCCAAACCCAATTCAAGCCGAGTTATCAAATTCTGATTCTGAACACATAGTCTCTGATAAGCCAGAACTTACTCTTGAAGAGAAGAAGAAGATACTACGGGGAAGCAAGAAACCAACACCTAGAAGAGATTCTTCTGAAACGTTAAAGAAGATATACAATGAAAGTTCTCAATCTAGAAGATCTGGCATCACAAGTGGTCTGGGAAGGTTAAATGTTGGTCCATTTATAGAAGATGCTTTGATTTTAAGAAAGCATGCTAATTTGACAGAAATTGGAGACAAAGTGATGCTTGAAGACTTGTAGAAGATCATATTAGTTCAAATTGTTATTGATCTTATTGAAGAGAAAATGATTTATTTTCTGTAGTCTGGGAGAAACTTAAGGTTGACTCAAGAACAGTTAAGAGAAAAACCATGACAGGAATTGGAACTTATTGTTACAATTCTCAAGGTAACTAATTCTGTAACTGCCAAATGGTCTGCATACATAAAGAACCTGATATAGTTAAAGCAGAGAGGAATGCCTTTTAAATCTAACTACATTCCAAAGTACATTGATCAAACTGAATATGCTATTGACATGCCTATTGGAGGAGCCAAGATAGAAATGAGTCTAGGGACTAAAGTTTTAACCTTTAATCCTGATAGACGGAAGATTGGATTTCTGAAGCTGGATGATCTATCTCTTGGAAATTCAAAGTTACATAATCTCAAGGATGCCATCTATCAAAATGATGAATCAACAGATGAACTGAAAGAACATAAATAGAGGATGCAATGGTATTTGGATGTAATGAAAGAAAATCAACTAAGGAAGTTTCTTGAATATTTTCCAGACAGGGTTAGAGTTCAGAATGAAGAGTAAAGTTTGATATTCACTGAAGTAAGAAATAATATGTTTACTTAATTTTTGGATTTAGATAGTTTTGACATCATCAATTGGAATTTGTACATATTTTCATAATACACAAGTTGGGGGAGATTGTTAGATATAATTGATGATATCTGGACATAAACTATCAGAAGTTCTTATTAGGGCTAATATGAGTATTTATTGAAGAGTGACATCATCAGTACTTATATCAGTACTTGATGATCAGCAGATGATGTCATCAGTATTTGTCACTTCAGTAGATATTCGAGGAGGAAAAGGAAAGCAGGAATTCAAGGCGGTGAAGGACTTATCGCAGAAGCAATCACACATGGATATGTAATAGGTTTCCTTATTGTAATAGAATAGGATTCCTTATTGATTGTGTAATTGTGCTCTATATAAAGCAAATATTAGGTTCATGCTATAAGCATTACGAACATTGTTATATCATTTACATTACCTAGAAGCTCTCAAGTATATTCGTTCATCCTTTTGAGAGAGTACGTTTGTAATCAGTTTTTATCTGTTAATATAAAAACTGTTGATTCTGTTGAAGCTTTGTCGAATTACTTGCATAAACTGTATGCACCCCTCTATAGTTGATTACGGACCTAACTCATAAAAAATATAATAATTACCTAAATATTATAAAATGATGTCCTGAAGGTTTTGGTCATTAGTAACTAGGTCAAACGTGGTCAACTGTGGGACCAACTGCCTCAAAATTTGTGCCCGAACAAAATTTCTCTAAATGTTACAAAATTTTTACCATGAATAGAAAATATAATTTAAATGATCCATACCAAATTTCAAGTCATTCTAGTATATGAAAGTATTTTATCTAAAATTAAAACTGTTCTGTCAACCTTTTCTTCCGAGTAAAAATATCATTGCTCTTGAAATTAGATATGTGGATCTTTTGACCAAAGTTTTGACTTTAATAAATACTTAAAATATATATACTGATATATAAAATATATTTGGATGCTAGGAAATATTTTTTAGTATTTTTGAATAATTTTCTCAGTGAAATGTTGATTTTACGAAACGGGAAAAAATTACTTCAAGTATACATGTAATGGGTTACAAAAATGGATATTAACATTTCAATAATTAATATTAATAAACTTTTAATAAAAACTCTTTTGATGGATGTATAAATATATTTTGGAGCGAAGAGTTAAATATTTTTGAAATAGCACGAGACTTCTAAAGAATATTTCTGATATATTCTTTTTCAAGATTGTTGCCTTAATGTTGCAACAGTGATATAAAAAATATCATTCGTAAGAGAAAGGTGGAATGTAGAAGCAGCTTTCTGGAAACTCCTTTTGGGTGAAAGGGACGGGGGCGGACTTCAAGTGTCTTGATATTTCTTTATTTGATCATATTGCCTTAGAGATATATTCCATAAAGATATAATTTTGATGTTTCAGAATAATGGAATATCTCTTTTATATAAATAGTCTTGAAAATAAATTTTTGTAGTTTGACCATTTGACTTTGCTTTGGATCAATTAAGATCATGACCTAATGGAGAGGATCTATGTGTATTTAAATTTTATGTTTAATCGTACAAATACCAAAATAAATAATATATCGAAGATATCCTTTCATGTAGAATAACAATTATATTAAATATAATAAAATATTTACTAGTTAAAATTTGAAAAAAAATAATAATTTAAATTTGATTCTACTATGAAATAATTTTGGATACCTGTGATTTATAATTTAATTATACTATAACCACTTTAAAACTATTTTATCAAATTTCAATGATTTTTTAAACAAAAATATTGTCAAACTTCGTTTTTAATTTGGTAATTAAAATTTGTAACTATATATGATGAAATATGAAATAAATTATATATTCATATTTTTTAAATAATAATTATCTAAGAATCTCTATCTAAGGAAACCATTCATGAATTATCACCCATATATACACAATATATATATATATATAATTAATATAACTTTTAAAAATTAATGAATATTTATTCAAATATTTGAATAATACTTAAACTGTAATTTTAATTTATTAATAGAAACTAGCTCTATAGCCCGTGCAATGTACGAGCATGCTCTAAATTGCATGAATATGTTATTTTAATTGTAGTTGTTGACGGTATATTTATATTATCTTCAGGTGGATCATTGTTTATATAATGAGTAATTTTGGGGGTATGATGGCATCAGTGCATAATATATCCTCCGACATTTGACATTAAGCTGAAATAAAATTTGTAATGTATTCCTTAATGTCTACTGCATGATTTATATGATTTATATGGATTATTGTTACGAAAATGTATGTGATTGTTTGAACTACTGCAGAATATAGTAGTTTATTCACATATACTTTTAATTTATAACTTTTATTGAATTTAACTCTTCTTAAATTTTTATTTTGACCTTAATAAATCTCCTTCTCCCTTGTTCAATATTAACAAATACACAGCTCTAGACATGTTAGGCGCCTCATGGTTGCATTTGATACATAAATCTTACCATAATTATTCATTTTAATCCATACCATTCATTCACGTTATGGCATGTAAGGACGCATCCAAACACCAATATAAAACAGTATGATGACATGTTTTATGAATACTATAAGCTAAACCACATACACACACACAGATATATATATATATATATATACACACATACACACACACATTCATGCTTAATACATACTTTTTTAGTTGATATTTAATATTTTGTGGATCTAAATATTAATGTTAATATGACATACGGTATATGTCATCAAATCGTGTGATAAATTATCATAGAAAGGGTGTAATGAAAATCATTGAAATTTATGATAAACAATTATACTTTTGTAATAATAAACTCCATAATCATATAAATTTATTACCACTTATTTATAAAGTAAGAGAAAATAGCCAATATTCTCATTTTTTTGATATACTTTGACCTAATATACATGTTGATGGTTTGTTGGTCATAAATACCCATCTAAAGCTCTAACCACAATTGCGTTTTTAATTTATGTTAATATATGTAGAAATATGTACTCATATCTCCATTTAACCTCATACCTTTACTCCTTGCATCGTAGCCGCCTTTAACGACCTCTGTCCAAGTAGTTTATTCTATCTTCTCTTTATTTTCCATATTTAGGCTTAACTTATTAACTTTTTTTTATGAGTCGTTGAATTAACTGAGTCAATTTAGAGCTCTGTTAGCACAATTAATTCTCCATTGTGTTCAAATGATGTTATTCTTTTTAACATTCTCTTGTACTCGTAGCTTTGTTGGATGATTTAAGTACTCAAATGATAAATTTACACAAATTTATTAGAATGGATATAAACTTCATTGTCATATCTTATATACATGAGTACCCCATCCTAAAGTAGCATTCTGCATTTCATGTATACTCTGTTACCTCTAATATTTCAAAATTATACAGGATTATGTTTATCGTATTGTTAATGTTTGCCTATGAGAGCTGTTTCGATATCTGAATTTGAATGACACAGAGATATGCTATTTTGTGTGACATATTTAGTTGATACGACATTTAATTAATTTGTTGTGTTTGCTTAACTTTTTGGTCATCTCCACCCCTAATTCAGCAATTTGGACAGTTTTTTTTGTTATTATTATTTTATATATATAAGGACATTCCTCATAAAATATAATGATTTATAATCAAGTTTCCCACATATAACAACTGTGTATTATTATTATTATTATTATTACTATTATTATTATTATATAGACCTACTATTCAAATAAAAATCTAATTCAAATTACGTATTTTTATGTCTAAGTGAAATTTAAATTTATAAATATTAAGATTTATTTATACTTTTCGTTTATAATTCACTTGTTTATATTATTAATTTGATACTTAATAATGTATGAACTCGTGTTCAGAATTTAAACTAAAGTTAAAGATAAATACAATAATCATTACCTAAAATATTATGTATGTATATATGTATGTATGTATGTATGTATGTATATATGTATGTATGTATGTATGTATGCACAGTGGCGGATCCAGCTTCGAATATAAGGGAGGTCGGAAATTTTTTTTAACGAGCTCGAGCCGAGCATTTGGCATGTTCTGCTCGTATTCGGCTTGAAATAAGCTCGAGCTCGGCTCGAAAAAAATCAAAATACGATCTTATATATTAGATTATTAAAAATATTTTTTGCCCGAAAATCCTCTCTTAATTGTTGCAGTTGTAACTGTTAAAATTACTGACGATTTTACCAACATATAAACTCAAGGATATTCAATTTCTTTGTGTAAGGTTGTAATAAGATCTGGGCAGCTCGCGAGCTCGCCTGACTCGAACTCGTTTTAATGGCCTCGGCTCGACTCGAATTCGGGTAGCGTTTTATGCTCGATTTAGTGTAAAATTAAACGTATACATGAATGTATGTATGTACTAATAAATGTATGCATGCATGTATTTTTAATCACTATATAATATGAGTTATAGACAAATATTCATATTAATTATGCAACAAAATATATTTTAATAAATGAATGATGAGATGAAATAAATATTAATATAATATTAAATATGTGCACTAAATATATGTATTTTTGATCAAATATATAATATTGACTTAAATATAAATTTGCTTATTAATTATGTGTTAATTATGGGAATAAGTGTGAAATAAATTTTATATAAGTACTAATGTTTGGAGAATATTTATTAAATATTAATGAAAGTATTAATAATTAAATTGTTTATATAGTAGTGACTTAAAATAAATATAAGCATTAAATATGTAATAATGAATGTGTACTAATGGTTGAAATGAATATTTTCATGGATATTAATTAGAGTATTTATGATTAAATTTGTTCATTGAACCCATATGTTGTATTATAGCTTTATAGCCTCTATAATGCACAAACATACTCTAAGTTGTGCTAATTGAATCTGTTTTCGCCGTAATTATTGACGATACATTTATGTTGTTACCTAATATATGAATAACTTATTTATTTATGCAAAATCCCCTAACGATGTTAACAACCTATTTGTTTATGCAAAATCCCCTAGCTAGTAATTATTAATAAGTAAGTATAAATCGTACATATGTGTATAAATAGTTTATTTTATTTTTATTTCATATACTTTAATATAAGATTTGGCCATTTCATTGTGTTAGAGGACGATATTAAATTGATGACAAATAAAAATATATGAATATGTTTCCATTTGTGTATGTATGTGTGTGTATGCGTATGTGTATGTTTGTATGCATACAAGTACGTATGTACGTACGTATGTATGTGTGTATATGTATATATTTATATGTTAGGTCACACTACACTGTAGAAGGGGGTTAAATACAGTGTTTATACAATCAAATCGATTTAACACAAGTATGTAACAAAGATCAAGTATATTGAATAAACACTGTTACAATAAGAATTGTTGTTCCCTCTCAGTGATGAACAAATATCACTAAGAGCTGCTAGGTTACAATGTATAATCTTCTCGATAATGATAACACATATAGTGTAAACCCTAAGTCTGTGTTTATATAGTACACAATTACAAGATAACTTCTAATTGATATGGAATACAATTCTGTCTCATAAAATATATCAATCAGATATCTTCTACAAGTCTTCCAGTCTTCTAACTCTTTCCATGCATATCTACTTTTGTTTTAGTCTTGATCTTCTACTGTAAATCAGCTTCCTTCCTTATCTGTAAGTCTTCCCGCACTTATGTTATGATATAACCTTAACTTCTGACTTCCAGTAAGTCCTGATTTCAGTAAATCCTGATATGTCCTATTTGTTAAGATCTGAAAACTAAACATGAATCATATTAGACATGACATTGATAAGTGGCATTTTATACCACTTAGAACGTCTTATATGGCTTGAATTGATGTCTTGAAATCAAGTATTTTATGTATTTGATGCATTTTTCTAGTGTTTTTGCATTTCAGGGTATAACTTGCGTATGTAGGAAGAATTCATCAAAATAAGCCTAGGGAAGTACCTGAAATCCGTTGCGTGAAGTTATGCGAAGAAATCGGCAAAATCAGGTCCAGAACGAAGAATTTTCTAAAAGAGTCCCAAGCGCCCGCCTGGAGATCTAGGGCGGCCGCTTGGAAGCTGAGACGCCCGCCTGGGAAGCTGGGGCGGCCGTCTGGGGTCAAAAATTTTAATTTTGCTTTTTTATAATTCGTGTTCTACTGGACTTCTGAGACGGCTGATTCTTGTGGACTTCTATATAAGTAATCTTCAGAGACATTTCACGATATGAAGTAACAAGCAAGGAGCAAGGAGAGAAGATTAAGAAGACCGTTTTAGCACACCACAATGAAGAAGAGAAAGCATACGATTTCTTGTGATTCTTTTATTCGTTGTAACAGTGGATGCTAGTTTTCTTTACTTTGAACCTATTTACTCTTGTGACGTACTCTGGTTTTAATAAGTATTTTATTAGTTTATATTGTCGTGTTATTATCATGTTTTCATATAAACCCATGGTGACGATGAGTTCTATCATGGGCTAATCGTGATCATGGGGTCATAGCAGATTTACTATGGGTTTCTTTAGTTAATTGTTTAATACCTTGATGTGTGATGATTGTATGATATCTAGCATAGATTGTGCTTATCCATCTTATGTGCGTCGCGGACATATAAGATAGCCTGTTAATCTCTTGTGAAGTGACAGGGAATCTTGAGATTTAGAACTTGCCATGTTAGTATAGTTTCATGTATGTGTATGCATGATTAGTGGGTAATTCTAACCGTTTTACTTGCCCTGTGTAATTATAATGAATAACTTGCGCTTAAATCGTTATTTTGTCAAATTCTATATACATATAGGATCTCAACATAATTGATGTCTATTCAACTTCTATCTTAATTGTGGATGTTTGGTAGAATGGTACTAGTACAACGGAAGTTGGCTTTTATCAGTTTCGTGTTGTTTGATTAATATCATCACCGTTACATGCTAAGGGTAATAACAATGACTATTGAAGGAAGTAGTAATGAAGTTATGATCTCATGTGTGTTTAATAGTGTTAATTCAAGTAATAATTTAAGTGTGTTATTCTTGGAGTTAATTGTAGTTAATAATTAATTAATCAACCTTAAGTGTTATTGTCTTGACATTGAGAAGTAATCATACATTGGTGAGTGAGTGTTAATTGAACATAATTAGTCAGAGTCTCTGTGGGAATGAACTAGAAATCATTCTACATTACTTACGAACCCGTATACTTGTATGAATTATTAGCGCATGTGTTGTGCCTAACAAGTTTTTGGCACCGCTGCCGGGGACTCGGTGTTAATTTGTTTAGTTTATGTACTTGCCATCAGTGGTCATTAGGACTCATTGATTAAAACTTGTTACTTATTGTTTCCGGTTGTGTTTCAGGTACTCTAGCGAGCGTTTATGCAAACATGTTCCCGCACTCGCAAGAGGACTTTAAATATGGCTGAGGAGACAGACTCAGTTCTTGATATTCCGGAGAAGATAGATTTTGAAGATTCAGATAAAGAGAGTGAGCAGAAAGAACCGGTAATCATGGGTGATCGTATAGTTCCAGCTGATCCAGCTCTTATGGACTTTTCTCGGCCTAAAATTGATGACATTCAGTCAAGCATCCTTCATCCGGCTATTCAGGCTAATACTTTTGAAATTAAGCCGGGCACTATTCAGATGGTGCAGAATTCTGTTTCTTTCGGAGGTGCTGCGACTGAAGACCACAACATGCATATCAGGAATTTTTTCGAGATCTGTAGTACTTTCAAATATAATGGTGTTATTGATGAGGCTATCAAGCTGAGGCTTTTCCCATTCTCTCTGAGGGATAAAGCTAAGGACTGGTTACATTCTGAACTAGCTGGTTCCATCACTACTTGGCAAGATCTTGCGCAAAAGTTTCTGGTGAAGTTTTATCCAATGGCCAAGACTGCAACTATGAGGAGTGCTCTTACTCTGTTTGCGCAGCAACCAATAGAATCTATGTGCGAAGCATGGGAGTGCTATAAGGAGATGTTAAGAAAGTGTCCACATCATGATATGCCTGACTGGATGGTGATCACTAGGTTCTACAATGGTTTGGGGGCCCAATCTCAACCCATGCTCGATGCAACAGCTGGAGGCGCCTTGTGGGCCAAAAGCTATACTAAAGCCTATAATCTTATTGAAACTATGGCTACAAACGAGCATCAAAACCCAACTCAAAGGATGATGCCTGGGAAGGTAGCAGGTATTCTAGAAGTTGATGCAGCCATAACTATTGCAACGCAGCTCCAAGCGCTGTCTATGAAGGTTGATTCTTTAGCCAACTATGGAGTCAATCAGATAGCTATGGTGTGTGAGCTTTGTGCAGGCTCTCATGCTACGGATCAGTGTTCTCTTGTTAATGAATATGTTCATTATGTGAACAATTATCAGTAACCGCAGCAGCCTGTGCCAGCTACTTATCATCCTAATAACATAAAGCATCCCAATTTCAGTTGGAGCAATATTCAGAATACTGTTCAGCAACCATATCAGCAAGGTGTAAGTAAATAGTTTAATCCACCTGGATTCACGCAACAACAGCAATATGCTCAAAGGCAATCATATCCTCAACAAAGAGGTGCTGCTCCACCTTCTAGTGCTGATTTCGAGGAGCTAAAGCTGTTGTGCAAAAGTCAGGTTGTTTTTATCAAGACCTTGGAAAATCAAATCGGTCAAATAACCAATTCCGTGCTCAATCGTCAACCTGGAACACTTCTCAGCGATACTGAAGTGCCAGGCAGGAAGGAAGCTAAAGAGCAAGTCAAAGCTATTACCTTTAGATCTGGAAAAGTTATTGATGGTGAAAATGTAAAAGATGGAGAAGCTGAAGTTATAGATGAAGAAGAAAAGCAATAAGAGAAAGAGGCGGAACCAAGGAAGACTACTGTTGAACACAGTATTCCTGAGGGTAATACAGGGGAGAAACAGCTTTAACCTCCACCACCTTTTCCTAAGAGATTGCAAAAATAAAAGCTGGACAAGCAATTCGGTAAGTTTCTGGAGGTGTTCAAGAAACTTCTATTAGTCCCTAACAATGCAACAAGAATTACAGAAGGGGGTTGAATGGAATTCTTGAACCTTTTTCAAAACTATAAAATGTTTTATCTTAATAATGTATAAGTGTTTGATTTGCAAAGTGCGGAATAAGAAGTTAGTAAAATTAAAACACAAGTAATTAAAAATACAAGTCTTTAAAAACTTTCTGGTGGATTTGAATGTATCCACCAGAGATATATATTTTATCAAGAGAACTCTGTGTAGCAAGATTAGCTCACAGCTGCTTACAAATATGAACAACTAAGTTTATAGAGTAATGCTAAAGATGGAGCTTACAATTGTTTCTCTGAGATAATGTTCTTAGTCTTGTTCTTGTTGTTCTATTTACTACTTCTTGGTTTATATATCATCAAGATTACAAAGTAATAAGACAAGATAATAAAACAAAACCTATCAAGTCTAATAATATGCTACTTCATTACTCTATTCCAGCATCTTTGAATATCTTCATAATAGCATGGAAATGGCAATGCTTCTTTGTTCTCTAAAACCCAGTTGAATAGGCTTCCACATTCCTTTTGCACACACTTTGATAGGGGTAAATAAATTGTGATAGTATAATTAAATACTGCAAGGTATGGGCAGCTAGGCCCAATAAAAAGGTATATGATACTCAGACCAGAAAGGTTAAGCCTGATGGACCAGATCAGGCCTGATGGAATAAAAAAGGCCCAAAAGCCCTAATTATTAATTAATTTCGTAATTAATTAATAAGGGAAAAATCAGCTATTGAGAAGAGTCCCGATAAGGATATAAATCCTTATAGATTAGCCTCAAGGGGACCTAAAAGGATAAGGAATCAGCTTCCTACTTCCTAGGACTCCTAAGTCTATCCTAATTCAGAGGCTTGTCCACCAAGTCTCCTATACCAAGTCCAATTCAAGGACTCCCACATCTATATAAGGGGCCTCACCCCACAAATCAGAACTACATTTTTTTGCTTGATTTTCTAATTCACAGAGATACGTAGGCATCTCGTAAAGGCAGAATTAAGCTACGATACACGAGAGCAGCCATTAAAGGCCTTGAGCTCCCGAATCTTAGTAATAAATACAGCAAATAATAACCTTAGCTTTTTATCCATAATATTTGGCGCCGTCTGTGGGAAGCACAACAACAACCATGGCGAGAACACGGAGAACAATTGGAGCTCTAGAGGAAGGAACACCATCAGAGACAACCCAGGTGATTTCATCAACCGTGGAGGTTCCTCCCCATTCAACTTATGCATCTACTCAGGAGGAAGCCCAGACAGGGGCAACTCAACCCCAGCTACAAGGGATAACTCCCCCGATTCAAGGTACGAATCCTCAAGTTCAACAAATACATATACCTGTGAATTCTCGACCCGTCGGGTATGAATATTCAACTATTGTTACTACTAACCCCCCTTATGGGATGCCCCTTCACCCTGAGGTTGGAGGAAGCGGATATGCTGGGCAAAGCGAAGCACGAGGGCGGTCGCCGCCCTATATACGAGGTTTGGGTCCTATCCCTGAGGATCGGGAATTTTCTGGTCCATACACTGAGAGAGACTCCGAATCTTCGGATGATGAAGTGGCCCCGAGAAGGAGGCATCCTGGAAAAGAGCCAATGGCCGATGGAAAGCAACGCCCCCAGAGCACCCCAGGGGCGAATCCCCAAGAAGTGCAGGAAAGGATCAGGGCTCATGAGGCTGAAATCCAAAGGCTGAGGCGTGATTTGGAGGCTCACTAGGCCACCAGACCCCAGATACCTCCTAGGGGGAGAAATCCTCCTCCTGTCATAGACCTGGATGGTCCGGTAAGAAGAAGGGTTGTTGTCCCAAGAACTGATCCAAGCAATCTCCTTCCCCTTGGAGATCTTGATGATCCAACTCCACCCTTCACAGAAGAGATAATGAATGCCCATATCTCGAGGAAATTCAAGATGCCCACTATCAAAGCCTATGATGGCACGGGAGATCCCGCTAATCATGTTAGGACATTCTCTAATGCACTGCTGCTGCAACCCGTGAATGATGCTATAAAGTGTCGGGTCTTCCCTCAAACCCTGTCGGGTATGGCTCAAAGATGGTACAGTCGCCTGCCCCCAAATTCTATTGGATCGTTCAGAGAATTAAGTCAGGCTTTTATTAAGCAATTCATCAGTGGAAGAGTCCATGAGAAAAGTTCAGCATCTCTTATGAGTATTGTGCAAGGAGCAAAGGAATCTTTGAGAGACTACCTGAATCGTTTTACAAAGGAGGCTTTAAAAGTCCCAGACCTTGATGATAAGGTAGCCATGATAGCACTGCAACAAGGAACCAGGGATGAGTTTTTCAAGATGTCCTTGGCCAAACATCCCCCTGAAAATATGTTGCAGCTCCAGGAGAGGGCAGGGAAGTATATCAAGGTTGAAGAAAGCATGAGGAAGACCGCAGTAAGTAATGAGCCCACTGGAGGCAAGAAGCGAAAAACTGATTTGGAGTATATCGCTAAGGACAAATATCCTAGAACCGAACAAAACCCTGATTCAACCCCCAAGAAGGGAGGACCTGGGCAAAAGTTCACTGAATACGCTAAGCTGAATGCTCCCAGAAGTCAGATTTTGATGGAGATTGAGAAAGACAGAGATATTCGCTGGCCTAAGCCCTTGAAGGCTGATCCCGCCAAGCTAGATAAGGGAAAGTATTGCAGGTTTCACAAAGATGTTGGCCATGACACCGATGAGTGTAGGCAATTGAAAGATGAAATTGAGTTTTTGATTCGAAAAGGAAGATTGAACAAGTATACTGGAGATGGAGGGGACAGAAATAATAATGGAAGGAAGAACTTTGAAGATCGTAGGAGAGACCAAGACGATCAGAGGCGGAATCCCCAACCTAGAGGGACGGTTATAAATGCAATTTTTGGAGGACCGCGACGCCCTCGTGGGCCAGTGATAAACACGATCTTTGGAGGTCCAACTGCTGCTGGATTGTCCAAAAATTCCAGAAAGGCATATACTAGGGAGGTTATGCATATTGTTGGAGAAGCCCCGAAGAGGGCCATGACAGAAGTAACATTGGCTTTTGATGATTCCGACCTAGAGGGTGTGAAGTTTCCCCATGACGACCCGCTGGTCATAACACCGATAATAGGAAATAGCCCGGTTAAGAGGGTCCTTGTGGATAATGGTGCTTCTGTGGATATCTTGCTCCATGACACCTTTTTAAGAATGGGGTATAACGACTCCCAGTTGACACCAACCGACATGCCGATATATGGATTTACTGGAGTAGAATGTCCTGTGGAAGGGATAATCAAATTGCCAACCACCATAGGTACGGAACCAAGGCAAGCAACGCAGATGCTGGATTTCGTGGTGGTAATGGCTAGTTCAACTTATAATGCTATTATGGGGAGAACAGGGATACATGCCTTTAAGGCAGTCCCCTCTTCCTACCATTCAGTTATGAAATTTCCCACCCGAAACGGGATTGGAGAAGAGAGAGGAGATCAAAAAATGGCTAGAAGCTGTTATGTGGCCTCTTTGAGGGCAGATGGAGTCGGGGGGCAGGTTCTTCCTATTGAAGATATGGATGTTCAAGAAAATGATGAGAATAGAGGAAGGCCAGCAGAAGAATTGGTTTCGGTTCCTTTAGACCCAGAGAATCCTGAGAGGATGACTTTCATTGGAGCCACATTAGAGGAGCCTCTTAGAGGGAAGTTAGTGAAATTTTTACAAGAAAATAGTGATGTGTTTGCATGGTCAGCAGCTGATATGCCAGGCATAGACCCGGAGTTAATTACTCACAAGCTAAACGTGGATCCAAGCCGGAAGACAGTGAAACAAAAGAAAAGAAATTTTGCCCCGGAAAGACAGGAGGCTATAAAACAGGAAGTAGAAAAGCTCTTAGAGGCTGGTTTCATTGAGGAGATTCAATTTCCGGAGTGGTTAGCAAACCCTGTAATGGTGAAGAAGGCTAATAGAAAGTGGAGGATGTGTATAGACTTCACTGATCTGAATGATGCATGCCCCAAAGACTGTTTCCCGCTGCCTAGAATTGATACTTTGATTGATGCCACTGCTGGACATGAGATGCTGAGTTTCATGGATGGATTTAGCGGATATAATCAGATCAAAATGCATAAGAATGACATTCCAAAGGTATCATTTATCACTGACTTTGGTGTTTATTGTTATCTTGTTATGGCGTTTGGTCTCAAGAATGCAGGAGCCACCTATCAGAGGTTGGTGAATAAAATTTTTAAGGATCTTATTGGGAAGACTATGGAAGTCTATGTTGATGACATGCTAGTCAATAGTCTAGTAAAGACTGATCATATAACCCATTTGAGGGAAGCTTTTGAGGTCCTAAGGTACCACAAGATGATGGTGAATCCAACGAAGTGTGCTTTCGGAGTAGGATCGGGAAAATTCTTGGGATTGATGGTCTCAAAGAGGGGAATTGAGGCCAACCCCGATAAAATAAAGGCAATCCTGGATATGGAACCACCAAAAACTGTCAAGGATGTACAGAAGCTCACAGGAAGGGTTGCGGCGCTAGGACGATTCATCTCCAAGTCAGGAGACAAGTGCTTGTCATTCTTCAAGTCATTAAAGAACATTAAAGACTTTGTATGGAGTGAGGAAAATCAGAAGGCATTTGAAGAGTTAAAGAAGTATATGGGCCAGGCCCCGTTGTTGGCCAAGCCAGTTCTGAGTGAAGTTTTATTCTTGTACTTGGCTGTTTCAGAAAGCGCCTTGAGCGCGGTGTTGGTTAAGGAGGAACTGAAAGTCCAGAAACCCGTATACTATGTCAGCAAAATCTTGCATGGTGCAGAGTTGAATTATTCAACTATTGAGAAATTCGCTTTAGCCTTGGTAATGGCTTCAAGAAAGCTGCGTCCTTATTTTCAAGCTCACCAGATTGAAGTGCTAACAAATCAGCCGCTGAGAAACATCATTCACAGTCCTAAGGCAAGTGGGAGACTGATTAAGTGGGCAATAGAGTTGGGAGAGTTCGATCTCAAGTATAAGCCACGTACGGCCATAAAAGCCCAGGCACTAGCTGACTTCGTGGTGGAATGTACCATACCCAACCAAGAAGTCGGGGGGCAGGAAGATACCATACCTCAAGACAAGGGAGTCGATAATGGGGACAAGGAGATAGAATATTGGGTTCTCTATTTTGATGGAGCATCAAAAACAAATTCCAGTGGAGCAGGGTTGGTTTTGCAAAGCCCTGATGGATTCCTAATTGAGTATGCTATGAAGCTAGACTTCCCAACCACAAACAATGAAGCAGAGTATGAAGCCCTGATTGCTGGCCTTGGTCTAGCTGGGACACTTAGAGTCAAAAACTTAAAGGTCCGTGGAGACTCGAAGCTGATCATATCCCAGGTAAAGGGAGAATTTGAGGCAAGGGATGATACGATGGCTAAGTATGTTCACCTAGTAAGGGCTGTGATGACCCAATTTAATGAATGCCATGTTGAACACATTCCAAGGGAAGAAAATGCTAAAGCAGATGCGCTATCAAAGTTCGCTTCGTCTGAGATTGAAGAAAGTTCAGGAAGTGTGTACTTCCGTGTTTTGAAGACACGGAGCATAGATGTTAAGCTTGTGGCTCCCATAGGCTTGGGGACGTCATGGATTGATCCCATCAAGGCTCACATTCAGACCGGTTGGTTGCCAAGTGATACAACTGAGGCACGGAAGTTAACTATTCGAGCACTAAGGTACTCCTTGATAGGTGGAATTCTGTATAAGAGATCTTTCGTGGTTCCTTACTTGAGGTGTCTCAGGCCCGACGAGGCACGCTTGGCTCTTGAGGAAGTACATGAAGGTATTTATGGGCAGCACTTGGGGGGCAGGGCCTTGGCTCATAAGATAACCCGTTTAGGCTTCTATTGGCCATAAATGATGGCTGATGCCAAAGAATATGTGAAGAAGTGTGATCGCTGTCAAAAGCATGCACCAGTTGTTAGACAACCCCCCGAGATGCTGACCTCTATCAACTCGCCTATTCCCCTTGCCATGTGGGGGTTGGATATTCTAGGGCCTTTTCCTATGGCCACGGCACAAAGGAAATTTCTGATTGTAGCCATTGATTATTTCACCAAGTGGATCGAAGCCAAACCCTTGGCCAAAATCACTACTAAGCAGGTTGCACAATTCCTGTGGGAAAACATTATGTGCCGATATGGAATTCCCCGTATCCTCGTCACTGACAATGGAGCACAATTCAATAATGAGGAATTCAAGAAGTATTGTGAAGAAAATGAAATTGAATTACGATTCACCTCTGTGGCTCACCCGCAAGCCAATGGGCAAGCAGAGGTAGCAAATCGGATAATCCTGGATGGACTAAAGAAGAGGATCGAGAAGTCAAGAAATAATTGGGTGGATGAGATACTTCCCATATTATGGGCCTATAGGACTACCTGTAGAGTCACGACAGGAGCAACTCCTTTCATGTTGGCATATGGGGCAGAAGCAGTAGTTCCCGTGGAGATATTACATTCCTCTCCAAGGATTCAGGCTTTCAACGCAGAAGAAAATGAGGAAGGGCAGAGGTTAGCCCTGGATCTGATCGATGAAGTGCGAGATAAGGCACATGCAAAGATAGTAGAATATCAGAAAAATGCTTCATTCTACTACAACCTAAGGATTAAAGAAAGGTTTTTTAAACAAGGCGATCTAGTCTTGAGGAAGATAGAAGCATCTGGTGTAGGACAAAAAGGGAAGCTTGCCCCGAATTGGGAAGGGCCGTACAGAGTCAAGAGTGTTCAAGATAGAGGAACCTACAAGCTAGAGACTATGGATGGATTTGAAGTCCCGAGAACTTGGCATGCACAAAACCTGAAGGTTTACTATGTGTAGGGCAGCCGGATACGATTCTCACTCGTCAGGATGGCGAGTAGGTTGAAAAGCACCTTGAAGCTTTGCTTGCTTAGGATTTATATGTTTTATTACGAAGTTTATTATTACTTGTGTAAGGGACGAATCCCAGACAATTTTACAAAATTCATGAGTTCTTCAAAGTATGTTTGTGGCCTAACAAATAAAAATCAAATGCATGGATGCAAGCATAGAAGGTGATAAATGAAATAGATCTGATAGATATTACAAAAATTCGATAAATAAAGTCTCGAAAATAGGATAAAAAACAACAAACCATGCAGGGCTGAAAAAGCTCTAAGGAGCTGAAGTACCCTCGGCATCCATATCATCGTCCTCTCCGCTCTCGCTGGATGTCTCTGTCGTCTCGGAGGAGGAGGAAGAGCTATCGTCCTCAGCTGGTCTGGAAGAAGACTCGGGAGGGGGAAGGAGTGGATCCTGAGAAACATGATCCGAGACAACTACTCGGGTACGAAACCTCTGTAGCAAAGCCTCGTCATCAGGGCAGACATAGTCCATCGGGTTAATATCAGGACAAGCCTCATTCACGGTCCCAAGGGTCGTGTCCCAACCAGTCCTCAAAAACCCGGGAAAGACTGAATCATCCCTAATCCTCATGGATTGGGCAAACTCCTCCGAGTCCAGATAGTTGTCTATAGCTTTATCCTTCTCCGCCCGAAGTACCACTAGCTCGGCGTTGGACTCTCCGAGTTCTTCTTCCTTGCGCTTGAGCTTCTTCTCCAGGGTAGCATACTTCTTCTGTTGCCTCCTGAGGGCATTGTCGGCCTTATCAGAAGCCCGCTTCCATGACTCGGCTTGCCTCATGGCGCCTTGAAAATAGGCGTTAGACTGAAACAAAGCAATCAACGAAGTATAAGGCAAGAAAATGCTACAAGAATGAAAGATAAATTTAAAAGAGAGAAGGCATACCGAAGCCAGAGATTGGGCTCCCATGAGCTTAATCCTCTCAAGGTCAGGGGTGGCCACCACATCAGTAAAGTCCTTTGGAGTCACGCTATGGTAGGACCAATCCCAAGCATGTTTCGTGGAACCAACTACGGTGTCCCCTCGGCGGAATCCCCAGAGAGGCTGGAAGGCGCCTGTGGCAGTAGCAGTAGGGGCAGCAGCAGTGATAGGAGCACTATGGCCCCCAACTCCTTCAGTTGAAGCCTCCCCCATAGGCTCTTTCTGCTTTCTCAAGAAGATAGGCTCTGTCGCCTTTCCCCGGGTGTCAAGGCCTGCGAGCCGAGCTTTCTTCATCCTAGCAGTCTCTTCAACCAGAGGAACATTGTCCTCGTTAATCTCTTTGGCAGCTGCGAAACAAAGCAAAAGACAAAATGAGTGATGTTAATAATGCATGAAATAAAATAAATTAAAGAAGGGAAGAAAAATACCCTGTTGAGAAACAGAGGATAGTCCCACGTGAATCAGGGAAAACTCCTCTAAGAGAGTCCAGCTGGTGGTAGTGCCATCATCCTGAGTAAGCCCATTATAGATAATAGTTTCTTCAGGAGTTAGGTGAATGGATTTGAGGCTACCATCACTGACCTTCCCGAAGGAAGATCGAAAAAGTGTGCCCCAGTCACCATTCTCCCAACGTAACCCAACGAAACTATTCCTCCAATTTTGATTATTATCAGGAATAGATGCGCTGTTAAAGATATGTTTACTTTTGGGCCTTTGCTTGACATAGACCCAGCCACAGATACTGGAAGAACTATTATAACACTGAAAGACCTTCCTAAAAACAGTTACAGAAAGAGGAAAGCCCTCCCTAAGACAGCAGACCATAAAACATAGAATGTTCCTCCAGGCGTTTAGAGGAAGCTGACACGGGTTGATTTGTAAATCAGCCAAAAGATGAGGAATAAAAGGGTGAAAAGGAAACCTAAGCCCAGCATTAAGGGCATCTGTGTAAATGAAGAGAGTGTCGGGTCTCCAGTGGCAAGTACGGTCACCACCAGAGACTGGAACTAAACTAAGAGGAGGAAGGACGTTATAGCGAGCATTTAGTTTATTGAAATCTATGTTGTGCCAAGTATTACAATGATTAAAAGAGTCGAGATGTGCAGTGGAGGGATATTCATCCCCCCTAGTGTTAATCATATCAATTAAAGACATATATGAAGAGCGGATCTCGATATCCTTACCTCGTTTTGAAGCCGAGGCTATCTTGGCCGCCCTCTCGGAACTCTTGTCAGCAATTAAGTAAAGACTGGAAAAGAAGGCTGGAAGCTAAGGGAGGAAAGTTGAAAGAGGAGAAAGATTGGAGAGTTTTAGAAATGAATGAAGTAAAGGGTGAAGAGTGTGAGTGAGAGCACACTCCCCCCCCCCACCTTTATATAGGAGGAAAAGGAGGAAATTGGGCCTAGAAAAGCCCATTCAGGCCCAAAAAAAGAAGGTTCTGGAAGCATCAGGAAATCCTTGGAAAATTCAAGAAAGAAAACTTGAGTTTTTTTGAAAATTCTGGAAGAATCCAGAAACAATCCTAGAGTAATTTGGAGTTTGGGTTTAGAAAACAAAAGCCCAGTTAAGGGCCCAAGTGTTGAAAGAGGCCCAAATGATTTTAAGGGTGGAAAAGAAGTCCCACTAAGATAAAAAAAATAAAAAAAATTTGGCCTGAACCCAAAACGTTGGCCCAAATTGAAAGCCCAGAATTAGAGGCCCAATTGAAAGGCCTGTGAAGCCCAGTAAGAGAATAAGCCCAGTTAAAATGGGCCCAAGTTTTAGCCCAGCATAAGGGGCCTAAATCCAAGTGTGTACAAAAATTTATATACATGCATATGTTCTTGGCCCTGTCGACCAGAAAGCACAGAGAAATCCTGGTCGAATGTTCTGAGTTCGAATTTCCCTCGACTAGGGCTGATAAAAGAAGCTAATTCGGTCAAGAAAGGAATTCTGACCAAAATTCTTGGTCGAAAATGATATTCCTTCGACCAAAATACCAGAATAGAATTAGTTCCTTGACCCTGTCGACTAGGAGACAATATACATTCCTGGTCGAATCAATCCTGCTCAAAAAAGCTTCGATCAAGGCACAAGATGATGGTTAATTCGGTCAAAAATGGAGATCCTGACCAAAAGGGACGAAAATCCTAGTCGAAAACTTCCTAGTCGACAAAAAAAAAAAAAAAAAAAAGGGAAAAAAAGGGAAAAAAATCCTGGCCAAAATTCGACCAGGACTTCTGCTCGAAATACTCCTGCTCGAAAGGCTGTCGACCAGGGCAATATGGAGGTTAATTCGACCAGGATCCTGGTCGAATGGATTCCTGGTCGAAAATTGTATAAAAAAAAAAGAAGGAAGAAAAAAGGAAGAAAGTAGGAAGAAAAAGGGAAGAAAAAATCCTGGAAAATTACAAAAAAATAAGGAAATTCCTTAAATAATTTCTGAAAAATGTTAATATTTTCAGAAATAAGGAATAAATCCAGAAAATTAAAGGATAAATCCCAGAAATTAGGGAAAAAATCCAGAAAAATAAGGAAATTCCTTAAATAATTTCTGAAAAATGTTAATATTTTCAGAAATAAGGAATAAATCCAGAAAATTTAAGGACAAATCCCAGAAATTAGGGAAAAAATCCAGAAAAATAAGGAAATTCCTTAAATATTTTCTGAAAAGTGTTAATATTTTCAGAAATAAGGAATAAATCCAGAAAATTTAAGGACAAATCCCAGAAATTAAGGAATAAATCCAGAAAATTTAAGGACAAATCCCAGAAATTAAGAGAAAAATCCAGAAATTAAGGATAAATTCCAGAAAATTAGGGAAAATCCCAGAAAATTAGGGAAAAATTCCTGGAAATTAAGATGATTTCTGAATAAAAGGAAGATTCATTGTAAATGTGTAGGTCGCTCCACACTTTACGCAAAAACAAAACCCTGTAAGGGAACGAGTAGATTTAACTTCTGCGAAACCTAATCAATGTTTCCCAAAAGTTGGGGGGCAAATGATAGGGGTAAATAAATTGTGATAGTATAATTAAATACTGCAAGGTATGGGCTGCTAGGCCCAATAAAAAGATATATGATACTCAGACCAGAAAGGTTAAGCCTGATGGACCAGATCAGGCCTGATGGAATAAAAAAGGTCCAAAAGCCCTAATTATTAATTAATTTCGTAATTAATTAATAAGGGAAAAATCAGCTATTGAGAAGAGTCCCGGTAAGGATATAAATCCTTATAGATTAGCCTCAAGGGGACCTAAAAGGATAAGGAATCAGCTTCCTACTTCCTAGGACTCCTAAGTCTATCCTAATTCAGAGGCTTGTCCACCAAGTCTCCTATACCAAGTCCAATTCAAGGACTCCCACATCTATATAAGGGGCCTCACCCCACAAATCAGAACTACGTTTTTTGGCTTGATTCTCTAATTCACAGAGATACGTAGGCATCTCGTAAAGGCAGAATTAAGCTACGATACACGAGAGCAGCCATTAAAGGCCTTGAGCTCCCGAATCTTAGTAATAAATATAGCAAATAATAACCTTAGCTTTTTATCCATAACACACTTGATGTCACTGTCAACAGATGTTTGAATTGATTATCCGTCGGGTACATGATCATCCGTCGGGTTGCCTTCTTGATCATCCGTCGAGTGGCATTGTTGTTTATCCTTCGGGTAGCTATCTGGCACTTGACTTCATTTCATTCATGCAGAATTACAAGACATCATCTATGTACAGTTAATCAACCTATTCTGCATATCTAATTAAAGTCAACATGACTTGAGTGCTACTACAGAATCTAAACAAGGTGTATGCAAAAATGTGCTACAGACTCATTATTACACAAGCTACTCACTTGATAGATAAATAATCATCATCCGTCGAGACTATATTGAGTCATCCGTCAGGACTATATTTCTTATCTGTCGAGTGCTACATTTTTCACTAAGTAAAATCTACTAAGGTGTTTTGTTAATGAAATCATCAAGTTCACAACATATCCACAACAATCTCCCCCAATTTATGTCTACTCGAATTGTAGCCATAAATTAAGAGAAACTTGATGATAACAAAATACCCTAAAAATACAACTTTAAAAGTAAGTAGATAAAAATGTAAAGTGTTTCAAATAACATAATGCATAAAGATTAGCTCATAATCATTTTCAAGGTGCTCCTCTAGCCTAAGCAGATTAATCTAATTCCTTGAAGATCTGGATCTCTTTCCAAGCTTTCTGTTGTTTTCTTCTATCTGATTTTGGAGCTATCTGTGGAATTCCAGTTCATCAGATTCTGAGAGATTTAGCTTTTCTTGCATTTCTAAAAGAGTCCCATTGCTAGAGATGCTCAATTGGTCTTCTAATCTGAAAAATCTTCTAACTCCCTTGTCATCCATGAACTCCATCAGCCAGTAGGGCCTTAGATGCACTCTACTCTCTATATAAGGAATAGTTAGAGTCTTTTGGAGTGCATCTTTAGCTCTAATACTCCTCAGTTCTTCAATCTTCTTTAGAACAAGTCTTCTTGCAGTTACATTGAATCCAAAGTTCTTCTTGAATGATGAATAAACCTTTATCAGCACAGATTGGCTTTCTTGAAGGATCCTGTGAAGCGGCCATTGAATCTCCTTTCCTCCCTTGTACTTGAAAACTAACCTTTCAGGTACATTCCTGTAGGCATCAATCCCTCTAACTTCTTCCAGTTCATCTAGATAGAGGTTTAGTTCAGAGAATTCCTTGATGGCACATAAGTACATGTAATCTCCCTTGTTGACTATGGATTAAGCTTTGGTTAGAGATTTTGATTTGAGAGGTGACAGCTTCACTTTCTTGACTGCTCTTGACTTTGTTCTTTTTGGCTTGTTAAGGATTGGCAAATTGAAGTCAGGACTTGGTAGACTTTCGCAGCTATTGGTTCATCCTTAGGCACAATAGGTTCACCATGAATGTTTCTGTAAGGATCCACCACCTTAATATCTTCAAATACCACTGAGGGTTTTGATGCTTGAGTTGTAGTTGGAATGGATTCCTTGGGAAACTGATCCTCCAATTCTTTACCAACAAATTTTAATTTTCTTTTGGTTCTTTTGGCCAATTCCTTGTATCTGTGAGATTTCTTATTTTGTGGTTCAATTTGCTTCTTTGGATCTTGAGATTCAGTGATTTCAGATGGTTGAGCATGAATTTATTGTGTTGGTTTCACAACTTGTAGCTTGGCCAAAATAGCAGCTTGCTCTTTCTTTTGTTTAACCTTTTTAGCATCTAGAGCATCTTGCTTCTTTTCTTGCTTCAGTCTTGCCTTTTCTTCTCTCTTTGCTTCAGCAAATTGAGGATGTCCAGCCACCACACAAATTTCTTTACCATTCCTGAAAACTTTAACAATTCTCCTTTTCAAAGCTGAATAAGCTGGATCCTTTTAGAAGGCAATGGATCTTGACAACAGTTTCTTCTCATCAGGCTTTGGTGTCTCATACACTGTATCCAAAGGGTTCTTTAGTGATGATTTTGGATAGTTCACCCTTGGCTTCAAAAGTACTTCAACCTTTGGAGATTTGATGCAGGATGGCTGTCCTCTTTCCAGATAGTTCATGCTCATTTCATTCAAAGAGATTTTCCTGACTTGAGAGTGATGAATGGCTGAATTTTCTGGCTTCTTTGCTAGCCCAAACTTCTTTTGAATATCCTCATCAATTTTCTCCCAGTTGATTGGATTCAACTGCTCCTTTTTAGCTGCTCTTATATTGGCTGCTGCTTCATTTTTCAGATCAATGCTATCTTTGGATGGTGGCTTTGAGATAGTAATTGTAGGCACAATTACTTTGCTAACTTGAATGTTGAGCACTTTTTGCTCCCCCTCACTCCTAGAAATCTCTTTCTCCCTTTTTTTTATCATCAAGCTGAGTAGAGGAGGAGGTTTGTGCAGCCACCAGTTTCTGAAGCAAGTCTGTTTGTTGAGCTTGGTGTAGATGAATTGCTGTAAGAGATGCTTTCATAGCAAACATTCTTTTGTCCAAGGAATCAACTTTGGTGGCAAGATCTGAGTATTTCTTGAGTTTTCTCTTGATGTCTGTAATTGTTGTCCCTGGAAGTCTAGCTTCCAATCTCTCAGAAAAGTCTTTCTTGAGTTCACCAATTTCCTGTTTGAGAGTGGAGACATTGAGAGTTTGTTGATAGCCTTGAATTTGATGTAGTTGGAGATAAGCAAGATGTGCTTGCAGAAGCTTCTTGGTGCTAGCATTTGTGGATGATTGAAGTACATACTGTATTTGACTGATTAGCTGGATGAGAGCGGATTTGAAGTGATGTTCATCACATTTCTTGGAGAAGGCCCATGATGGAATGCTTGACCTTGAACTAGGGCCAGCTTCTCCCCCTAAGTGCAATAGCTCTTCTCCACTTTCTGCATCCTCACCTTGAAAGAAATCTTCTGAACCACCAGTCTCATAATCAACATCACCAGCTGTAGAGGGCGAAGCTGTGATGGCATCCTTAGCTCTTAGCATTGATTGTGTGGTGTGCACCAAGTTGAGCATCCTTTCTGCATTTTCATTGCCCTGTTTAGCTAGAAGTTGATATGCTGGAACAGGGTGAGTAAATGTCTCAGCATCAAGAGAGGTAGAATCTATAACAGCTTGAGGTTGATAAGATAGTCCCTCCCTGTCTGCATCCTGGACATTCATTAACTCACTTGCAATGACATCCACCCTTATATCTCATGTACCTGCATTTCTCTCATTATCTCTCTTTTATTATATCAAGGTCTCACCTTGGCTCACCACCCTCACACCCTCGCCTTCACCATCTAAGGTGGGACTCCTCACACTCTCTTTTGCCAATCCTGAAGAACTGGATTGCATATTTTCACTCGTTTCCTCTCCTTTTTCCTGGGAGCAACCCAGACTCTCACTCATAACACTCTCTTCCCTCAATCCAAGGAGTGATTGTTCTACCAATAAGTCTTCTGCACTTGAGATAATTGATGAAATTTGAAGCTGTGCAGAGACACTCGACAGATAAGGGATATCCGTTGGGTTAGCAGTTTGACTATCTGACGGATAACTGTTGTTAAGCTTATCCGTCGGGAGACAATCACTACTCGACAGATGAATAATATCCATCGAGAGAGTAGGAATAAATGAGTTTGGAGTGGAAACTATTATAGACTCTGTGCAGATTGATGAGAATTTTGGCACAGATGTCTCAACAGTTCCTGAAAGAATTGGCAAGTGAGCCAACAAATCATCAAAAAGATGATTCTCACTTGCACTAGATTTTGGCTTCCCCAACAGAGTTAAAGAAGGGGAATCAGGAATTGATGTGTTGATCATATCCACATCTAGAGAGTTTGTGGGAGAATTTGGTGTTTGAGGTGCTTCTATAACTAAAGATTTTGGCTGTGACTCCATATTTATTGGATCCATATTAACCTGACTTTGAGAAGGTACAATGACTGTGTCTGTAGCACCAGTTTACACAGTGTGTGAACCCTGTGCATCCCCAAGGGTTTTTGGTTTCTTCTTTCTAGTATAGGTTTGAGGTGAGCTTGTGTCCCATACCCTTTTGGCCTGTGCTCTTGGATGAGAGCTTTGTTCAATAGTCACATCCTTTTGGGAGGATGCAACTTGTAATGAGCTTATGTCCTTATTAAGCACTGCAGTTTGTTGGGAAACTGCAGTGTGGCTAGGCTGGGAAACACTCACCACTCCAACCTTATCCTTAGGGTTTCTTTGATGTTCACCCTGTCCCTCACCTACCTTACTCACCTTCACACTCCCCTCTTTAGATTTGGTGGATTTTGCAATTGGCATCTTTTGAGAGATACCAGAGGGGGCTTTCTTTGACTTGGATTTACAAATTTTTGATGGTTTGGTAGCTTGGGTAGGCAACTGTTGGGTCATTGACACAGTTGCCAGAGCTACACTATAAGGCAAAGAAATTTGTGAGGCTAGAAGAGTAGGGATAGCTGAACTTACCTCACTTACCTGAGGTGCCTCTATAACAGGAAAATAGAAGAGTGGCACCTCTTTGTGATGGTTTGCTCTGTTCAAATCTGCAATAATCCTTCTCTCTAGAACCCAACAATCTAATTTGTTGGTTGGGTTCTCAAGCACAATATCCTCAGAGAGGTGGTTAGCAATCATCATTAAAAATCTAGCATAATAAACATTTTGACCCCTCTTATTTGACTCCCCTAACTTAAACCCTAACTCAAACAAAACAAGATCACTAATGTTGAAGAACTTATCAGTTACAAGCATGTAAAGCATGTTAAGCATGGAGATATTGACAGAATCAAAATGACTGATTTTACCAGAAAAGACCTTGGTAACTACATCACACAAATAACTCCATTCCTTTCTAAGACCCAACCTCCTAATTTCACTTAATTTAGAAGTAGAGAGTGCATAGTTCATGGAGTTAAGCATGTTAATAATGTCAGTGTCTGTGTGTGGTGAAGTTACAGTATTATCAGGAATCTTGAAACATGCTTTAGCAATGTCACTATTAATATAGAATTCCTTACCTTTAATAGTGGGTGTGATAGTCTTATCAGTTGAGTTGTACACAAGAGTTGTCCACATCTCTTCAACAACCTCACAGTAGATGGTGGGTGATTCCAACATGACATAGTTAAGTTTGCAGTTCTTCACAAAATCCATCATCTTGTGGTAGTCACCAGACTGTTGAATCCCTTGTTCACAAGAGCAATAAAGTTGTTCTTCTCATAAATAAATCCAGTTTGAGACATTATCTTGACGACATGTGCCATTATTAGAGAGTAAAAACTTGCAGAGGGAGAGTAAGTGCTTTTGAGAAAGAAAGAAATTAGAGCAGATGATTTGAGAATGATAAAAGAAAAGTAATGAAAATAAATTAAGCTTTTATACTATCTCAAAAATAACTGTCAAAAATAATAAAGTAAAATAAAGTAACCAATAACAATTGCCTAAAATAGCCGTTTAAAAATAAACTGTAAAAATTCTATCAATTATCCGTCGTGTTATGCTTACAAATTGTAAGTATACTCGATGGATAATGTTCAGAGAATCAACAGCTAAGAATAAGACAATTCGACGGATGAGGATAAATCAGCTATCCGTCGAGTCATAAAATATTCCAGAAAAGTAATTGATTTTATTAACAAATAGTATACCGACGGATGATCAAACTCGATGGATAGTGATCATCCGTCGAGATGTAAATTTTGACTTGGCCAAAATTTCATCCATGACTGAAAAATCAATTAAATTTCTGGCTGCATTACAACTTGCAAACAATCTATAAAGATTCAAGAGTAATTTAGCATACCTAACTCACTTACCAACCTTGAAAAGGTGGATTCATCCACTGGCTTGGTAAATATATCTGCAAGATGCTTTTCACTTGAAACAAAATGTAGTTCCACAGTACCATTCATTACATGTTCCCTTATGAAGTGGTACTTGATGTCTATGTGCTTTGTCCTTGAATGTTGTACTGGATTTTCAGTGATGGTAATTGCACTTGTGTTATCACAGAAAATGGGAATCCTTTCAACTTGCAAACCATAGTCTAGCAATTGGTTTTTCATCCACAAAATCTGTGCACAGCAACTGCCAGCAACAATATATTCAGCTTCAGCTGTAGAAGTAGAAACTGAATTTTGTTTTTTACTGAACCAGGACACAAGCTTGTTTCCTAGAAATTGACAGGTTCCTGTTGTACTTTTTCTGTCAATTCTAAAACCTGCATAATCTGCATCTGAATAACCAGTTAGATCAAAACCAGAATCTCTAGGGTACCAAATGCCATGTTTTGGTGTTCCCTTGAGATATCTGAAAATTCTCTTAATAGCTACTAAGTGAGATTCTCTAGGATCAGCCTGAAATCTAGCACACAAATATGTAGCAAATATTATATCTGGCCTACTAGCTGTTAAGTATAGAAGTGGGCCAACCATGCCCCTATAAGTTGAAATATCCACAGACTTTTCAGTAGTGTTTAATTCAAGCTTAGTTGCAGTGGCCATGTGAGTTTTTGCAGATGTGCAATCCATTAGATCAAACTTCTTTAAAAGATCATAAATGTATTTAGTTTGACTAATGAATATTCCATCACTAACTTGCTTAACTTGTAAACCAAGAAAGTAAGTTAGTTCCCCCATCATACTCATTTCATACTTACTTTGCATCAATTTAGCAAACTTTTTGCAAAGTTTTTCATTTGTAGAGCCAAAAATAATGTCATCTACATAAATTTGAACAAGTATACTAGAGCCATTAACATTTCTAAAGAAAAGAGTTTTGTCTACAGTACCTCTAGTGAAGTGATTCTCTAAAAGAAACTTTGACAAAGTGTCATACTAGGCTCTAGGTGCTTGCTTCATTCCATAAAGTGCGTTCCGAAGATAGTAAACATATTATGGAAAATTTGGATCTTCAAAACCAGGAGGCTGACTGACATAGAATTCCTCCTCCAAATCTCCATTCATAAAGGCATTTTTGACATCCATTTGATAGACTTTGAAATTGGCATGGGCTGCATAGGCTAAGAAGATTCTGATGGCTTCAAGTCTTACAACAAGAGCAAATGTTTCATCAAAATCTATTCCTTCTTATTGACAATAGTCGTTAGCAACCAATCTAGCTTTGTTCCTGACTATTATGCCTTTTTTCATCCATCTTGTTTCTGAATACCCATTTGGTGTCTATTGGATTCTTTCCTTTAGGCTTGGGCACCAGCTTCCATACCTTATTCCTCTCAAATTGGTTTAGCTCCTCCTGCATAGCTAAAATCCAATTAGGATCTAACAGAGCTTCTTCTACCTTCTTTGGTTCTTCCTTAGAAAGAAAGCTGCTGTATAGACATTCTTCTTGAGTTGCTCTGCTTGTTTGAACTCTAGAAGATACATCACCAATGATGAGCTCAAAAGGGTAATCCTTTGTCTATTTCCTTTGTTGAGGTAGATTAGCTCTATATTAAGAGGCCTCATTATTGTCTTGATGTGTGATTGAGTTTAGAATATTAGAAACTCCTCCTGAGTTAATGGATCTTTGATTTGATAAAGGGGATCTTTCTGTAAGTGATCTATTCTGACCTCCAGCTTCGTTTGATGACCCGACAGATGGTGAATTTTGAGTACCGACGGATGAAGCTGGTTGTCTCCCGACGGATAAAGCAGACTGCCTCCCGACGGATGAAGCATTGTAACTCGACAGATATTGAATTTTGTGCTTCATTGGTAGTGGATTTTTCTGCATTATCCTTTGATACTGTTTCTTAATCACTTTCATCGTCACTGTCATCACTAACCATCTCCATTTTGTCAAATTTGAGGCTCTCATGGTAATCTCCATCTTGCAGTCCTTCAATCTTTTTATCATCAAACACAACATGTATTGATTCCACAACAATGTTGGTTCTTAGATTGTAGACTCTATATGCTTTACCAACAGCATATCCAACAAAAATTTCTTCATCTGCTTTAGCATCAAACTTCCCATTCTGATCAGTTTGATTTCTCAAGATATAACATTTGCAGCCAAAGACATGAAGAAAATTTAGAGTTGGCTTCTTGTTCTTGAACAATTGATAGGGAGTCATGCATTTTGCTTGATTAACCAGAGAAATATTCTGAGTGTAGCATGCAGTATTTACAGCTTCAGCCCAGAAATATGTTGGTAACTTAGACTCTTCAAGCATTATCCTTGCAGCTTCAATAAGTGATATGTTCTTCCTTTCTACTACTCCATTTTGTTATGGAGTTCTTGCTGCTGAAAACTCTTGCAAAATCCCATTTTCTTCACAAAATGCTCTCATGACAAAATTCTTGAACTCAGTTCCATTGTCACTCCTGATTCTTCTAACTTTGAAATCAGGATGATAATTGACTTGCCTTATATGATTGATGATGATTTCACTAGCCTCTTCTTTAGACTTTAGGAAATATCTCCAAGAGAACTTTGAGAAATCATCTACAATTACTAGGAAAAATCTTTTCTTTGAGATGGACAACATATTTCTGAATTAAGCTTTGATCTGCTTTCCTTTTTGGTAGGCATCACACAATCCATCCTTAGAAAACTCCACTTGAGGAATACCTCTAACCAGTTCTTTCTTTACAAGTTCATTCATGGTCTTCAAGTTTAAATGGGATAGCTTCTTGTGCCATAACCAACTTTCATCCAGACTTTCTTTGCTGAGAAGACAAGTAACAGATTCTGCATTTGATGCTCAACTAGGTACACATTTCCTTTTCTCACTCCAGTGAGAACCACTTTGTTGCTCCTTTATCTCTCACAACACATGCTTCAGAGTTGAAGTTTACTGAATTGCCTTTATCACATAGCTGGCTGATACTCAACAAATTGTGCTTGAGACCATCCACTAAGGTAACCTCCTCAATGATGACATTGTCTTTTGAAATCAAGCCATATCCCACAGTATAACCCTTGCTGTCATCTCCAAAAGTAATACTTTGGCCAGCTCTCTCCTTGAACTCTGTGAGCAGGGTAGAATCACCATTCATGTGTCTTGAACAACCACTATCCAAGTACCATAGATTCTTTCTGTTTCCCTGCACATATCAAAATCAAATCAAGTTCATTTTGGTACCCAAGTTTCCTTGGGTCCTGCCTTGTTAGCTTTCCTTTTTTGTTTCTTAGGTTTGATCTCATTTGACTTGGGGATATCAAATTCATCCTTAGTCATTTGAGTTGGACCTTTGAAACCATTCATTACAGCAGAATTATCATGCATATTTTGATTAACATGAAATGGCATGCTACTAGTAAACATGTTATTCCAGCAAGGCATGCTAAATGGCATTTGTGGCATACTAAATGCAGCATAATAAGGATTAGGTGCAAATGGCATATTAGCAAACTGTGCATTCATATTATATGTAGACATAGCATTCATAGGCATAGAAGGCATGACATTTATGTTAGGAAAATGAGGTGGCACAGATATGGAAGTAGGCATGGCAGTTTTGCAATTAACAGACAAATAATTTATACTACCACACTTGACACAAATTTTTCTAGGAGCATATTTATCAGGTGTGTAGTTGTTATGCTTGTTAATTCCTACTTTACCATTTCTATTATTTTCCTTTTTAGCCTCTGTTTTAACCTCAATATTTTCCAATCTGTCACTCAATTGCTTGACAGTCATATGACCAACATTAGCCTTTTTCTCCTTCTTCACTTAACTGGATTCTCCTGGAATAAAATTCTTGGAAACTGATCCATATTTTTCATTTAACTTGGCAAGTTTGGCTTTAATCACAAGTTTGCTCACAGTCGATGGATGAGGATTTATATCACTCGACGGATAACCCTTTTTGTTATCTGACGGATGATCCTCATCATCCGTCGAGTCTACATCTGTTAGCAATCCTTCAACCAAATTGGATTACAGCTTCTCCTTATTCTTCTTCCAAGCTGCATCACAAAAGGATTCAATACCTTGAACTTTGGTGATTTGAGCATGAACATCTCTAGATGTTTTTCATGCCTTAATCACCTCCTATGTTCATTCAAGCTGCTTCTTCAAGATCTCTTCATTCTTCAAGGACTCAGTTAATTCATCCTTAGCAATTTTACACTCAATTCTCAATTTTTCAAATTCAATGAATTGAGACTCTAGCACATTATTCCTCTCACTTAAAAACAAATTGTTTTCTTTGATTTTAGCATTTTCCTTAGTAAGAGACTTAAGTGTAACACGCAAATGATATAATTCTGTAGACATGTCATTTATTGCATCATTACACTCAGCTTTAGATAAATGTGCAAGGTTAGTGGTGATTACCTGATTACTTGAAAAACTTGTCTCTATTTCATCAGACTTGGCCATTAAGGCTAGATTGACATAGCTGACATCCCCATCCTCATCTAGACCATCTGCTGCCCAATCATTTTCTTGTGTAATGAAAGCCCTTTCCTTTTGTTTGAGAAACTCAAAGTATTTCTGTTTATAATCCACAGGCTCAAACTTCTTTTTGCTGGAATCTGACTTTCTACATTCACTGGCAAAGTGCCCTGCTAAGCGACATTTGAAACATTTGAATTTTGATTTTTCCATCATGTTTCTATTTGGCTTAGCTGCTCCAAAGTTCTTCTTGAGCTTGGTAAATCTTCTGGAAAGAAATGCTAGATGTTCATCAATATCTTCCATGTCATCTTGGCTCAAAGAATCTTCATTTTCTGCTACCAGCCCCTTGCCCTTGTTTTTACAGACCTTTGAAGTAGACTCAACAGCTTCTATCTTTACTTCTTTCTCTTTCTCTAACTCAGCAACCAGTGCAATGGACCCTCCTTTCTTTCTCCCTTTTTCCATTCTTTCATCTTGCTCTATTTCAAGCTGATAAGTCTTTAGAATGCCATACAGTCTCTCTAGTGTAAACTCCTTGTATTCTTATGAGTTTCTCAAAGAGACTGTCATTTGTTTCCATTCTTTTGGTAGGGATCTCAGAAATTTGAGATTAGAGTCTTTGGTTTGGTAGACTCTTCCATGCAGCTTTAGAGCATTTAGTAGCTTTTGAAATCTACTAAAGATATCAGTGAAAGATTCACCTTCTTCAAAGTGGAAATGCTCATATTGCTGAAGTACTAGATGCCTCTTATTTTCTCTAACTTGTTCAGTGCCATCACATATGATCCGTATAGTATCCCAAACTTCCTTGGCAGTTTTACAATTGATGATGTTGTCAAACATGTCACCATCAACTCCATTGAACAGGATATTCATGGCCTTCTTATCTTTCCTGACTTATTCAATATCAGGATCAGACCATTCATGCCTTGGCTTGGGGACAGATGGCTTGTTTCTAGTTATAGCTCTCATTGGTACATGAGGGCCTCTCTTATGCAGTCTACATAGGCCTCATCTTGAGAAAGTAAATGAAGATACATCTTTACCTTCCAGTGATGGTAATTGTCTTTTTCCAGAAAAGGAATCTTGATTCCAACATCCTTCTTGTTCATCTTGCTGTTTTGTTGTGAACTTTAAACTCTTTGTTTATCAAGAGCTTGCTCTGATACCAATTTTTAGTCCCTAACAATGCAACAAAAATTACAGAAGGGGGTTGAATGAAATTCTTGAACCTTTTTCAAAACTATAAAATGTATTATCTTAATAATATATAAGTGTTTGATTTGCAAAGTGCGGAATAAGAAGTTAGTAAAATAAAAACACAAGTAATTAAAAACACAAGTCTTTAAAAACTTTCTGGTGGATTTGAATATATCCACCAGAGATATATATTATATCAAGAGAACTCTGTGTAGCAAGATTAGCTCACTGCTGCTTACAAATATGAACAATTAAGTTTATAGAGAAATGCTAAGGATGCAGCTTACAATTATTTCTCTGAGATAATGTTCTTAGTCTCGTTCATGTTGTTCTATTTGCTACTTCTTGGTTTATATATCACCAAGATTACAAAGTAATAAGACAAGATAATAAAACAAAACATATCAAGTGTAATACTATGTTGCTTCATTACTCTATTCCAGGATCTTTGAATATCTTCATAATAGCATGGAAATGGCAATGCTTCTTTGTTCTCTAAAACCCAGTTAAATAGGCTTCCACATTCCTTTTGCATACACTCGACGCATGTGACTGTGTTGTCACTGTCAACAGATATTTGAATTGATTATCCGTCAGGTACATGATCATCCGTCGGGCTGCCATATTGATCATCCGTTGAGTGGCATTGTTGTTTATCCGTCGGGTAGCTATCTGGCACTTGACTTCATTTCATTTATGCAGAATTACAAGACATCATCTATGTACAATTAATTAACCTATTCTGCATATCTAATTAAAGTCAGCATGACTTGAGTGCTACTACAGAATCTAAACAAGGTGTATGCAGAAATGTGCTACAGACTCATTATTACACAAACTACTCACTCGATGGATAAATAATCATCATCCATCGGGACTATATTAAGTCATCCGTCGGGACTATATTCCTTATCCATCGAGTGCTACATTTTTCACTAAGTAAAATCTACTAAGGTGTTTTATTAATGAAATCATCAAGTTCACAACATATCCACAACAACTTCACATCAACATACCCTTTGCTGGGGCTCTGGAGCAAATGCCTAGTTATGCTAAATTCATGAAGGGTATTCTTTCAAGGAAGGTGAAACTGGATGACCTTGATACCGTTGCTCTAACAGAAGAGTGCAGTGTTGTGCTGCAACAAAAATTACCTTCAAAGCTTAAAGATCCAGGTAGCTTCACCATTCCTTGCACCATTGGCAAGTTATCTTTCGACAAGTGCCTTTGCGATTTGGGAGCAAGCATCAATCTGATGTTGTTGTCTATCTTCAAAAAGCTGAATTTGCGTAATCCAAAGCCAACCTACATGTCTCTATTTTTGGCTGATCGTTCTATTACATACCCACGAGGCATCATGGATGACGTGTTAGTAAAGGTGGATAAGCTCATCTTTCCGCAGACTTTGTCATTCTGGATTTCGAGGAAGATAAGAAGATTCCCATAATCTTGGGGAGACCTTTCTTGGCTACAAGCTGTACCTTGATAGATGTGCAAAAAGGTGAACTTACTATGAGGGTGAAAGATCAGGATGTGACATTCAATATATTCAATGCGATGAAATTCCCTATAGAAGATGAGGAGTGCTTCAATGTGGATTTGATTGATTCTGCGGTAACTTCAGAACTTGATCATGTGCTAAGGTCTGATGTCTTAGAAAAAGCCTTAGTGGGGGAATTTGACATTGAAGATGAGGAAGGCAATGATCAACTATAATATCTAAATTCTTCTCCTTGGAGGCGAAAGTTAGACATGCCATTTGAATCTCTTGGAGCTTAAACCATTGCCTGAACACTTGAGGTATGCTTTTTTAGGTGATGCATCTACTTTGCCTGTTATTATTGCATCTGACCTTTCAGATAGTGATGAGGACAAGCTCTTGAGGATCTTGAGGGAATTCAAATCAGCCATCAGATGGACTATAGCAGATATAAAAGGGATCAGCCCGTCGTACTGTATGCATAAAATTCTGCTTGAAGAAGGTAGTAAGCCGACTGTTGAGCAACAGCAAAGACTTAATCCTATCATGAAAGAAGTGGTGAAGAAAGAAATTCTAAAGTGGCTGGATGCAGGAATCATATATCCTATTTCTGACAGTTCCTGGGTGAGCCCCGTGTAATGTGTACCTAAGAAAGGAGGTATAACTGTGGTAGCAAATGAGAAGAACGAGCTTATCCCCACTCGAACAGTCACAGGAAGGAGGGTATTCATGGATTACAGAAAGTTGAACAAAGCCACAAGGAAGGATCACTTCCCTCTTCCATTTATTGATTAGATGTTTGACATGTTGGCTGGTCCTGAGTATTATTATCTTCTGGATGGCTATTCGGGTTATAATCAGATTTGCATTGTACCAGAAGATCAAGAAAAGACTACTTTCACTTGTCCATTTGGGACGTTTGCTTTTCACAGAGTTTCGTTTGGCTTATGTGGTGCATCTGCCACTTTTCAGAGATGCATGATGGCTATATTCTCTGATATGATTGGAAATAATGTTGAAGTGTTCATGGACGACTTCTCTGTCTTTGGACATTCGTTTGATGAATGTTTGAATAATCTTCGTTCGGTGCTCAACAGGTGTGTGGAAACTAATTTGGTGCTCAATTGGGAAAAATGTCACTTTATAGTGCAACAAGGCATCATTCTTGGGCATAAAGTCTCTAGCTAGGGCCTTGAGGTGGATAAAGCCAAGGTAGGATTCATTGAAAATCTTCCGCCACCTATTTCTGTGAAAGGAATCCGTAGTTTTCTTGGTCATGCGGGTTTTTATCAGTGTTTCATCAAGGACTTCTCTAAGATATATAAGCCGATGTGCAACTTGCTCGAGAAAGATGTGCCTTTCAAATTTGATGATGAATGCTTGGAGGCATTCGAGACTCTCAAGAAGAGTTTAATAACTGCACTAGTTATTACGGCACCTGATTGGACAAAACCTTTTGAGATGATGTGTGATGCGAGTGATTATGCAGTGGGAGTAGTTCTTGGGCAGCACAAGAATAATCCTTTTCATGTGGTCTACTATGCTAGTAAGACGCTTAATGGAGCTCAAATGAACTACACCACTACTGAGAATGAGCTCTTGGCTATAGTCTTTGGTTTCGAAAAATTTCGATCTTATCTGCTTGGAACAAAGGTGACAGTTTTCATTGATCACGCTACCATTCGCTATCTGGTCTCAAAGAAGGATTCGAAGCCTAGACTTATTCGTTGGGTGCTCTTGCTACAGGAATTTGAGTTAAAGATCAAGGATCGAAAAGGTACTGAGAATCAAGTAGCTGACCATCTATCTAGATTGGAGAATCCCGATTCTACTTCACATGATAAGACATTGATCAACGAATCTTTTTCGGATTAGCAGTTGTTCGCAGTTCAGGAGGAAGAACCATGGTTCGCAGACATTGTGAACTATCTGGTTAGCAATATAATGCCTCCTAATATGAATGCGGCTCAAAAGAAGAAGTTTCTGCATGAGGTGAAGTGGTACATGTGGGATGAACCATATTTGTTTAGACAAGGAGCTGACCAGATCATCGGGAGATATATCCCATTTTATGAGACGGAGGGGATATTACGAGACTGTCATTCCACAGTTTATGGTGGACATTATGGTGGTGAAAAGACAACAGCTCGTATTTTGCAAGCAGGTTTTTTCTGGCCTACGTTGTTTACGGATGCATATCAGTTTGTTTTAAGGTGTGATCGTTGCCAAAGAGTTAGAAATCTTATTAGAAAGGATGAAATGCCTTTAAATGTGATGCTTGAAGTTGAGGTCTTCGATGTTTGGGGAATCGATTTCATGGGACCATTTATCTCGTCCTGCAATTATCAGTAGATCTTGCTGGCAGTCGATTATGTCTCGAAATGGGTAGAAGTCAAGGCTCTATCGAGGAATGATGCAAATGTAGTGTAGAGTTTTCTCCATAAGCAGATATTCACAAGGTTTGCAACGCCACGAGTAATCATAAGTGATGAGGGGTCGCATTTCTGCAATCGTAAGTTCACTTCTATGATGCAACGCTACAATGTGAATCATCGTATTGCTACTTCCTATCATCCGCAAACTAATGGTCAAGCTGAAGTGTCAAATAGAGAGATCAAGCGCATTCTAGAGAAAGCTGTTTGTCCGTCAAGGAAAGATTGATCTTTAAAGCTCGATGAAGCTGTTTGGGCTTATAGAACAGCATACAAGACTCCACTTGGGATGTCCCCATTTCAACTTGTCTATGGTAAGGGATGTCATTTACCTGCGGAGCTTGAGCATAAGGCTTATTGGGAATTGAAGAAGTTGAACCTTGATCTAGATGCAACTGGGAAGAAGCGAATGCTTCAGTTAAATGAGCTTGATGAATTTTGACTGCAAGCGTACGAGAACAACAAAATGTACAAGGAAAAAGTAAAAAGGTGGCACGACAAGAAGCTATCTCCTAAGTCATTCGTGCCGGGGTAACAAGTTCTTTTATTAAACTCTCATCTCCAACTTTTTCCTGGAAAGTTGAAATCAAGGTGGCCTGGACCTTTTATCGTCAAAACTGTGTTTCCACATGAAGCGGTGGAGATTTTTGAGAACGATCTGGGCCAAGCATTCAAGGTTAATGGTCAGAGATTGAAGCCTTATTATGGGGACACGACAAAACGGGAAGTGGTTAGTGCCGTTTTATTGTCAACCTGATCGAAGTACTCTACGTCAAGCTAATGACGTAAAAGAAGCGCTTCTTGGGAGGCAACCCAAGATTTGAGACTATAGGAACCTTTAGAAGTTATTACTCTATCCAAAAACCCAAAAAAATTAGAAAAAACAAAGGCAGAAAATTATGTTTCCAGAAACCTACCAGGCGCCCGCCCGGAATCTGGGGCGGCCGCTTGGGTGCTGGGGCGCCCGCTTGAAACCCTGGGGCGGCCGCTTGGAACCCGACTACCAGAAATTTTTTTCCTGCCTTATATATAAAAAAAATAAAAACACAAAAAAATAAAAACCCACAGCCATAACCCCATTAACCCACGATTTTTCTCCCACAAACCCCACTCCTAATCAATTTCTAAACCTAAATCCTACCCTATATATACACACAACTCCTACATATATACTCCCATATACTTTCAACTTAAAAACTCTCTGCTACACACAAATCTCAAACACTTATTCTCAATTTCAATGGCCCCTAAGAGATCTCGAACTGTTGATAGCATCAGCACCATTCCTACTGCTGATTCTTCGAGGGGTACTGCTGCGAGGCCCCGTTTGGTGGACAGGGCTGCTGAGGAGGAGTATGCTTGGCTTCTGACTAAGCCGATTCTGAAGGAGAGGGGATTTTTTCCATCGGGGAGGGATGGTGAGTTATTGCCGATGATTGCAGAGAAGGGGTGGATTACCTTTTGTGAGTCTCCTGAGGCGGTTCCGATGAGTGTGGTTCGCGAGTTTTATGCGAATGCCAAGGCCGACAAGAATGGGTATACGGTTGTTCTTCGGCTTACGGTTGATTACCCGACCGAGGCAATTCGCCGTGTTATTAGGTAGCGTTAGAGGAAGCCCCAAGAGGAGAATTGGAATGAAAAGACCCCCGAGGATTTTGACTCGTATTTGATTATTGCTACTCTCTATCAGCCGGGCACGGTGTGGAAGTTTAAGACGGGATCTAACGAGTATTGTTCTTTTCCGGCTGTTGCAATAAACAGGTATGTCCGTGCATGAAATGCCTTTATTTGTGCTAATATTTTGCCTTATTCGCATGCGCATGAGGTTACAGTTGAGAGAGCCAGGTTGTTATGGGGGATCTTGAATGAGGAGTATTATGTGGACCTTGGTGAGTTCATCTACCAAGGAATTTTGAAGTTTTTGAGGGGGAGGTCGCATAATAACATCCCTTATGCCTCTATCGTCATGAAGTCATGCAAGGCAGTTGGAGTCCACTGGCCTTCTTATGAGCAGCTGCAGATGCTTGCCGCTCCTATTGATTCATCAATGCTGAATACGATGCAGGAGTGGATGGGTGGAGAGCCCGAGGAGCATGGTTTGGGATTTCATCTTCCAGGGGGATGTCCAGCAGCTGGTGCTACGATGTATAGGCCCTGTCAGGCTCGTGATGAGGCAGGTTCTTCTAGAGCTCAGGGAGGTGATGGTTCAGAGATGGCTGATGTCCAGTACAGGAGGCTTTCCAGGAGGATGGATGCGATGTATGAGTCGCAGAGTAGGTTTGCACAGGAGCTCACACTAGCACTTGGGACGGCTTTCAGAGGCCTTGGAGCTGACATTCAGTGGCCCGTTTTTGGTGAGGACTCTGCTTATCCACCTCCTGACACCCCACCCTCTGAGGGTGATGATGATGATGATGATTCTTCTGAGTAGGTATACCCTGTGTTCCTTTCTATTACCTTTACTGGGGACAGTGAAGATTTTAAGTTTGGGGGTGGTAGTTAAGGAACATATTTGTCTGTGTGTCATGTAGTTGCATATTCATGATAGTTTAGTTCATATAGTTGCATAATTTTGCCATATAGTTTTTTTTATTTTATAGCTTTATTTATCATGTCATTTAGCTCATGCATATACCATGATCCCTTTTGTGTTACTTTATCGATTGATTTGTGATATTGATGCGAGTGTAGTGATAGCGTTAGAGTGATGTTGAATCTTGTAGGTTGACATGCATGCTAGAAACACTTGTAATTTCATTAAGTCTTAGAGTATGCTTAAGGACTAGATTGTTGTCATGGTTTGATGGTTTTTGAGGTTAATATATTGATTATGCTTAGAATTTATGATAGACTCTTAATGATAAAAGGCATGAAAAGATAAAATTGGAGTAAAAAAATTGGAATTCGTTGCTAGTTGTGGCTAGACGTCAATTGGCTAGTAGCCGGCTCGTATTTTATGCGAATAGTCTAGGGTTGAGCAAGATGAAGCGAAACGCACTTGCTCAGAAATTTTGAAAAAAAAGAAAAAAAGAAGAAAAAAAGAAAAATATGGTTTAATGCATAATTAATCACGAGTGAGCTCTTTGGTATTCGATTTATTAAGTTCTTAGGGGACTTTGTGCCTAGTGACCTAAGGCTTTTATAGTATGGGATCCGCTAACCTAACGCTCGTTAAATGGATGTCATTGCATAAGTCTTTTGTGGAACTCACTCATTGCATGATCAAATAAGTATTTGTTTATTGTGTTGAATAAAAGCATGATTCTGTAATAAGCTCCAGTGATCTTGAAGTGTTATAAGGCATTTTGTGTCTCGAATTTATTTTTCGTATAATCATGTGATTGCCTTGAGGATAATTGAGTTATGATAATTGATCTAGTTTCGAAGCATATATGTTAAGCATTCGCACACACCACATTTCTAGTTGTATGTTAGCTTGCGTGATTTGATTGATCTTTAGTTAACTAATTGCATTTATTGAGATGTTATGTGTTGGTTGGTTTAGTCATTGCGAAGGGGATCGTTGAATTTCATGTAGTTTGCATTCATGCATGTTTTTATTTTGTTTTTGAGTCCGTGACACTTGAGGACAAGCATCGATTTAAGTTTGGGGGTGTGATAAATGGAATTTTATACCACTTAGAACGTCTTATATGGCTTGAATTGATGTCTTGAAATCAAGTATTTTGTGTATTTGATACATTTTTCTAGTGTTTTTGCATTTCAGGGTATAACTTGTGTATGTAGGAAAAAATCATCAAAATAAGCCTCGGGAAGTACTTGGAATCAGTTGCGTGAAGTTATGCGAAGAAATCGGAAAAATCAGGTCCAGAACGAAGAATTTTCCAGAAGAGTCCCAAGCGCCCGCCTGGAGATCTGGGGCGGCCGCTTGGAAGCTGAGGCGCCCGCCTGGGAAGCTGGGGCGGACGCCTGGGGTCGGGATTTTTAAGCTTTTTTATAATTCGTGTTCTACTGGACTTTTGAGACGGCTGATTCTTGTGGACTTCTATATAAGTAAACTTCAGAGATGTTTCACGATATGAAGTAACAAGCAAGGAGCAAGGAGAGAAAATTAAGAAGACCATTTTAGCATACCGCATGAAGAAGAGAAAGCATACGATTTCTTGTGATTATTTTATTCGTTGTAACAGTGGATGCTAGTTTTCTTTACTTTGAACCTATTTATTCTTATGACGTACTCTGGTTTTAATAAGTATTTTTTTAGTTTATATTATCGTGTTATTATCATGTTTTCATAAGAACCCATGGTGACGATGAGTTCTATCATGGGCTAATCGTGATCATGGGGTCATAGCGGATTTACTATGGGTTTCTTTAGTTAATAGTTTAATAATTTGGTGTGTGATGATTGTATGATATCTAGCATAGGTTGTGCTTATCTGTCTTATGCGCGTCGCGAACATATAAGATAGCCTGTTAATCTCTTGTGAAGCGACAGTGAATCTTGAGATTTAGAACTTGCCATGCTAGCATAGGTTCATGTATGTGTATGTATGATTAGTGGGTAACTCTAACCGTTTTACTTGCCCTGTGTAATAATAATGAATAACTTGCGCTTAAATCGTTATGTTGTCAAATTCTGTAGACATATAGGGTCTCAACATAATTGATGCCTATTCAACTTCTATCTTAATTGTGGATGTTTGGTAGAATGGTACTACTACAACGGAAGTTCGCTTTTATCAGTTTCATGTTGTTTGATTAATATCATCACCGTTACATGCTAAGGGTAATAACAATGACTATTGAAGGAAGTAGTAATGAAGTTATGATCTCATGTGTGTTTAATAGTGTTAATTCAAGTAATAATTTAAGTGTGTTATTCTCGTAGTTAATTGTAGTTAATAATTAGTTAATCACCCTTAAGTGTTATTGTCTTGACATTGAGAAGTACTCATACATCGGTGAGTGAGTGTTAATTGAACATAATTAGTCAGAGTCCCTGTGGGAACGAACTAGAAATCATTCTATATTACTTGCGAACGCGTATACTTGCGTGAATTATTAGTGCATGCTTTGTGTCTAACAGACATCTCATATATATCTAAAAATCTCCCCCAACTTGTAAATTATGCAAAATATACAAGTTAATAGATTTGATGATGTCAAAAACATTGTCAATAAGACTTTGACCAGATAACTAACTACAACTTACAGTCCTTGAAGCTTTTACCAATCTCACTGAGTCAATATGAATCCATAATGATTCTTGACAAAACTTGATATCAGCTTTTCTTCTTTAATCCTCAGGATTTGAGAGAGTGTAGTCTTGACATGCTTCATCTCTTCATTCTGACTTCCAATCTGGTAGATTGCAGTCCTTAAAGCAGAGATATGGTTTCTTTCTAAACCATTATTTAGTCTTATTACCCTAGGATGAGAAGAATCTTCATTATAGCATAGACATTTCCCTTTCAGAATCACTTAAAGCTTAGCAGAATTCTTCTTCATTGGAATCTCACTTCCATCATCTTCAACAATATTAGGAATGAATCCTGTAACCCTTGAACCAGAAATTCTTTCTTTATCTCTGATGGTCTTCAATATAAAATTTTACCATCTCCTGGTAATATCAGACATTACCTCTAAAAGATAATGAAAGAATTGAAGTTCTTTCAGTGATTTATGTAATATCCGGGAAAAATTATATGAATATTGTATGTTAAATAAATAAATATTATGTGTTTTATAAATTTAGAGTAATTGTTGCCATGATATGAGATGTTATAACTGTTATGTGTGTTTCTGTGCGGGCCAGAAAATTCCTGATTGATTAATATATGTTTAAACTGCAATTATATGAACTTATCTGTAATTGGGACGCGTATTTATTAGCATCTTTATTAAGACATCCGTTTTATTTCATTTTACGCATGTTTCAATGCATTTTATGTGTTATCGGGATCTTCTGGTAATTTAGGGATCGTTTCTGTTTTTCAAAAATCATCAGACCGGGACCCCACCGGGACGACAAACCCCACAAAATCTGTGTTTTCATTTTTATAAAATTATTTGTATTTTAAATACCCTTTATTTTTGTATTTTTGAATTATTCGCAATTTTCGGGGAATTTTGACTTTAATTTTGTATTTTATCGTTTTTAAAATTATTCCCCGTAATTATTATTTTGGGTCCCTAATTAATATAATTAGGGGATAAAAACACCCTTAATTTATTTTAGGGTATTAATTTCTGTACATATATAAATAGTTGATCTGAAATTATTTTATTTATTTTATTTTATTAAAAATTCAGAAAATAAAAGAAAAACCAAGAAATTGTTCTTGGGGGTGTTTTTGAGGGTAAGAATTAAAACCCAAAGTTGAAGGTGATTCCGGGATCCGTTTGGGATGCTCAAGTAGTCTATTTGAAGCCCTCTTCAAGCTCCATCTACTGATATAAACATCATTAACTGAGGTTGATTCTTCCGTAACTTCGTTTTTTTCATTTTTTTTTGTTATTTAAATTCATTTTTGATTATTAAAGGATTGTTTGATGATTTGGTTGCTTGATTGATGTTCCTGGAATCCTAAGGAACGATTTGGTATATTGATTCCTTAATTTCGATTAAGATTTCCTCGAAACCGAGTTCTTGGGTTTTATGTTTTTTTTGTTTTAATTTCTGGAGTTGCTGTTGATTTTTAGATGTTAATGATATGATGGTTGGATTCTAAATTTCCTCAGCTTTAATTTCGTATATGGATTGTTGGTTTGGTTAAGAAACGAAGGGAATCGTTTTCACCGGAAAAGCTCCAAGTTTCGCCGGTTTTAATGGCAACTCGGTCGGCGATTGACTTCCCAGAGTCGTGCCTGACAGTTGAGGCTGTAATTGAGCAGTCGGAGTGTGCAAAAATTGTTTAGCAGCAAATCCAGGCGGAACCCATGATGTTCCGAGCAGGAATGGCACCGGTCAGAATTTTTCCCGGCGGCCGGATTCTGGGCTTGGTTAAACGCCAGCGGGTCGTTCTTGAGCGACCCAGATTCGTTCTTGACGACCCGTTTTTTTTCAAAACATGACCCAAGTTTAATCTGTTTTTCCCCAATTCCAAATTCCTGAAAGTGTTTCTGAAAATCTGATTTTAAAAATAAATCAAAATTTATTTTCTATTTTTGAAAATCATTTATTTTAATTTCAAAAATCATTTAATAATTATTTTAAATTCTAAAAAAATTATTTATTTAAATATTTTAAATTCTAAAAATTATTTTCTTTAATTATTTTCAAAAATACAATTTAATTTAATTATTTATAATTTATTTTAGTTAATTATTTATGAATTTAATTAATTGATTAAAAATCAATTAATCAATTAATTTTATTTATAAATAGTTAAATAAATGTAAATTATTTATATTTAATTCAAATAATTTCTAAATATTATTTTAAGGTTTTAAAAATTATATTTTGGTATTTAAAAATCAATTAATATTGTTTTTAATGGATTTATTCCCATTTATTTCTTATTTTATTCATAATAATTAGACCGTTCGTCCGTTTAATACAAAACGAACGCGTATAGACTCAGAAAAATATTGCGCTTTCAATAAAAATACTTTTGAGTCCTAATTTCTTTTGTATTGCAATGTCATTTGATTTGTGTGCATCAATTTGACTCGGTATTTGATCGATAAATGCTAATATTGACCTGATTTTAATTCTGAACGCCCTAGGACGTATCTTTTAATGATCTGACTTATGTATTACATGAATTATGTAATTACATGTTATAAGAATGCCATGATTATGTGTTACGTGATATACATGCTATTTGTTTACAGTTTTAAAATGCCATGCTAGTTATAAACGATCGGGTAGATGTCAAGACGTATAGTTACGTCGATTGAGTTTGGTTCTGTCAATTAAGATAGTTCTTTTATTTATAGAATCGAGTAGCAAGGAGTGCGGTCAAGTGTTAGACGGAGATAGTAGCCAGCAGCTATAAGCCAGGGTTTTAGTGAAAAGTTAGTGAGCATACCAGGCAAGTATTTTCCCCTATTCTAAATTCAGAATAGATTATTATTTTACATATTCAAATATAAGAACTGTTTATAAAAACTCAGATAGCATATTGAATATCAATACTCCTATATTTATTGACATTCTTTTATTCTAGCAATCATTCTGCTAGAATCAATCTTTTGATTCGATAGATAGTGAATAACTATACTATCCAGATATACTCTATACAGTGAAACATTGAATTGAGATTAGCGAATAACTAATTGTTCTAGTTATTTTGCCATCAGTTGTTGAGATAACTCCGGACCATGTGACATGGGGAGTGGAATGGATAAGGATGTCATTGATCTGACTCCTTTAATCAAAATTATTTTGTGAATTGTTTATCGGTTAGCGTAAGAGGCCGAGGCACCGGTCCAGCGTGAGTTATTATACGAAAGTGTAATATCTTGCTAGGCGAATATATACTTTCTTCATGGATATCCAATAGGTACGGTATGGCTGCGGGATATCGATAGCTATATTTACGGTATGGCTGCGGGATACCGTGTTGTTTCGTGACTGATCATCAGGAACAGCATAGTGCATAATTGTGTTTGATTAAATTGTCACTTAAACTTTAAAGTTTATATCAGCTTGGACTCTTACTCAGATATTGTTATTGTTGTTCACTTACAAACTTCATATTACTTGCTGAACATCTTTTCGCTCATACTTGTTTATTAATCTAATCTTTCAGCTAAACCGGAGCAGGCTTGAGTTCCAGGATTGATTAGAGGTCAAGCGCTTGTAAATAGTTTGGTGTGTTTTCCAGGTAGATAGTTTGGGACGCTTGAATAGTTTAAAGGTTTATAATAAAATTTGAATAAGTTGTAAAATAATTAGACTTATGGTTTGTAATAACATTTGGTTTGTATTAGTGCCTATTCCATATTATAACCTGTGATCGATCCAGTGCAGGTAAAGGGGTCATATTTATTATATTATTCCGTTGTGATTATTTTATTATAGTTCAGTGGCAAGTGACACCCAAATCTAGACCCCGGGTTTGGAGGGCGTCACAATTTATTTAGCACATCTGATTCTGACATCTGATATGTCCTTCCATCTTCAAGAAATAGAATCATATTTTCTTTGACATTGTGCTTGTCATGAGCATCCAGTACCACTTGAACAAAGATAACCTTATCAAGGTGTTTTTGTGTAACATCTTCAAGAGGTCTGTCAGTCAATAGAAATGGATCTCTAGTAGCAACTTCAACTCCTGTCTTGATCTTTACTTCATCAGAACCTAGTCCAGCCCTGTCTCTTGGTTCTCTAGCATTTAACCCAATAGTCATAAAAGTAGACATCAATTGGCTTTTATTTGGATCTGATGGTTTGACATTTTTCCACAGAAGTTTCTTTTTATCAGTTACTTCCATCTTGTCTAAATCAACTTGAGCACTGTCAGAGGTTGATGTCTTGATGACTTTATCAGAACTCGTTGTTTCTGTTGTAGCTTGCAGTTCTTCACTCTGAATAACTTGAGCCTTGTCAGAGGTTGTCTTGAATTCTTCAGTAATCTTCTTTCTTTTTAGAGTTTGAACATCTTCATCTTCAGCAAGAGTGTCATCAGTAACTTGAACCATTTTGCACACTGGCTTTATCAGGATTTGAGGAATTTTTATCTCCTGTGGCTTGGTTGGTTCATCAACTTTTCCCTTTCCTTTGTCTTTGGGATCAATCTCAATTTGTGATCTTGTTTTGGGCTTTGATGCCTCAGTATGTGACTTCTCCTTGATCACAATGCCTTTTACCTTAGGCTTTTGGCATAGAAGCTTTTGGCATTAGATTTTTCTTTTCAGCTTTAAATCTAGCTTCTTCCTTCTTGAGATTTTCTAAGTCCAATCCTGGATTATGCTTCAGAAATAATGTAACAGCCCCAAATCCGGGGTCGGGGATCCGGGTTGTCACGAGTTCCATTTCCCTTAATAACACTTAATCTTAATAAACAATCAACTACTGCGTACTGTGACCCCACAATACACACACACACACACCACAAATTATAGTCTCAGAAATGAATACAAAAAATAACACAAGTCAGTTTATTCCACAATTATAAGTCGTTATACCTCGAAAGGGTTTCTGAATAAATTTATATTTTCTTGCCATTATTACATTTAATATAGATATATAAGTCTGGAGCATCAAAAGTTGAAAGCCTAGCCTATTGGTAATTCCTACCTCAGCTACTGCGACAATAACGCCTCCAGAAAACTGCGGAATGTTTCCTAACCACTTGCGAATTGGGAGCTTGGTCATGTTCATCTTTTCTATCTGTTGTTGTGTGATGAAAGAAGAAAGCAAGGGTGAGCAACAAGCCCACCGAAATAATATGTATAATAATTAATAATATATGATCATTCTCATAATACTCATGAAAGTCTTGGTCAAGAAGAAATGAACAAGTTTGATATCTTAACGCGACCAGGTCGCAAAATATGCAGTATATATGTACATATACTTTTTAAAATCTTGGAAGTCCTCTTCCATGCATAATATACACAGAGTTCCAGGTTATAACTGTATAAAAAATATCGTTGCAAGGTGATCTCATATATCTAACCTTGTCTCAACATTTTTCTGAAAATCTTTGTCATGCATAAGATAATCATTTACTAGATATAAGTTGAAAAGATGAAGTTACAAGATACTCCAATATACTTACATCTTTTCCGAATACTACTCAAACTACCACCGTTCAAGCTATAATCAGTTTCAAAAGTTCATCACATAGATGAGACTACAAGATAAGATTTGAATAGATTCAATCTTTAAAATATCATTCAAAAGAAATGAAGTTACGAGATACTTCATTTAAGTCCCGATATATATATACATATATATATATATATATTTATATATATATATATATATATCTCATACATTCCCTAAAAACCTCTGTCATGAAAAGTATGAACATAGTTGCAATATCCAATAAATTTGGAAGAAAAGAATTTTAGCATAAACCTGATATCTTGCTAATCAGGAAAAGATACCAATAAGTAACCTTTTCTACTAGTAGATGGACGAATTCCCCACTGGTCATCACCCTGGCCGCATTAGGAACTATGCTGGACTGCCACTCAGCCACTTACGCATTGATGGATTCCCACTGAGCCACTTACACTTTCATGGACGCCCACTGAGCCCATGTTGCTTATGCCGACTCAAATAGATGGACTTACTTCCCAAACGTTGGGCAAGTAATCAAAATATTTTCTCAAAACAACAACCTCGTTGCGAATATAAAATACACCACAGAGCCGGATCCCTCAAATTTTTAAGCGAGTATTTAAATCCCCTTCGAAAGGAAGATCTTAAATTTGAAAACGAGTTTTGGGATCCGCTCTAACTTTTAAAATTATTTTGAAGACTCGAAAACATTTTTAAGAATGTTTGGAGTAATGCTGATTTAATAAAATAAATCAGTCCCGATATGTTGGAGAATATCTGAATATTATTATTTAAATAATATTCCCATAAAGGATAATCTCTATAAAAATAATTGAATTAGAAGTTTTAAAACTCATACTTGAAATGAATAATAAATAACCAAAGATATACTTATACGAAAGTACGATCTTTATTTGAATAATCGAAAATGAGTTTGATTATCGAAACATTATTCTTTAATAAAATAAAGAATATTATTTAATAAATAAGCGGAGTCATAAGTCCTCAAATGAATATTCAAAATAATATTTATTAAATAAAATAAACGGAGTCATAAGTCCTCGAATGAATATTCAAAATAATATTCATTAAATAAAATAAACGGAGTCATAAGTCCTCGAATGAATATTCAAAATAATATTCATTAATTAAAATAAAGTTATCGAATAAACCTTATTCGATTAATAGTTTTGAAAACTATATCTATATATATATATAAATATATATATAATATACTCGGGAACATCGGCTTCCGGTTTTAGAAAATGTTCAACTTTGGGTCTCCTATACTAAGGGTATACGCAACTACTGCTTATCTCTAGCATAGGTATTATGCAACTTATAAGCATTTGAATCAACTATTAGATATCAAGATTACGAAAAAGGCATGCATATATACCATATCAGCATGCTCCAATATATCGAAAATTTGCTAATAACAATCATGCACTTATCACAAGATAATGCATATACATATATACATCACAACAATAGTATAACGGGTAGAAAACTTGCCTGAGCGACTGGGGGTAGTAAAAGGCCCGGGGCGAGTCTGGTAACCTATAAACAACATATAAGTTGGAATTAACCAAAGTTGCTTAAGAAACTACACTTTAACCAATTAGACTCTAACGTTCTCTTATGGTCGCTTATACGCTTAACGATTCACTTAAGTCGCTCGAGTACCCTTGGCTCCACCATTTTTAATAAATTAACCATTAAGAATTTTAAGGCAATTCTTACGCGAGTTATCTACCAACTGCCTAATCCACTTTACATAACTGTTTCATACTCCAATTAGTCATTTAAGGGCCTTAACCAAGGTTTCAAAGTAAGGCGAGGGGTAATGGTTCGTTCGTGAAACGCCGTTACTTAAAACGGTCGTTTCTCCTCAACCGTACATTGGATTCGAGCGAACCACATATCAAAACGAAGCACGTAACATGAACTATCTAAACATGGCAATGGTAAGAATTTAACAGTGAGTTCACGGGTCCTGAAGTTAAGAACAAAAATAGTCTAAGGTAAATCAGGCATTACGATGGCTATGTTTACGCAATTACCAAATTTTAAACTACTCCAATTAATCCACAAATCAACCCACAATCAACATTACAACCAAACTATATCCATACTTCACTACAACAGTCCCAACATCTCAAGATTTTCCAATTTATACTACCCCCAAACATGAACTAAAAGCTATACTTAAGTTCATTAACCAATAATCCAAGATTTACAACTCAAACTCATTACAAATCCAACCAAACTCTAAATATACAAGAATCATACTTTCCATGGACTATAGCAGTCATAACAAGCTCTAATATTCAATAATAAGGCTAGGGTAAGATATTATACCTTCCTTGGTGAGTAGAAGTAACTAAGGAGCTTGAAACAACCTTTGAAAATCCTTACCACAGCTATATCTAAACAAAAACACAAGATCAAAAGTTTCAAGTTCTTGAAAATACTATTCACTCTCTTCTTAAATGATTTATTGAAAGAGATTGTGAAGGAAATGGAAGCTTAGATTCATAGGATAGCTATATCTAAGTATAAGGAACCTTGGATAATTACCTCACAATTTAACAAGGCTTGGATCTTGGTTTTGGACTTTCTCCTATTTGAAAAGATGAAGAGCCGAGAGCTTGATTTCCTTGAAAGGGAAAGTCAACTCCAAGTTTGTGTTATGATATTTGTTTTGTTTCTTTTTATGGCTTGGCTAATTTTTAGGATTTACCATGGTAACTTTTGCATGGCCAAGAATCAACAAACAACACACTTCTTTTTGTCATACTTATGTCATATTTCTTATGTCATCCAATTGCCACATGTCTTTTCCTTGTGGTGTGATGACATCATCATCCACTAACCTCTTTGATTAACCCTTAATTACTTGGCTAATGACCGCTTATCTGTTATACGGTTCGCTTAACTTTCGTTCTCGTTTATTGTTTGAGGGATCATATCCGGGATCTTATTACTTGGGTTCCCCTAAACCTTTCTCAATATATTATATTCCTTTTATGATCCTCTCTTATAATCCTTGAATTTAAATCCTTTTAATCATGTTACCTTATACTCAATTCTTTCTGTATCTGGTAGGTTTTCGGGAAAAATCAAAGTGTTCGAATTTGGATTCTGACAATCTTTACATACACTTATATACCATATAGAGTACTAATAAGATCTTAGAATATCAATAAAAGAACCCCTACATAGTGTGACAGAAAAAGTTTTCTTATTCAGCATAATCAGCAAAATCACTATTCATAAGGGTTACAAAAAGTCCAAAATTTTTGGGGTTATTACAAATAATCTTCTAGCAATTTCCTCATCAAGTGTCTGAATCTTGGGATCCTTATAATAGACAGTAGTCTGCTTTCCCTTGAGCTTCAGAGTTTGCATGAACTTTTGAGAATCTTGACTTCCACCTTGTATCAGAAGATCAGGCTTTGTCATCAGACTTTGCTTATCAGAATTTGATATCAGATTTTAAGTTTCAGTACTTGCTATCAGATTTTGAGTTTGAGCAGCTTCAGAACTTGTCTTCTTTTGAATAGAAGATTTGTTTGCATCAGTTGTTAGTTTCCTAGAAGAAACCTTGTTGCTCTGCCCTTTACTTTGAACTTGACCTCTACCCTTTCTAGGGTTTCCCTGGTCATCAGCTTCATTATCTTTCTTCTTCAGTATTTGATCATTAGAGCATTTGGACTTAACTATCTTCTCCCCCTTTTTGGCATCATCTGATAGTAGGAGTGAGAGAAGAACTGCAACTGAAGATTGGATCTCATCCAATTGAGCCTGTTGAGAAGCTTGATTAGCCAGGACCTCAGAGATTTGAGCATGTTACTTCTCTTGAGCTTTCTCAATTGCTTCTACTTTCTCAAGTGTAGGTCTGAGAATCCTTGTCTTGTCAAGCTTAATTTGCATATCTAGCTTGTTAAATAATTCTTGTAGTGTATCAACCTTTACTTGAGTTTGAGAGTGAAGACCTTGAAGGTTCTTGGTAGATTGAGCAGTGATCTTGAGTTGTGTCTTTATATCAGAATTTATCACAAGCTCATCAGCTTTAGCAATGTGCTCTGTCAGAACTTTAGAGCTTGGAATGAAATCAGAATCATTCCACTTCTTGGTCCACTCTACTCCTCTATGAGTTTCATCCCAAGGTACAAGAGCATCTTGTTCAACAAATTTCTTGAACAATACTTCCTTTCCAAGTACAGGAGCAGGAGTATGAATAGAAACTGTCTCCAGAGCTTGAAGAAGACTCATTATCCTCTGATAACACAACAGTGTGTGAGGCTATAGGAGTTTCTGATTCAACTTCATCTAAATTATGATCTTCAGGTTCTTGATCCAGAATTGGTGTAGATGGTATCTCAGCATCAGCATTTAAGATTGGAGAATTAGTTGGAGATGTCTGAGCTGCCGTAGGAGCTTCCAAATAAAGAATAGTAGGAATGTGCACCCTATTGATGTCAATTTCAGGGCTTAAGCCTGAATCTTCAACTGTAACATCTTCATGAAGAGGAGAGACATGAGGTGTAACCACTGTATCCTGAACAGTGTCTTTTGGTTCTAGAAGGGCTTCAATGATAATCGACTCTTTTGAGATCAGAGATTCCTGATCCCCTTCCTCAGCTTCTTCAATATCTTCTGATGGAGGCTTAGCCAAATGCCTCTTAGCCCTCATTTTCTTCAATCTCCTTGATAGAGAAGGAGTTGCTTTAGCAGCATCAGAACTAACAGATCTCTTTCTCTTCAAAGTGTCAGAACTTTGAGCTTCAGCATTTACCTGATGGGTTGACCCTTCAGCTTCTGTTTCTTTCTGAAAAACCAGAGTTTCAGCTTCAATAGTCACAGGTTCTGATGCATGAACCTGTACTGTCTCCTCTTCACTATCTGATTCATCCCTGATAATCATCTTTCTTCTCTTTCGTAGAGGTTGAGGAACAGACTTTGCCCTCTTCGGCTTGGAAGATGAAGGTCTGATGGTATGTGCTGATGGTTGTTGTTGTGAGGATTGAGTTGATGGTTGGAAGTAAGTTCTGATTGTAGGTTAAGTTGGTTGACGTTGAGAGGTGGTTGATTGTGTAGCTGTTGGAGGTACTGATGGAAGTTGGGTTGGTTGGACATCAGGATATAATGCAGTGTAGGTGACTGGATCAGAATTTACCAAAAACTGTTTGACTGAAAGTGGAATTTGGAGGGGTCTCAAAACAGTTTTCTTATTATCAGTAGATAATAAGTCAGTAAAGGCTCTCTTGGCAAGCTTAAATGGTTCAATTAACTCACTCTCTAATTGGGGTGCATCAGAGCAACAAAAACTATAAATAAGTTGACAGAATCAAGCAAAGTAAACAGTATTTCTATCTTCTGTCATCTTATCCCCAATAAAGCCTAAAATAGCACTTGCATAATCAAAAAGAGTTTGATTAATGAGAGCATACCCGATTTATTGACTGAGAATTGGGATTGCATCAAAATGAGAGCGTTTTTTTGCAAAAGTCCTGGTGATGCAGTCATAGAAGAAACTCCATTCCCTCCTTATGTTGGGTCTCTTCAACTGTCCAAGATTTGCCAAAGTTTTCTCATAACCCAGATTGGCTATTAGATGTTGAAGAGCTGGATCCTCAACTGTGGAATATGTGCAATTTTCGGGTAGATGGAGTGCTTGTCGAACTGTGGCCAAAGTCACCATATGGGCATCCTCCCCTGTTGTGAAAATAAGACTAGGGGACCCATTTGCTCCACCATTATCATACATACCATTTCTCCAGAACTCCAGCACTTGAGTTCCTAAGATAGATTGAGGTTGGGTTAAAGCATACCCAATCTCACTGTTAGCAAGGAAATCTTGGATGAAATGAAGATCTGTTGGGGCTTCATCCTTGCTGAGAATAGCTAAGTAATTGTTAGGAACAAACTTAGCTCCATTGAAAATAATATCTTTTGGTGCTATTTCTGTAAAAAATCAAGTGAGAAAAAGAGTTTTTGCGGTGTTTGATAAAATGCCTGTATGAAAAAGAACTTCAGAGAATATTAGTGAGAGAAAATAAGAGAGATAAGAGAATGAGAGAAGTATGTAAAAGATTGTAAAATCTTTTAACTTTCTTATTTATACAACCCATGTGAAGTATGGCAGAAATTTTACACATGGAAATATGTGAACAGTCAATAATTAAAGCAGGAGTTAGTGGGCACGGGAAATAAATAATAATTACTGTGCACATGCAGTTTTTCAAGACAAACACGTTTACCACTAACCCAAATGATTATGACTGTTTTTATCTCACCTAATTATATTCTGATTAAAAATGACCGTTTCAATATTTACACAAATAAGTCAAGTATATAAATAATGCCACGTAAGCATTAGAGTTTCCATCAGGATTTACATCAGAACTTGACTAACATCAGAATTTAACGGTCATCAGTACATGGCTTCTGTACTTAAAAAGTGAATATTTGTTACTGTGATTCTTCATACAAATACTGACTTGTTTCTTCAGAGTTTAATCATTAGAACTTCCATCAGAACTTGTCATCAGAATTTATGCAAATGACACTTAACTGTTTATCTAATACAACTGAATCACCACATTAATTTTCATTATTCATATGGAGTGAAAGTGTGTGCATTAACAGAATATCAGATAAAGATTAAAGTCTTATAAACTTCAGTATATCTTAGAAATAAGGTATAACTAAGAAAAGTGCTTAATATATGTCATTAATAATGAAGTCTACTATATAATAAATTTATGCAAGAATCCACCTCAACTGTTTGTGCTCATTTTATGCATCTTTTATCATTCTTTTTCATAGTGGCTTCTCAGTGTAAGTGAGTCACAACTGCTATCAAAATTTATGCTATTATCAGAGTATTTCTCTAGTAATCAGAGAATGTGAAAAGTCACCAAGAAAAACTTATTTTCTTTTCTAATGCATATTACTTAATACCAGCAATGCACTTGGGTCTTCCCTTCCACATATTTCCTCTAGATCTCAAAGGAGTACCTGACTTCAGTTTTCTTTTCTTTTCTTTTCTTCAGATAAGTGAGGCTTATCAAGCATGTGGTTCATCCTTAAGATTTACGGACATCATAATTTGACAGATAAGAAGCAAGAATCTAGTTTGTGACTTAGTAATAAGATACACAAAGTAAATTTGACTAAGCTCAAAATCAGAATTTTCTTGTGTTAATGAATTTCCACATAAACAACTAATTCAAACATGGGATTTCCAGTATGCTAAAGACTACTAGGTCTGCATCTAGCATAGTAATCCTCATTGGATTGAATAGTCACAGAACATTCAAATCATTATCAAAGTATATAGATCCACATCAGATAACAATCAGTATTTATAGTATTATAATTTAAGCGTAGATTACATGAATATAAGACAATTGGTAAATACTGATCATAAAGTCTGATGCATGAGAACAAAAACTAAGCAGATTTAGAGAAAGAACCTGAAATCATTCCAAGTTCATTTACTAATCTTGTAAAAGTAGCTTCACATAGTGGTTTTGTGAAGATATTTGCTGGTTGTTTATCTGTTGGAACAAAATGCAATTCACTGTACCTTCCATTACATGTTCCCTTATGAAATGGTACCTAATGGTGATGTGCTTTGTCAGTGAGTGTTGCACTAGATTACGTGTCATAGCAATAGCACTTTGATTATCACAGTAAATAGGTATTTTAGAAAATTCTAATCCATAGTCCAAAAACTGATTCTTCATCCAAAGAATCTGTGCACAACAGCTTCCTGCAACAATATATTCTTCTTCTACAGTTGATGTGGAAATTGATTTCTGTTTCTGGCTAAACCAAGAAACCAATCTTCCTCCAAGAAATTGACAGCTTCCACTAGTGCTTTTCCTGTCTATTTTGCATCCTGCAAAATCTGCATCTGAGTAACCTATTAGCTTAAAATCTGATTCTCTACAATACCATAATCCTAGATCAGCTATACCCTTGAGGTACTTGAAAATTCTTTTCACAACAATTAGATGAGGTTCTCTTGGATCAGCCTGAAATCTTGCACAAAGACAGGTAGCATACATGATATCTGCTCTACTTGCAGTTAAATAGAGTAAATAGCCAATCATTCCTCTGTAGTTAGTAATATCTACTGATGAACAAGTATCTTTATCTAACTTGGTTGTAGTGGATGTAGTTGAACAGTCTTGCATTCCAGTAAATTTCTGGTGTACTTGGATTGATTGATAAAAGTACCTTCTTCATTTTGCTTGACTTGAAGTCCCAGGAAATAACTAAGTTCTCCCATCATACTCATTTGATATCTTGACTGCATTAGCTTTGTAAACCTTTCACAGAGTTTGGCATATGTAGAACCAAATATGATATCATCAACATATATCTGTACCAAAAGTAAGTCCTTTCCATGGTTGAGGTAGAACAATGTTTTATCAATTGTACCTCTGTGAAATCAACTATCCAGAAGAAATTGAGCCAAAGTCTCATACTATGCTCTTGGAGCTTGCTTAAGGCCATAAAGTGCTTTTTCTAATCTGTAGACATGATTTGGAGATTTTGGATCTTTAAATCCTGGAGGTTGTTCAACTTATACCTCTTCTTCCAATTCTCCATTGAGAAAAGCACTTTTCACATCCATTTGAAAGACTTTAAACTTTTTGTGAGGAGCATAAGCTAAAAAGATTCTTATGGCTTCCAATCTAGCAACTGGTGCAAATGTTTCATCATAATCAATACCCTCCTATTGAGAGTAGCCTTTAGCAACCAGCCTTGATTTGTTCCTTATAATTATGCCATCATTGTCAGTTTTATTTCTGAACACCCATTTTGTGCCAACAATTGATCTTTTCTTTGGTCTTGGCACTAGGGCCCAGACTTTATTTCTTTCAAATTCATTTAACTCTCCCTGCATTGCTTGCACCCAATCAGCATCTTGAAGAGCTTCTTCCACTTGCTTTGGTTCCGTCTGAGATAGAAAAGAATGATAGAGACATTCATTTGATGTTGCAGTTCTAGTTCTGACACTTGCTTCAGGATCTCCAATTATTAAGTCAGGTGTATATGATTTGGTCCACTTCCTTGTAGATGGAAGTTGATTTCTAGAACTGGATCCTCCCCCATGATCCATGTTATCTCAATCAGCATTTTCTGATGCCCCCTATAGTTATGCTCTCTGAAACTTCAGAATTTGAATTGGATCCTTCAGGATTTGAAGAATCAGAGTTTCCAGAATTATCAGAATTTCGTTCATCAGAACTTAATGAATCAGAACTTGAAGAGCCAGTGACAGGTTCTGATGCTTCTTGTGAGTCTTGAGTTGTGGTAGGATCTTCTGCTTGCTCCCCCTGGACAGGTGCATTTTCCTTTGGAGTTGTTACCATAATTTCAAAGACATTAGAACTTAACCCGTCAGAACTTACAGGATAAGAGTTTAAATCATCAGAATTTACAGAATCAGAATTTAAATCTTCATTTTCAAATCTCAGCTGATCATGATCATTGAAATCTTCAAGTCCAATAATCTTCTTATCATCAAAAGTTACATTGATAGATTCCACGATAACCCTTGTTCTTAAATTATAGACTCTGAAGGCTTTTATGGAAAGTGGATATCCAACAAAAATTCCTTCATCAGCTTTTAGATCAAATTTTGACAGCTGTTCAGGATGAGTCTTAAGAACAAAACACTTACATCCAAATACATGAAAGTATTTCAGATTTAGCTTCTTTTTCTTCACCATCTCATATAGTCTTTTTCCATGCTTGTTTATGAGTGTAGCATTCTGTATAAAACAAGCAGTCTGCACAGCTTCAACCCAAAAGTAGGTTGGTAGCTTTGCTTCATCAAGCATAGTTCTTGCAGCATTAATAAGAGTCCTGTTCTTTATTTCTACAACTCCATTTTGCTGTGGAGTTCCAGGTGCAGAAAATTCCCGTTTAATTCCATGCTCTTTGAAGAACTCTTCCATGATTGAATTCTTGAACTCAGTGCCATTATCACTTCTTTTAATTTTAACAAAATCTTTGACCAATTTATCCAGCTGTCTGACTTGATCAGTTAGAGTAGATGTAGTTTCATTCTTCTTGTGCAAGAAATACCCCGAAGTGTACCTTGTGAACTCATCCACTATACCCATAAAATATTTCTTCTTTGCAATAGACATGACATTTATTGGACCAAATAGATCAACATGCAGTAGATGATAAGGCTCAAGAATTGAAGATTCAATTTTGCTCTTGAATGAAGATTTTCTTTGTTTTACCTTTTGACATGAATCACAAAGGCCATCAGGAGCAAATTCTGACTTTGGCAGTCCTATCACAAGATCTTTCTTTACAAGCTCATTTATGTTGTTGAAATTTAAATGAGAGAGACTTTTGTGCCAATTCCAGCTTTCTTCAATTGATGCTCTACTCAACAGACAGATTGCAGAACCATCAGAGCTTGTTGAAAGTCTTGCTTCATAAATGTTACCATGCCTGTAACCATTCAGAACCACTTTGCCTATAGAATTGCTTACAACTTCACAGTGTTCTTCAAAGAAATCCACATGATAACCTCTGTCACAGATTTGACTCACACTTAGCAGATTGTGTTTAAGTCCTGAGACAAGAGCTACTGATTCAATGATGACATTCCCAAGATTGATACTGCCATATCCCAGAGTTTTTTCCATGTTGCCATCTCCATAAGAGACTCCTGAGCCAGCTTTCTCCACAAAGTCTGATGGCAGGGCTTTATTTTCAGTCATATGTCCTGAACATCCACTATCCAAAACTAGGATGTTTTTCCTGTTGCCCTGCAATCACAAAGACCACTATTGGTTAGTTTTAAGAACCCAGACTTGCTTGGATCCTTTGGACTATTAAGTTTTTTAGCATTTGCAGCGGATTTAGTTTCAGAGTTTATGTTAACATGCTGTTTATCATAATTTATATCAGACTTTGCATCAGACTTTGACACTAGAAGGAATAATACAAGCTTTCTTCAAAGAAGGTTTTATTTGATAAAAATCATAGTATAAACTATGATATTCCTTACAAGTATAAATGGAATGCCATAAACTACCACAATGAAAACAAGGATTTTGTGGCTTAAACCTAACAGACTGACTCTTAACTCATGATTTAGGAGATAAAGAGTTTATATCTTTATTTTTCCTGCAAAAAGAAGCAAGATGGTTAGAGTTTCTACAGTTGTAACATTTCTTTCTAGGAGCATTAGGAACAGGCATATAATTATTGTTTTTGTTCACACCTTCCTTTCCATTCCTATTTTTCCAAGCTTCTTTTACCTTGTTGACATTCCTAATCTCTTTTAGCTTATGCTTAAGCTGCTTCTTAGTTATTAAGCCTATGTTTACTTCAGCTGGTTTATCCTGTTCTAATTTGTCAGAAGTTGATTTTTCTTTTACTTTTTTTCCTAGATTCTTTCATCTTTTCATAATCAGAGTTTACAGTTTTTGCTACAAACTTAACCAAACTTAACAGGATTTATCTTTGGCTTAGCAGCAGTTTAACAACAATTGGCTCAATTTGTTCAGTTCCTTTCTCACTTTTATCATTTCCATAACCCAAGCCCTCTTTCCAGTTTCCACTACTTAATAAATTCTGAGTTGTTCATCCAGAGTTAGTCCAAGTTCTGATAATTTCTCTTTCTTTTTCTAACTCAGTTTTTTGAGATTCATTCAATTTTAGCACTTCATCTCTAACATAAAAACCTTCATCTCTTTCTTTCTGAGTTTGATGAAACATAAATAACTCATTTTCTAAATAGTCATTCCTCTTTTTAAAAGCAAGATTTTCAGATGTTAATCTTTCACATGTTAAAGTCTGATCTCTATAACTAATGAACATGCTTTTAAGATATAATCTCAACTCAGTAATATCATCAGTATGAAAAGCATAAGTTGTTTGAGGTAACTTCAATTCAGCAGTTTCAGGACTGCCATCAGCATTTGCCATCACGGCATAGTTCACCTCTTGTTCAGAATCTAAAGTGTTATTCCAGCTTTTCTTCTTTGTGACAAGTGCCTTGCCTTTGTCACTTTTTCCTTTCTTGCAGTCAAGAGATATGTGGCCTCTTTCACCACAATTATAGCATTTGACATTTGAGTTGTCTCCTCTGTCAGACTTTCCTTTACCTTCAGACTTTCTGAACCCTTTCTTATCAGAACTTCCACTTTTCCTGGAAAACTTCTTTCCTTTTCTGAATTTCCTGTAGGCTATCTTTGTGATACCCTTCACCATAAGAGCACACAATTTCATCATCTCTTCATCAGCATCCATTTCAGGTAAACTTTCAGTTTCTGAATCATCACCATCAGAATATGATGACTCTGAATCAGACTTAATGATGAGTGCTTTTCCTTTGCCCCTTTTTGAGGAAACAACTTTAGGAGATTCCTCCTCAGTGTAAGAGCAACTATCCTTGACTTTCTTTCATGCCTCTTGCTCCTTTGGTCCATCTCAAGTTCATGAGTCTTGAGCATACCATAAATTTCATCAAGAGTAGTTTCAGTAAGGTCATAGTTGTCTGTTATGGTGGTAGACTTCAAATCCCAATTTTCAGGAAGAGCTAAAAGGAATTTTAGATTTGAATCTTCAAGATCATATTCCTTGTCCACCAGTGACAGATCATTCAAGAGTTTGGAAAACCTGTCATATAAATCAGTTAATGACTCATCAACTTTTGAGTCAAAGTGCTCATACTCTTGAGTGAGTATAGTCTTCTTGTTCTTCTTGATTACATCAGTTCCCTGGCATCTTCTCTCCAAAGCATCCCATATCTCCTTTGCAGTCTTGCAATAAATTACCCTGTTTGACATTACATTATCAATGGCACTATGCAGCAAATGCCTTACTCTTGCATCCTTGGCAATAGATGAGATGTCTTCAGCTGTATACTCACCTTTCTCCTTTGGTATGGTCTTTGCTGGTTGATCAGCAACTACAACAGAGAGCTTGGTTGGCTTATGCGGTCCTTCATTAATTCTGTCAAGGTATTCTGGATCTGTAGCTTCCAGAAACATAGCCATCTTCACTTTCCATATGGGATACTCAGAAGGTCTCAGTATGGGAACCCTAATAGTCTCATATCGACTGTGGGTTTGAGTGTTTTGAGTTTCTTGAGTTTTGGTGGGCTTGGTTGGAGTTTGTGTTTCTTCAGACATGATTGTTTGGATCTTTACTGTATGTGTGTTAACAGATAAGCTCTGATACCACTTTTTAGTTCATACAACACTGTAGAAGGGGGTTGAATACAGTGTTTATACAATCAAATTGATTTAACACAAGTATGTAACAAAGAGCAAGTATATTGAATAAACTCTGTTACAATAAGAACTGTTGTTCCCTCTCAGTGATGAACAAATATCACTAAGAGCTGCTAGGTTATAATGTATAATCTTCTCGATAATGATAACACATATAGTGTAAACCCTAAGTCTGTGTTTATATAGTACACAGTTACAAGATAACTTCTAATTGATATGGAATACAATCCTGTCTCCTAAAATATATCAATCAGATATCTTCTACAAGTCTTCCAGTCTTCTAACTCTTTCCATGCATATCTTCTTTTGTTTTAGTCTCGATCTTCTACTGTAAATCAGCTTCCTTCCTTATCTGTAAGTCTTCCCGCACTTAAGTTCTGATATTACCTTAAGTTCTGATATTAAGTTGTGACTTCCAGTAAGTCCTGATTTCAGTAAGTCTTGATATGTCCTGTTTGTTAAGATCTGAAAACTAAACATGAATCATATTAGACATGACATCTCAAATATATCTAACATCATAATATGAATGTATGCATGTATGTATATATTGATGTATATATGTATTAATATATGTACGCACATACATATTAATTAGACAACAATTAATAATTTTTTAATAAATGAATGAGAGTGAAATAAATGTTATATGAATATTAATGTATATTAATGTAGGGGTATAATCGTTATATTAATTAAATTGCTCATCAAACCCCCTATTGTTATATTATATATAATAGATTGGGACGTGAAGTGCGCATACATTTGGGCTAACCATAATTTCAAGTCCAAAAAATAGTCAAATTATATTATTTATTATTTTTATTGTTATTTCTTGAGTGCGCGCATCAATTAAATTGTTTGAATATTGCTTATTATTTTTGTATTTATCAATTTTTTAACCGAAATCCAGCCCATTAGAACTCAATTGATATTTTTAAACTGAAATTGAATCCGAATTTGAACCGACGACTACACTTTTTTATTTTAGAAATCAAAAATATATGATTACAATTTTGATTTATCCGAAAAATGAGCCGAATCGGCCATGCTTAATGTCTTGAATAATATGAAAAATGCCTGGCCCGACTAGCCTTAAAAAAGGTCTTACCACTGCAATAAAATTTTCGCCAATATAATAGCATCATATAGTTATTACAATATTAAAATAGATATTATTTAAATATGAAGATAAAACAAATAAAAAATGTGAAACAAAATCTTAATGTGTTGATGTCCTTATACATCAAATACTGGATCAACAAATTTATTATCAAAAAACCAAAATGTTAAATGGGTTTGGAGTTTCTAAATGCCTGGAATTTTTTTTATTTGTACAGTTTAAAATTACATTTTTTGAATATTTTTTAACGATCCAATCATAAGGATGTGAAAATTAAGTTAAAATATAATTGTGGAAAAATTGAATGCAAATTCAAGTGTTCAAATATTAATTTTATAATGATTTTATTTTCTTATATAATTTTAATGGTAGATATTGAACGATTATTTTTCATTATAAAATGGATGATTTAAATAACAAAAAATATTCGAAAATTTACATAGTTACCTATTTTTGATACCTTTATAATTTTGATGATCACACTGTTAGCAAGCTTATAACTTGTAATACTTTACTATTAGCAAGCTGAATAAAATATGTTTGAATTTGTGGCTAACTTTGTCTTGCAGAAATCAAGTTTTATCTATCAGCAAGCTGACAATGTCTTTGATAGTCTTATCAGTAAGCTTACAGATTCCATCAGAAATTATTTAGTATATATATCAAAATTGCAAATTTCAAGAAAATGGATAGGAATGAGTTTTTGTAAGGACTCTACTATATATTTTATGTGTTTCAATATATTAGAGATCCTTAGATGTTCAAACTCTTTTCAAAAAACTATTTGTTATATTCTAGGAAGTTGTTAACAAACATTTTTATTCTAACAACTTCTTATCCGATTGGTTGATAGGTCACAAAACACTATAGAAGGGGGTTGGATATAGTGTTTATACAATCAAATCAATTTCAACACAAGTATGTAATAAAGACCAAGTATATCCAAATAAACTCTGTTATAATAGAACTGTTGTTCTCTCTCAGTGATGAACAATATCATTAAGAGCTGCTAGGTTACAGTGTATAATCTTCTCGATAATGTTAACACATGTAGTATAAACCCTAAGTCTGTGTTTATATAGTACACAATTACAAGATATATTCTAATTGATATGGAATATAATTCTGTCTCCTAAAATATATCAATCAGATATCTTTTACTAGTCTTCTAGCCCTCTAACTCTTCATGCATATCTTCTTCTGTTTTAGTTCAGATCTTCTCCTGTAAATCAGCCGCATTCCTTATATGAAGTCTTCCCGCACTTAAGTACTCATATATATCTTCTAACGCCTTAAGTTCTGATATTAAGTTCTGACTTCAGTAAGTTCTGATTTCAGTAAGTCCTGATATGTTTTGTTGTAAGTTCTGAAAACTAAACACAAATCAGATTAGACATGACATCTCAAATATATCTAACAATCTCCCCCAACTTGTAAATTATGAAAAATATACAAGTTAATAGATTTGATGATGTCAAAAACATTTAAGTACAAATGCAATGAGAGTTTAATTAGACAACTAACTACAACTTACAGTCCTTGTAGCTTTTACCAATCTCACTGAGTCAATCTGAATCCAAAGTGATTCTTGACAAAGTTTGATATCAGCTTTTTTTCTTTATTCCTCAGGACTTGAGCTATTGTAGCTTTGACTTTCTTCAATTCTTCACCTTGACTTCCAATCTGGTAGATTATAGTCCTTAGTGTTGAGATATGGTTTCTTTCCAAACCATCAACAAGTCTGATCACCCTTGGATGAGAAGAGTCTTCATTATAGCACATACATTTCTCTTTCAGAATCACTTCAAGTTTAGCAGAATCCTTCTTCATTAAAATTTCACTTCCATCATCTTCAACTATATTAGCAATGAATTTTGTAACCCTTGAACCAGAAATTCTTGCTTTATCTATTATGGTCTTCATAATGAAATTTGACCATCTCCTAGTAATCTCAGACTTTATCTCTAAAAGATAATGAAATAATTGTAGTTCTTTGAGAGATTTGTTCAGCATATCTGATTCTGACATTTGATATGTTCTTCCATCTACAAGAAATAGAATCAGATTTTCTTTGACATTATGTTTATCATGAGCATCTGGTACCACTTGAACATATATAACCTTGTCAAGGTGTTTCTGTGTAACTTCTTTAAGAGGTTTGTCAGTCAATAAGAATAAATCTCTTGTAAGCACTTCAACTCCTGTCTTGATTTTGGCTTCATCAGAACCTAGTCCAACTCTGTCTCTTGCTTCTCTGGCTTTCAATCCAACAGTCATGAAATCAGATAACAATTGGCTTTTCTTTGGATCTGATGGTTTGACATTCTTCCATATGAGTTTCTTCTTATCAGCAACTTTTATCTTGTCTAAATCAACTTGAGCACTGTCAGAGGTTGATTTCTTGATGACTCGATCAGAATTTGTTATTTATTCTATAGCTTGCTGTTTTTCACTCTGAACAACTTGAGCTTTGTCAGAGGTTGTCTTGGATTCTTCAGTTATCTTCCTTTTCTTCAGAATTTGAATATCTTCATCTTCAACAACAGTATCATCATAAACTTGAACCATTTTGCACACAGGTTTCATCAGGATTTGAGGAATCTTCATCTCCTGTGGCTTTGTTGGTTCATCAACTTTTCCTTTCCCTTTATCTTTGGGATCAAACTGTGATCTTGTTTTGAGCTTTGAAGCCTCAGAATTTGACTTTCCCTTGATCACAATGCCTTTTACCTTAGGCCTTGGAGGTTTCTTAGCATCAAAAGCTTTAGGCTTTAGATTTGTCTTCTCAGCTGCAAATCTAGCTTCTTCCTCCTTGAGATTATCTAAATCCATTCCAGGATTATGCTTGAGAAATAGTCTTCTAGCAATCTCTTCATCAAGTGTCTGAATTTTAGGGTCTTTGTAGTAGACAGTAGTCTGCTTTCCCTTGAGCTTCAGAGTTTGTAAAAACTTCTGAGAGTCTTTACTTCCTCCTTGAATCAGAACATCAGAACTTGATATCAGATTTTGATTATCAGAACTTGCTATAAGAGCTTGAGCATTTACAGAATCAGAATTTGTCTTCTTTTGAGTAGAAGATTTGCTTGAATCAGAAATTAGTTTCCTTGAGGAAACTTTGCTGTTGTGCCCTTGACCTTGACCCTTGCCCATGCTAGGGTTTCCCTGGTCATCCTCATTGTAATCCTCATTGTCATCCTTTTTCTTCATTACTTGAGTATTAGAGCATTTGGACTTAACTACCTTCTCCCCCTTTTTGGCATCATCTGGTAGTAGGAGAGAGAGAGAAGAAGTTCTACTGAATATTGAATTTCATTAAGTTGAGCTTGTTGAGAGGCTTGATTATGCAGGACCTCAGTAATTTGGGCATGTTGCTTTGCTTGAACCTTCTCAATAGCTTCAACTTTCTCATGTATAGGTCTGATAATTATTGACTTGTCTAATTTGAGAGTCATATCTATCTTTTCAACTGATTCCAGAAGTTTATCAACCTTGGCATGAGTTGTGGAGTGCAGACCTTGAAGGTTTTTAGTACTTAGAGCTGTGACTTTGAGTTGGTGCTTGAAATCAGAATTTGTCATCAGCTCATCAGCTTTGCCAGTATGATCTGTCAGTACTTTGGAGCTTGGAATGAAATCAGTTTCATTCCACTTCTTGGTCCACTCAACCCCTCTGTGAGTTTCTTCCCAAGAAATAAGAGCAGTTTGTTCGATAAATTTTTCAATCAGTGCCTCATTTCCAAGAATGGGAGCATTTACTGGAGCACTGTCTCCAGAACTTTCTAACATCTCCTCATCTTCTGACAACACAAGAGTGTGTGTAACAGAAAGAGATTCTGCAGTAACTTCATCTAAATTCTGAGCATCAGAATTTATCTCCAGAATTGGAGTTGTTGGTACCTCAGCCTGTAAGATAGGAGTATTAACAGTAGATGGCTAAGCTGCAGTTGGAGCTTCCAGTTGTTGGTACACAGTTGGAATTATCAGCCTTTGAAGGTCAGTTTCAGGACTTAATCCTGAATCTTCAACTGTAACATTATCTGTAATAGGAGAGATATGAGGTGTGATCAGTGTATCCTGAATAGTGTGTTCAGCCTGAGTTGGAGGTGGAAAAGATTCAATGACTATTGGTTTTGAGATCAGAGATTCCTGATCCCCTTCCTCAGCTTTATTAGTGTCCTCAGATAGTGGTTGTGCTAAATTCCTTCCTGCCCTCTGTTTCTTTGATCTCCTTGATAGAGAAGGAGTTGTCTGAGCAACATCAGAACTTGAAGTTCATTTTCTCTTCAAAATATCAGAATTTTCAACTTCAGTTTCTTTTTGAGAAGTTTTCTTTTCAACTGTCACAGGTTCTGATGCATGAACCTGGACTTGCTCCTCTTCATTATCAGATTCATCCCTAAGAATCATCCTTCTTCTCCTTGGTGGAGATTTAGGAACAGATTTTGCACTTTTAGGCCTGGAGGATGAAGGTCTGATGGTAGGTACTGATGGTTGAGGTTGAGATGAATGAGCTGGCTGGAAATATGTTCTGATGGAAGGTTGAGTTGGTTGAGGTTGAGATGTGGTAGGTGGTTTATTGGTTGTAGGTGCAGATGGAGGTTGGGATGGTTGTACATCAGGATATATAGCATCATAGGTGTCTGGATCAGAGTTTACTAAGACTTGTTTGACTGACTGTGGAATTTGGAGGGGTCTTAGTACAACCTTCTTATTATCAGTAGATAATAAGTCAGTGAAAGCCCTTTTAGCAAGTTTAAAGGGTTCAATCAACTCACTAGCTAGTTGGGCCTTATCAGAACTACATAAACTGTAAATAAGTTGGTAAAATCTAGCAAAATATACAGTATTTCTGTCCTCTTGCATCCTATCCCCAATAAATCCTAGCAGAGCACTAGCTTAATCAAAATGAGTTTTATTAATGAGAGCATACCCGATTTGCTGACTCAGGATTGGGATTGCATCAAAATTGGAGCACTTGTTGGCAAAGGCCTTGGTGATGCAGTCGAAGAAAACTCCACGCCCTCCTGATGTGGGGTCTCTTCAATTGCCCCAGCTTTGCCAAAGACCTTTCAAAGCCAAGATTTGCCATCATTTGCTGAAGGGCCGGCTCCTCAACTGTTGAACTGTAAACATAATTTTCTGGCAAATGTAGTGCTTGTCGAACAGTTGACAAAGTCACCAAATGCTCATCCTCCCCTATTATAAAGATAATACTTGGGGACCCATTTGTACCACCATCATCATACACACCACTCCTCCAAAACTTCAGCACTTATTGCTTCTGATTGGGTCAAAGCATACCCAATCTCACTTCGAGATAGAAAATCTTGGATGAAGTGAAGTTCTGATGAAGCTTCATCCTTAGAAAGAATAGCCATGTAGTTGTTGGGAACAAACTTGGCTCCATTGAAAATGATGTCCTTTGGTGCCATTTCGGTAAGAAATAAGTGAGAAAATGTGTGTTTGTAAAGTGTTTGATAAAATGCCTGTGAAAGATAGAGCTTCAGATAATATTAGAAAGAGAGAGAGAATAATAGAGATAAGAAAAGAATTAGAAAGTAGGTAAAAGATTGTAAAATCTTTTAACCCCCATATAAATACTCTCTCCACTCAACAGTTCCTTTTGGAAGTGAAACAGACACTTTACGCCTGTCAGTCAGTAAATAGTTAAAGCAGTAGTTAGTGGACACGAGAAATAAGCATTAATTATTATGCACATGCAGTTGTCAAGGCAAACACGTTTCCCACTAACCAAATGATTATGACTGTTTTTATCTCACTTAATTATTTTCTGATAAAATATGACTGTTACAGTAAAACCACAAATAAGTTAAGTAATTAAATAATGCCACGTAAGCATCAGAATTTCCATCAGGATTTGCATCAGAACTTGACTATTATCAGAATTTAATGGTCATCAGAACCTGGCTTCTGTACTCAAAAAGTGAATGTCTGTTTCTGTGATTCTTCATATAAATACTGACTTGTTTCTTCAGAGTTTAATCATCAGAACTTCTATTAGAACTTATCCTCAGAATTTATGCAAATACTACTAAACTATTTGTCAAAAACAACTTAATCACCACAGTAATTTTCATCATTCATATGGAGTGAGAGTGTGTGCATTTGCAAATGATCAGATAAAGATTAAAGTCTGATAAACTTCAGTATATCTTAGAAATAAGGCATAACTAAGAAAAGTGTTTAAAATCTGTCTTTAATTTTGAAGTCTACTATAGAATAAATTTATGCAAGAGTACACCTCAACTGTTTGTGCTCATTTTATGCGTCTTTTGACATTCTTTTTACAGTGGCTTTTCAGTGTAAGTGAGTCACAATTGCTATCAGAATTTATGCTATTATCAGAGTATTTCTCCAGTAATCAGAGAATGTGAAAAGTCACCAAGAAAAATTTGTTTTCTTTTCTAATGCATATTAATTTTTTTTTGAAATTTAATGCATATTACTTAATACCAGCAATGCACTTGGGTCTTCCCTTTCACATATTTACTCTAGATCTCAAAGGAGTACCTGATTTTGATTTTCTTCTTTTCTTTTCTTTAGATAAGTGAGGCTTATCAAGCATGTAGTTCATCCTTAAGATTTACTGACATCAGAATTTGACAGATAAGAAACAAGAATCTAGTTTGTGACTTAGTAGTAAGATACATAAAGTAAATTTGACTAAGCTCAAAATCAGAATTTGCTTGTGTTAATGAAATTCCACATAAACAACTAATTCAAATATGGGATTTCTAGTATGTTAAAGACTACAAGGTCAGCATCTAGCACAGTAATCCTCATTGGATTGAATAGTCACAAAACATTTAAAACACTATCAGAGTATATAGAATCACATCAGATAACAATCAGTATTTAATATATAACAATTTAAGCACAGATTACATATAGATAAGACAATCTGTAAACACTGATCATAAAGTCTGATGCATGAGAACAAAAACTAAGCAGATTTTGAGAAGGAAGCTGAAACCATTCTAAGTTCATTTACCAGTCTTGTAAAAGTAGCTTCACATAGTGGTTTTGTGAAGATATCTGCTAGTTGTTGATCCGTTGGAACAAAATGCAATTCCACTGTACCTTTCATCACATGTTCCCTTATGAAATGGTACCTAATGCTGATGTGCTTTGTCATTGAGTGTTGAACTGAATTACCTGTCATAGCAATAGCACTTTGATTATCACAGTAAATGGGTATTTTAGAAAATTCTAATCCATAGTCCAGTAACTGATTCTTCATCCAAAGAATCTGTGCACAACAGCTTCCTGCAGTAATATATTCTGGTTTTGTAGTTGATGTGGAAATTGATTTATGTTTCTTACTAAACCAAGAAACCAATCTGCCTCCAAGAAATTGGCAGCTTCCACTAGTGCTTTTCCTGTCTATTTTGCATCCTGCAAAATCTGCATCTGAGTAACCTATTAGCTTAAAATCTGATTTTCTAGGATACCACAATCCTAGATCAGCTGTACCCTTGAGGTACTTGAAAATTCTTTTCATAGCTATTAGATGAGGTTCTGTTGGATCAGCCTAAAATCTTGCACAAAGACAGGTAGCATACATGATATCAGGCCTACTTGCAGTTAAATAGAGTAAAGTGCTAATCATACCTCTGTAGTTAGTAATATCTACTGATGTTCCAGTATCTTTATCTAACTTGGTTGCAGTGGCCCTGGGAGTGGATGCAGTTGAACAGTCTTGCATTCCAAATTTCTTGAGTAAATTTTTGGTGTACTTTGATTGATTTATGAAAGTACCTTCTTCATTTTGCTTGACTTGAAGTCCCATAAAATAGCTAAGTTATCCCGTCATACTCATTTGATATCTTGACTGCATTAACTTTGCACACCTTTCACAGAGTTTGCCATTTATAGAACCAAAGATGATATCATCAACATATATCTGTACCAAAAGTAAGTCCTTTCCATGGTTGAGGTAGAACAGTGTTTTATCAATTGTTCCTCTGTGAAATCCACTTTTGAGAAGGAATTGAGCTAGACTCTCATACCATGCTCTTCGAGCTTGCTTAAGGCCATAAAGTGCTTTATCAAGTCTATAGACATGATTAGGAAATTTTGGATCTACAAATCCTGGAGGTTGTTCAACATATACCTCTTCTTCCAATTCTCCATTGAGAAAAACACTTTTCACATACATTTGAAAGACTTTGAACTTTTTGTGAGCAGCACAAGCCAAAAAGATTCTCATGGCTTCCAATCTAGCAAATGGTGCAAATGTTTCATCATAATCAATTACCTCATGTTGAGAGTAACCTTTAGCAACCAGCCTTGCTTTGTTCCTTGTAATTATGCCATCACTGTCAGTTTTATTTCTGAACACCCAGTTTGTGCCAACAATTGATCTGTTCTTTGGTCTTGGCACTAGGGTCCAAACTTTATTTCTTTCAAATTCATTTAACTCTTCCTGCATTGCTTGCACCCAATCAACATCTTGAAGAGCTTCTTCCACTTTCTTTGGTTCAGTCTGAGATAGAAAGGAATGATAGAGATATTCATTTGATGTTGCAGTTCTAGTTCTGACACCTGCTTCAGGATCTTCAATTATTAAGTCAGGTGTATGTGCTTTAGTCCACTTCCTTGCAGATGGAAGTTGTTCTCTAGAACTGATCCTCCCCCATTATCCATGTTGTCTTCATCAGCATTTTCTGATGCTCCCCCTATAGTTATGCTCTATGAGACTTCAGAAATTGAGTTGGATTCTACAGGATTTGAAGAATTAGAGTTTCCAGAATTATCAGAATTTGGCTCATCAGAACTTGATGAATCAGAACTTGAAGAGCCAATGACAGGTTCTGATGCTTCTTGAGAGTCTTGAGTTGTGGTAAGATCTTCAGCTTGCTCCCTTTGAACATGTGCATTTTCCCTTAGAGTAGTTACCACAGTTTCAATGACATCAGAATTTAACCCGTCAGAACTTACAGGATTAGGATTTAAGCCATCAGAATTTGTAGAATCAGAATTTAAGTCTTAATTTTTAAATCTCAGATGATCATGATCATTGAAATCTTCAAGTCTAGTAATCTTTTTATCATCAAAAGATACATTGATAGATTCCATGACAACCCTTTCTCTTAAATTGTAGACTCTGAAGGCTTTTGTGGAAAGTGGATATCCAACAAAAATTCCTTCATTATCTTTTAGATCAAATTTTGACAGCTGTTCAGGATGAGTCTTAAAAAAAAACACTTACAACCAAATACATGAAAGTATTTCAGATTTGGCTTCTTTTTCTTCACCATCTCATATGATGTTTTTCCATGCTTGTTTATGAGTGTAGCATACTGTGTAAAACAAACAGTCTACACAGCTTCAGCCCAAAAGTAGGTTGGCAGCTTTGCTTCATCAAGCATAGTTCGTGCAACATCCATGAGAGTTCTGTTCTTTCTTTCTACAACTCCATTTTGCTGTGGAGTTCCAGGTGCAGAGAATTCCTGCTTTATTCCATGCTCTTTGTAGAACTCTTCCATAATTGAATTTTTGAACTCAGTGCCATTATCACTTCTTATTATTTTAACAGAATCTTTGAAAAACTTATCCAGCTGTCTGACATGATTAGTTAGAGTAGATGTAGTTTCATTCTTCTTTTGCAAGAAATACACCCAAGTGTATGTTGTGAACTTATCCACTATAACCATAACATATTTCTTCTTTGCAATTGACATGACATTGACTGGACCAAATAGATCAACATGTAGTAAGTGATAAGGCTCAAGAATTAAGGATTCAGTTTTGCTTTTAAATGAAGATTTTTTTTGTTTTGCCTTTTGACATGAATCACAAAGGCCATCAGGAGCAAATACTGATTTTGGCAGTCCTCTCACAAGATCTTTCTTTACTAGCTCATTTATGTTGTTGAAATTTAAATGAGAGAGTCTCTTATGCCAATTCCAGCTTTCTTCAATTGATGCTCTACTCAACAGACATATTGTAGAACCATCAGAGTTTGTTGAAAGTCTGGCTTCATATATGTTATCATGCTTGTAACCTTTCAAAACCACTTTGCCTGAAGAATTACTTACAACTTCACAGTGTTCTTCAAAGAAATCCACATGATAACCTCTATCACAGATTTGACTCACGCTTAGCAAATTGTGTTTAAGTCCTGAGACAAGAGCTACTGTTTCAATGATGACATTCCCAAAATTGATATTGCCATATCCCAGAGTTTTTCCCATGTTGCCATCTCCATAAGAAACTCTTGGGCCAGCTTTCTCTACAAAGTCTGATAACAGGGTTTTATTTCCAGTCATATGTCCTGAACATCCACTTTCCATAACTAGAATATTTTTTCTGTTGCCCTGCAATCACAAAGACCACTATTGGTTAGTTTTAAGGACCCAAACTTGTTTGGATCCTTTGGCCTTTTTAAGTTTGTTGGCATTTGCAGCGGATTTAATTTCAGAGTTTATGCTAACATGTTGTTTATCATACTTTGCATCAGAATTTACACTAGAAGGAATTATACTAACTTTCTTCAAAGAAGGTTTTATTTGATAATAATCATAGTACAGACTAAGATATTCCTTACAAGTATAAATGGAATTCCATAAACTACCACAATGAAAACAAGGATTTTGTGGTTTAAACCTAACAGACTGACTCTTAACTCCCGATTTAGGAGGTAAAGAGTTTATATCTTTATTTTTCCTGCAAAAAGAAGCAAGATGGTTAGATTTTCCACAGCTATAATATTTATTTCTAGGAATAGGCATATAATTATTGCTTTTATTCATACCTTCCTTTCGATGCCTATTTTTTCTAGCTTCCTTTAGCTTGTTCACATTTCTAATCTCTTTCAGCTTATGTTTAAGCTGCTTCTTTGTCATTAAGACTATGTTCTACTTCAGCTAGTTTATCCTGTTTTAATTTATCAGAAGTTGACTTTTCTTTTACTTCTGTCTTAAAATCTTTCATCTTTTCAGAATCAGACATAACAGTTTTTGCTTCAAATTTAACAGGATTTACCTTTGGTTTAGCTACCGTTTAACAACAATTGGCTCAATTTGCACAGTTCTTTTCTCACTTTTATCATCTCCATAACCTAAGCCCTCTTTCCAGTTTCCACTACTTAGTAAATTCTGAGTTGTTCTGCCAGAGTTAGTCCAAGTTCTTATGATCTCTCTTTCCTTTTATAAATCAGTTTTTAGAGATTCATTTAATTTTAGCACTTCATCTCTAACATACAAAGCATCATATCTTTCTTTCTGAGTTTGATGGAACATAACTAACTCTTTTTATAAGTAGTCATTCATGTTTCTAAGAGCAAGACTTTCAGATGTTAATCTTCCACATGTTAAAGTCTAATCTCTAAAACTAATGAACATTATTTTAAGATATAATCTCAACTCAATAATATCATCAGTATGAAAAGCAAAGGTAGTTTGAGGTACCTTCAATTCAGCAGTGTCAGTACTGCTATCAGCATTTACCATCAAGGCATAGTTCACCTCATCTTCAGAATCCGAAGTGTCTGTCCAGATTTTCTTTTTTGTGACAAGTGCCTTGCCTTTATCACTTTTTCCTTTCTTGAAGTCAGGAGATATGTGGCCTCTTTCACCATAATTGTAGCATTTGACATTTGAGTTATCTCCTCTGTCAGACTTTCCTCCTTTGCCATCAGACTTTCTGAACCCTTTCTTATCAAAACCTCCACCTTTCCTGGAAAACTTCTTAACCTTTCTGAATTTCTTATAGGCTATCTTTGTGATACCCTTCACCATAAGAGCACACAGTTGCATCATCTCTGCATCAACATCAACTTCATATAAACTTTCAGTTTCTGAATCATCATCATCATAATTTGATGACTCTGAATCAGACTTTATGATGAGAGCCTTTCCTTTTCCCTTCTTTGAGACAACAACTTTAGGAGACTCCTCCTCATCTTTAAGAGCAACTGTCCTTGACTTTCTTCCATGCCTCTTGCTCCTTTGATCCATCTCAAGTTCATTAGTCTTGAGCATACCATAAATTTCATCAAGAGTAGTTTCAGTAAGGTCATAGTTGTCTCTTATGGTAGTAGACTTCAAATCCCAATTTTCAGGAAGAGCTAAAAGGATTTTTATATTTGAATCTTCAAGATCATATTCCTTGTCCACCAGTGATAGATCATCCAAGAGTTTGACAAACCTGTCGTATAAATCAGTTAATGACTCATCAGATTTTGAGTCAAAGTGCTCATACTCTTGAGTGAGTATAGTCCTCCTGTTCTTTTTGATTGCATCAGTTCCCTGGCATCTTGTCTCCAAAGCATCCTATATCTCCTTTGCAGTTGTAACACCCCCAAATCCGGGGTCGGGGATCCGGGTTGTCACGAGTTCCATTTCCCTTAATAACACTTAATCTTAATAAATAACCAACTACTACATACTGTGACCCCACAATATACACACACACCACAAGTTATAGTCTCAGAGATGAATACCAAAAAAAATAATACAAGTCACTTTATTCCACAATTACATGCCATTACACCTTAAAAGGGTTTCTGAATAAATTTACATTTCCTTGCCATTATTACAATTCATAAATATACATAAGTCTGGTACATCAAAAGTTGAAAGCCTAGCCTATTGGTAGATCCTACCTCGGCTGTAACGGCATCAACGCCTACAGGAAACTGCGGAACGTTTCCTAACCGCTTGCGAATCGGGAGCTTGGTCCTGTTCATCTTTTCTATCTGTTGTTGTGTGATGAAGAAGAAAGCAAGGGTGAGCAACAAGCCCACCGAAATAATATGTATAATAATTAACAATATATGAGCATTCTCATAGTACTCATGAAATTCTTGGTCAAGAAGAAATGAACCAAGTTTGATATCTTAATGCGACGAAGTCGCAAAATATTCAGTATATATACTTATATACTTTTCAAAATCTTGGAAGTCCTCTTCCATGCCTAATATACACAGAGTTCCAGTTTATAACTGTATAAAAATATCGTTGCAAGGTGATCTCATATATCTAACCTTGTCTCAACATTTTTGTGAAAATCTTTGTCATGCATAAGATAATCATTAACCAGATATAAGTTTAAAAGATGAAGTTACAAGATACTCCAATATACTTATATCTTTTCCAAATACTACTTGAACTACCACCGTTCAAGTTATAACCAGTTTCAAAAGTTCATCACACTGATGAGACTACAAGACAAGATTTGAATAGATTCAATCTTTGAATATCATTATAAATAATGAAGTTACGAGGTACTTCATTAAGTCCCGATATATATATATACACTTATATATATATATATACATTTCATACACTCCTTGAAAACCTCTGTTATGAAAATTATAAACAGAGTTGCAATATCCAATGAATTTGGAAAGGAGAAAACCTTGGCATAAACCTGATATCTTGCTGATCAGGAAAAGATACCAATAAGTAACCTTTTCTACTAGTAGATGGACGAATTCCCCACTGGTCATCACCCTGACCGCAATAGGACCTTATACTGGACTGCCACTCAGCCACTTACGCATTTGATGGACTCCCACTGAGCCACTTACACTTTCATGGACGCCCACTGAACCCATGTTGCTTATACCGACTCAATAGATGGACTTACTTCCCGAACTTTGGGTAAGTAATCAATTCATTTATCAAAACAGCAACCTCGTTGCGAATATAAAATACACCACAGAGCCGGATCCCTCAGGTTTTGAGCGAATATTTAAATCCCCTTCGAAAGGAAGATCTTAAATATAAAAATGAGTTTTGGGATCCGCTCTAACTTTTAAAATCAATTCGAAGACTCAAAACATTTTTAAGAATGTTTGGAGTACTGCTGATTTATTAAAATAAATCAGTCCCAATATATTAGAAAATATCTGAATATTATTATTTAAATAATATTTCCAAAAAGGATAATCTCTATAAAAATAATCGAAGTAGAAGTGTTAAAACTCATACTTGAAATGAATATTAAATAACCAAAGATATACTTATACGAAAGTACTATCTTTATTTGAATAATCAAAAGTAAGTTTGATTATCGAAACATTATTCTTTAACAAAATTAAGAATATTATTTAATAAAATAAGCGGAGTCATAAGCCCTCGAATGAATATTCAAAATAATATTCATTAATAAAATAAAGGGAGTCATAAGCCCTCGAATGAATATTCAAAATAATATTCATTAATAAAATAAACGGAGTCATAAGCCCTCGAATGAATATTCAAAATAATATTCATTAATAAAATAAAGGGAGTCATAAGCCCTCGAATGAATATTCAAAATAATATTCATTAATAAAATAAAATAAAGTTATCGAATAAACCTTATTCGATTAATAGTTTTGAAAACTATATCAATATATATATATATATATATATATATTATACTCGGGAACATCGACTCCCGGTTTAGAAAAAATGTTCACCTTTGGGTCCCCTATACTAAGGGTATACGCAACTACTGCTTATCTCTAGCATAGGTATTATGCAACTATAAGCATTGAAATCAACAGATAGATAACCAGATTACGAAACAGACATGCATATATATACCATCTCAGCATGCTTCAATATATCACAAAATTTGCTAATTAACCAACATGCATCTATCACAAGATAATGCATATACATATATACATCACCACAACAGTATAACAGGTAGAAAACTTGCCTGAGTGCTCCCGGATAGACTTAAGCTTAGAGTGGGTCCGATAACCTATGAACAACAACATAAGTTGGAATTAAACCCCGGTCGCTTAAGAAACTAGACTTTAACCAATTGAACCCTAACGTTCGCTTATGGTCACTCATACGCTTAACGAATCACCTAAGTCGTTCGAGTACCCTCGGTTCCACCATTTTTAATAAATTAACCATTAAGAGTTTTAAGGCGATTATTTCACGAGTACCTTACCAACTGCCTAATCCACTTAACATAATTGTTTCATATCCCAATTAGTCATTTAAAGTCCTTAACCAAGGTTTCAAAGTAAGGCGAGGGGTAATGGTTCGTTCGCGAAACGTCGTTACTTAAAACGGTCATTTCTCCTAAACCGTACATCGGATTCAAACGAACCACATATCAAAACGAAGCTCGTAATATGAACTATAAAAACATGACAATGGTAAGAATATTACAGTGAGTTCAAGGGTCCTGAAGTTAATAACAAAAACAGTCTAAGGTAAACCGGGCATTACGACGGCTATGTTTACGCGATTACCAAAGTTTAAACTACTCCAATCAACCACCAACCAACTCATAACCATCAATACAACAAAACTTCACCTAAACCATATCACATCAGTCCATAACCTCCAAGTTTTTCAACTCAAACAACCACAATCAAGACCTATGAACTATAATCAAGCTTTAATTACCAAAACACTTCCAAATCAAACCAAACTACTAATAATCACAATCTATGCTTCTCATTTCACAAAACCAATAATTAAACATACTAACAAAAAAAGTAAAGGCTAGGGTTTGATGTTTATACCTTCCTTGGGAGGTGTTAAGTTGCTAGGAAGCCTTAGGAAGCCTCCTACAAGCTTGATATTTCCAAAGAAATCAAGAACACAAAGTTAGGCTTTGAAGTTTCTAAAAGTCCGATTTAAAGAACTGTAAAAATGAGGGTCTTAACATACTTATTTGGACGAGACTTGTGAACAAGAGTTGTGGCCATCTCAATACCTTTCCAACGAGTTATAAAACACAACATTTGAGTGAGTATTGAAGGAGATATGGCAGTTTGAAGTTGCTGTGTTTATTTTGGCCGAGAGCTTCTTCTTGCAAAGTCAACTCTTCTCTTTTTGATTTATGTTATTTGCTTGGTTGATTCTTCTTTTTTTCTTGAAATTTGTTTTAACCTTTTTACCATGGTTAATTTTGTATGGCCCAAAATCACCCAACAAATAAAACTCCTTTGTCATGCTTATGCAAGCAAGCTTATGTCATGTGATGACATCATCATCCACTACCTTTTTGATTAATCCCTTAATTACTTGGCTAATGACCGCTGATCTGTTATACGGTTCGCTTATCTTTTATTTTCGTTTATCGTTTGAGGGATCATACCTGGGATCTTATTACTTAGGTTCCCCTAAATCTTTCTCAATATTTTATATTCCTTTTATGATCCTCTCTAAAAATCCTTGAATTTAAATCCTTTTTATCATGTTACCTTATACTCAATTCTTTCGATATCTGGTGGATTTTCGGGAAAAATCAAAGCGTGCAGATTTGGATTCTGACGATCTTTACATACACTTATTTACTTTATGGAATACTAATACGATCTTAGAATTTCCATAACAGTACTCCTATATAGCGTGGTCTGATAATTTTCTTTAATCAGCATCATCAGCAAAAGTTACTATTCATCCGTGCTTCAAAAATTCCAAAAATTGGGGTTATTACAGTCTCCCCTCCTTAAAAGGATTCCGTCCCGGAATCAGATAGAAAATGAATAGGGATGCTCTCTTAGCATTGCACTTTCTAACTCTCAAGTAAATTTTCCAACATTGTGGTTCTACCATCAAACTCTGACTAGTTTGATAATCCTTCTCCTAAGCACTTGTTCCTTTTCAATCTATAACCCTTCCTGGTTGCTCCATATAGGTTATGTCTGGTTGCATGTTTATGCGCTCATATGCCCCTATTTATCTGGCATCCGAATTACACTTCCTTAATATTGATATGTGGAACACGTTATGAACTTGCTACATGTTCGGGGGTAGGGCTAGCTCATATGCTAATTTCCCAATACGTCTTAATATATCCAAGGGTCCAACAATTCGTGGGCTTAGCTTTCCTTTCTTTCCGAACCTTATCCATCCTTTCTAAGGGAATACCTATAACAGCACTAGGTCCCCTACTTCCTATTCTTTGTCCTTTTGTGTCAAATCAACGTACTTCGTGTGCCCATCTTGGGCTACTCCCAGCCGTCCTCTGATTAGATCTATTATATTCTTGGTCCTTTGGACCACTGCTGGTCCGAGCATCTTGCGCTCTACAACTTCATCATAACATAAGGGAGATCGACATTGTCATCCCTCAAAGATCTCATAAGACGACATCTCGATACCTGACATACGATCTATTATCGTGAGAAAACTCAATCCGCGTTAAGTGATCATTCCAAATTCTTTCAAGTCTATTGCACAGACTCTCATTATAGCTTTTAGCATTAGAGCTTTTACTTCTCAATACCCATTCTTTTCCAGTTCGTAATCGCTACTACCTTCCGTTCCTAATATTATACTGGTTATACTTTTGCTCGTTAGCGTTCTATAACCTTTTAATAACCACATCAACCTTAATATCACGAATGTGTTTCCATTCTGAATACCACCATAACTTTACTACTCCTTTTTCAGCTGTTTCTATTTTCCAAAATTTGATCAATCATATAAAAGTAAAGGAATTTGTTGAGAAATCACTATAATCATGAACACTTGTTTTATTGCATAGTTAGTACAGAAGGTGGCCAGCCTTTAGTACTTGACAAGCAATTAAACAACATGTGGTATCCTACTAGGCTTCTATCACATAGATAGATAGTCATTCGGCAATACCTCCCCTTCTGGAAGGGTTGTTCTTCTCAGCTTACATGAAATGAAAAGAAGAGAAAAGAACGAACTGAAGAGAATTGTATATACGTAAAAAAAAATTTATTACCATAAAATATCTGGCTTGGAATCTACCTCTGATCTATAGAGGTTTGTCATAGGAGAACAAAACATATATGTATTTATATCAACATCAAGTATTATAGCATCGTATTTCACATGCCTAAATATTTTCGCTATTCCGTCCATCATTCTATGGACCCATGCTCTTCCTCGAGCTTATACACAATCACCTTTGAAACTCCCTCGATATCGAAAATCGAATCTGGGATCTCATTCTAGACATCATCGTTACTAGAATTCTATGCTTGCATCGCAACCTTCCTCGTATAGTAATACGACTCTCTATTGAAAAGAAGGAATAAGAATTCAATAGGTAAATAATCGACCTAGTTTTTCTATCAAAGATAACTTATACGTCAACACGACCCGATTAGTGGTACTCAATCTCAACATCCATTCCAATACAACTCTCACGGTTGTAATCAGCTCATTACTCGCAGAATCATTGCTACATTACTATGGTCCACCACTGACCTACTGTCGTCATTCACTTTCCATGAAATCTTAATATCTAACCATACGGAGTCCATACATGTCGTATCAAATTCTTCTAAGGACTTAACATAATCGCCATTCATAATTCATGAAGAACACTCCAGATTCTGACGTACTTTCATGACATGAAGCAGATAAAATTGCAGAAGAGTTTCAATCAAAGCAACGATAGCAGGTTAATACCATTCTTAATCATATGCCTTAAATAGAAGACTTAACTCAAAGGTTCTTCTAGTCCTTTCTGAAACATGGTCCTGGCTTATCTCAAGATAGTACCTTCTGAGATAGATAGCCCGCTCATGGCGATTACACGAATTAAACCTTTACCAACTACTATTACGGTTGGGTATTGCACAGTCATCAGAAGGAATGTCAATCTTCCCAACCATAATACAACCATCACAGCTTTAACCATCATCACTGTATTCCTTTGGCACAAGAGCCTACAATTATCCTCTTACCTTTAAAGTATCGGCCACCTCTTTGGCTTTTCCTGATAGTAAAATTTTCTTACAGTCAATGTTATTTTAACCACCTCCAAATAAATTTTCTACCTCATTTCAATCACTGCTTATGTGAAGATGTTTTCCTTAAAATCTGATGAGTAAAAAAAAATATCACCATTTTTCCATAAGTTATTGCCTCAGTCTTTAGAGGTTAATCACTGTCACGACTGACTCTCAATCATACTTAGAACATCTTTTATCTTAGGTCCTAATTGCCCTGAACAATTTTGACCTTTACTGGTTCGATCCATACTTTATCATGGTTTAACACGTGCCCCACTTGGCATCATTATAATTACATCATATTTCCTTTATCAATATTTCTATTCTTGAGAATTTTGAATATTACCTTTATCCTTGTAAAACCTCTAAGGTTATCCTTGAATCGTTCCTCCTGTATTCCCTAGATACAGGGCATATCAAGATACCATTTATTAATACCTGAATCATTGTCTATATTCTTCTGAAAAATTTCTCCACTGATTCTTAAAGGTTGTTATTACCTTAATCCTTTCCAATTTATACTGTCAAAACTCATATTATCCCTATTAAGGGTGAAATGCCAACCTTTATGCATTCCCCTAGGATTTATTTTAAGTTACCGATGTTCTATCCTTAATTCCATCTTTAAAAAAGTACATGCATCCTTCCATGGATAAATCAAGTCATATATCCCTGATAAGGGTGTCTTATTCAATCATTCCCACCTCGATAGTATATGCCGAATTTCACAATAACATCTGTATTCAAAATGAGGTCAATCAATATGGCCTCCAAAAGATAACAACGGTTATCCGCTTTTATTGCCTAAATTGGGTAACGATAACAAGGATGTTCTGGAAGATATTGGTCGTGTTCAACATGAACTTCTTCTTAATAAAACCTTATTTTCTTTTGTTGTTTATCTCAACAGTCATCTCAATGTTGGGATATCTTTCATACCCGGCATCTCCCTTTCTGGGTATCATGCCCCCGGTCTTACACTTCACTTTCTTGAAGGTCACTTCCTTCATCCAATTTTCCTAATTTCTTACTTCCTTGTCTCCTCAGTCTATCCGCGTCTCATTATTTATCCTTCGAACTATCTCAAGGTTTCCTCGAATCCTCCCAACTTACAGGGGATAAAATATATGTATCTCTTATTCCTTCAATCATCAACTTTAACTCATGGTGAATCACCCTCATCCTGACGATTACATACTTTTCTATTTCTATTGCTACGAGTCTTTAGGGTTTCCTCATACCCAACTCCCTTATCATTCCTCAAACTCTATTGCCTTTATATTCCTTTTCACTTCAGTTTCTTTTTATTTTCCATTCTCTTATCATTATTTCATGAACCCACTAATCATTGACTTCAAACATCACATCATTCTGGGATTCTTGTCATCAGAATGAATCTTGACAACTTTTACAACTTAGATTCATAATTCATCATACTCATCCGCTTTTGTTCTAGCTCCAAAGCTTTTACACTATCTCTTTATCCTTGGGAATTACTTTCCCGAAAACAATTGACTTAACTTTAATCAGTTTATCATAACCTCTGGCTCCGTGCCTTTCTTGGCCTTTCAACAGCGGGTGGCCTCTCTCTTAGGAGGGTAAGTGACAAAAATAGTCTTTTGCGCTTCATCAATCATTTAGAATATAAAATCATTTCTCTATTTCCTTTATCCAGGCTCTTGCCTCGGCTAGGTCAGCTTGTTCCTTGGAACTCTGAGAGCTTAGCGAATTGAAGGTCCTGAAAGAATTTCTCACCGCATTGTTTCCTCAAGGTGGTGGTTGGGGATAATAGTCTAAGTTCTGTCTAAAAAGGTCCATAAATTGTCGTATAGGAGTACTATCTCGGGTCCCCTTTCCTTACTCGTCTCCCGTTTCCTTAGTCTGAACGTTCCCTCATTCTCCCCATAATCGGGGTCATCCTACATGTTTTAAATCCTCATTTTCCATTCCATTATGTTATGGGTTCCTTCTACCTTGATGGCGTCCTCCCTGACTATCACATTCAGGGCTTGCCCTAAATCTTATTCCTCGAACTATGACTTTCATCTAAGATCCAGTCCTTAAGCTCTTGAACATTTGGAACCCAAATTCTGTAGGGATACCTCATTATTCCCTCATCATCTTTCTAGGTATTAATCTCTTCTCCGGTCATTGGTTCTCTGCCTCTATTCATCACTTTTTTTTCTTGGCACAATATGATCTTCTCCAATAATTCGGGCTGTATTGCAATCTCAATCAGCTTTTCGGTACCGGCTCCGGTTACCTTCACTTCTATTTCCATTTTCTCAAAATCTCTTATCAACTCTCCCAAAGACATTTTCATCTTGAGTCTCTCTTTTATACTAAGGGCATTAGCCACCATTTTGGCTTTCCCTGGATGATAAAGAATCTCATAATTGTAATCCTCTATTAGCTCTATCCACCTCCTCTGGCGCATGTTGAGCTTTTTCTGCGTAAAAATGCACTAGAGCACTTATGGCTTGTGTAAATCTCGCACTTCTCTCCATACAAGTAGTGCCTCCAATCTTTAGGGCAAAACTATTGCCACGAGCCCAAGCTCATGGGTGGAGACATCGAATTTTATATTCCCTTAATTGTCTTGACGTGTACGCGATTACCTTGCTGTGCTGTATAAGAAGCACCCTAATTCTTTATGCGAATCATCATTACACATCACAAAATCTCCTTTTCCATCCAGCAACGCCAACATAGTAGCCATCACCAACCTTTGCTTTAGTTCTTAAAAGCTGTTCTCGCATTTCTCTGTCCATTCAAACTTCTGAGTCTTACGAGTAAGTCGTGTTAAAGGGGCTACTATCTTTACAAACTTGAACGAACCTCCGGTAGTGACCGGCCAATCCTACCTCTGGTAGTCACCCTAACCATGGTTATCAATTCCTCAGCGGTCATCTCTTCAGTCTTGTTAGGATCCTCCACGAGATCCTTCTCAACAACAATCCCTTCTGGGACAACATCCTCAACCGCTACATCCTTAATATGAATATCATCCGGTCCCTCATTAGGGTGTTCCATTGGATCCACAATCCGATCCCCGGTCAGTAATAAAAAATCATCGCGTTGTTGCTCCTCAACCTCAGGGTTCGGAGTCCCGCTACTATATACGATAACGAACTACGCTTCTATCACGATATTTATAAGGGTTCCCATAAGGGTTTTAACTGTCAGTACTACGTTAGGTAGCCCGACTATGAACTTGGCAAGAGTTCTTATTATCTTAGTGAACTTATTATCTTAACGTCACATCATCTCTGAGGTTTATAACGCTTAGCTCTGATACCATTACTGTAATACCCCCAAATCCGGGGTCGGGGATCCGGGTTGTCACGAGTTCCATTTCCCTTAATAACACTTAATCTTAATAAACAACCAACTACTACATACTGTGACCCCACAATATACACACACACGACAAGTTATAGTCTCAGAGATGAATACCAAAAAAAATAAAAGTCACTTTATTCCACAATTATATGCCATTACACCTTAAAATGGTTTCTGAATAAATTTACATTTCCTTGCCATTATTACAATTCATAAATATACACAAGTCTGGTACATCAAAAGTTGAAAGCCTAGCCTATTGGTAGATCCTACCTCAGCTATAACGGTATCAACGCCTACAGGAAACTGCGGAACGTTTCCTAACCGCTTACGAATCGGGAGCTTGGTCATGTTTATCTTTTCTATCTGTTGTTGTGTGATGAAAAAGAAAGCAAGGGTGAGCAACAAGCCCACCGAAATAATATGTATAATAATTAACAATATATGAGCATTCTCATAGTACTCATGAAAGTCTTGGTCAAGAAGAAATGAACCAAGTTTGATATCTTAATGCGACGAAGTCGCAAAATATTCAGTATATATACTTATATACTTTTCAAAATCTTGGAAGTCCTCTTCCATGCCTAATATACACAGAGTTCCAGTTTATAACTGTATAAAAATATCGTTGCAAGGTGATCTCATATATCTAACCTTGTCTCAACGTTTTTGTGAAAATCTTTGTCATGCATAAGATAATCATTAACCAGATATAAGTTTAAAAGATTAAGTTACAAGATACTCCGATATACTTATATCTTTTCCAAATACTACTTGAACTACCACCGTTCAAGTTATAACCAGTTTCAAAAGTTCATCACACTGATGAGACTACAAGACAAGATTTGAATAGATTCAATCTTTGAATATCATTATAAATAATGAAGTTACGAGGTACTTCATTAAGTCCCGATATATATATACACTTATATATATATATTTCATACACTCCTTGAAAACCTCTGTTATAAAAATTATAAACAGAGTTGCAATATCCAATGAATTTGGAAAGGAGAAAACCTTGGCATAAACCTGATATCTTGCTGATCAGGCAAAGATACCAATAAGTAACCTTTTCTACTAGTAGATGGACGAATTCCCCACTGGTCATCACCCTGGCCGCAATAGGACCTTATGCTGGACTGCCACTCAGCCACTTACGCATTTGATGGACTCCCACTGAGCCACTTACACTTTCATGGACGCCCACTGAGCCCATGTTGCTTATGCCGACTCAATAGATGGACTTACTTCCCGAACTTTGGGTAAGTAATCAATTCATTTATCAAAACAGCAACCTCGTTGCGAATATAAAATACACCACAGAGCCGGATCCCTCAGGTTTTGAGCGAATATTTAAATCCCCTTCGAAAGGAAGATCTTAAATATAAAAATGAGTTTTGGGATCCGCTCTAACTTTTAAAATAATTTCGAAGACTCAAAACATTTTTAAGAATGTTTGGAGTACTGCTGATTTATTAAAATAAATCAGTCCCAATATATTAGAAAATATCTGAATATTATTATTTAAATAATATTCCCAAAAAGGATAATCTCTATAAAAATAATCGAAGTAGAAGTGTTAAAACTCATACTTGAAATGAATATTAAATAACTAAAGATATACTTATACGAAAGTACTATCTTTATTTGAATAATCAAAAGTAAGTTTGATTATCGAAACATTATTCTTTAACAAAATAAAAAATATTATTTAATAAAATAAGCGGAGTCATAAGCCCTCGAATGAATATTCAAAATAATATTCATTAATAAAATAAACGGAGTCATAAGCCCTCGAATGAATATTCAAAATAATATTCATTAATAAAATAAACGGAGTCATAAGCCCTCGAATGAATATTCAAAATAATATTCATTAATAAAATAAAGGGAGTCATAAGCCCTCGAATGAATATTCAAAATAATATTCATTAATAAAATAAACGGAGTCATAAGCCCTCGAATGAATATTCAAAATAATATTCATTAATAAAATAAAGGGAGTCATAAGCCCTCGAATGAATATTCAAAATAATATTCATTAATAAAATAAAATAAAGTTATCGAATAAACCTTATTCGATTAATAGTTTTGAAAACTATATCAATATATATATATTATACTCGGGAACATCGACTCCCGGTTTAGAAAAAATGTTCACCTTTGGGTCCCCTATACTAAGGGTATACACAACTACTGCTTATCTCTAGCATAGGTATTATGCAACTATAAGCATTGAAATCAACAGATAGATAACCAGATTACGAAACAGACATGCATATATATACCATCTCAGCATGCTTCAATATATCGCAAAATTTGCTAATTAACCAACATGCATCTATCACAAGATAATGCATATACATATATACATCACCACAACAGTATAACAGGTAGAAAACTTGCCTGAGTGCTCCCGGATAGACTTAAGCTTAGAGTGGGTCCGATAACCTATGAACAACAACATAAGTTGGAATTAAACCCCGGTCGCTTAAGAAACTAGACTTTAACCAATTGAACCCTAACGTTCGCTTATGGTCACTCATACGCTTAACGAATCACCTAAGTCATTCGAGTACCCTCGGCTCCACCATTTTTAATAAATTAACCATTAAGAGTTTTAAGGAGATTCTTTCACGAGTACCTTACCAACTTCCTAATCCACTTAACATAATTGTTTCATATCCCAATTAGTCATTTAAAGTCCTTAACCAAGGTTTCAAAGTAAGACGAGGGGTAATGGTTCGTTCGCGAAACGCCGTTACTTAAAACGGTCATTTCTCCTAAACCGTACATCGGATTCAAACGAACCACATATCAAAATGAAGCTCGTAATATGAACTATATAAACATGACAATGGTAATAATCTTACAGTGAGTTCACGGGTCCTGAAGTTAATAACAAAAACAGTCTAAGGTAAATCGGGCATTACGACGGCTATGTTTACGTGATTACCAAAGTTTAAACTACTCCAATCAACCACCAACCAACTCATAACCATCAATACAACAAAAATTCACCTAAACCATATCACATAAGTCCATGACCTCCAATTTGTTCAACTCAAACAACCACAATCAAGACCTATGAACTATAATCAAGCTTTGATTACCAAAACACTTCCAAATCAAACCAAACTACTAATAATCACAATCTATGCTTCTCATTTCACAAAACCAACAATTAAACTTACTAACAAATAAAGTAAAGGCTAGGGTTTGATGTTTATACCTTCCTTGGGAGGTGTTAAGTTGCTAGGAAGCCTTAGGAAGCCTCCTACAAACTTGATCTTTCCAAAGAAATCAAGAACACAAAGTTAGGCTTTGAAGTTTCTAAAAGTCTGATTTAAAGAACTGTAAAAATGAGGATCTTAACATACTTATTTGGACGAGACTTGTGAACAAGGGTTGTAGGCCATCTCAATACCTTTCCAAGGAGCTATAGAACACAACATTTGAGTGAGTATTGAAGGAGATATGGCAGTTTGAAGTTGCTGTGTTTATTTTGGCCGAGAGCTTCTTCTTGCAAAGTCAACTCTTCTCTTTTTGATTTATGTTATTTGCTTGGTTGATTCTTCTTTTTATCTTGAAATTTGTTTTAACCTTTTTACCATGGTTAATTTTGTATGACCCAAAATCACCCAACAAACAAAACTCCTTTGTCATGCTTATGCAAGCAAGCTTGTGTCATGTGATGACATCATCATCCACTACCTTTTTGATTAATCCCTTAATTACTTGGCTAATGACCGCTGATCTGTTATACGGTTCGCTTATCTTTTATTTTCGTTTATCGTTTGAGGGATCATACCTGGGATCTTATTACTTAGGTTCCCCTAAACCTTTCTCAATATTTTATATTTCTTTTATGATCCTCTCTAAAAATCCTTGAATTTAAATCTTTTTTATCATGTTACCTTATACTCAATTCTTTCGGTATCTGGTGGATTTTCGGGAAAAATCAAAGCGTGCGGATTTGGATTCTGACGATCTTTACATACACTTATTTACTTTATGGAATACTAATACGATCTTAGAATTTCCGTAACAGTACTTCTATATAGCGTGGTCTGATAATTTTCCTTAATCAGCATCATCAGCAAAAGTTACTATTCATCCGTGCTTCAAAAATTCCAAAAATTGGGGTTATTGCAGCAGTCTTGCATCCAATTACCCTGTTTGACATGACATTATCAATGGCACTATGCAGCAAATGCCTTACCCATGCATTCTTGGCAATAGATGAGATATCTTCAGGTGTGTATTCACCTCTCTCCTTTGATATGGTCTTTGCTGGTTGATCAGCAACTGCAACAGAGAGCTTGGTAGGCTTATATGGTCCTTCATTAATGCTGTAACACCCCCAGATCCGGGGTCGGGGATCCGGGTCATCACGGTCTTTCTTTCCATAATATCACTTAACTTAATTAATAATAAATAACCTCATGCTGTGACCCCACACTAACACACACCACAACACGTTATAGTCTCAGAGATGAAATTGAAATAAGTACAAGTCCTTGAATCCATAATTTAAAAGTTATTACAACCCAAAATGATTACTTGATAAGTTTACAGTTAATTGCAATTATCTGCCACAAGTTATAATTATACATAATTGATTCCCAAAAATAGAATGCCTGATCTACAATAGATCTACCCCTGCAGCTATAGCAGCTACGATATCAACGGGAAGACGCGGGACGCTTCCCACGTGCTTGCGCCGGGTCTGCTTGAGTCTGGCCATCTTTCCTAACTGTTGTTGTGTGATGAAGAAATGAAGCAAGAGTGAGCATTACAGCTCGCAAGATAATATATAGTGTAAAATATAATGCAAGTATCTAAATGGATAACTTACTAGAAACCTTTATCAAGTGTAAGGTAATTACTTACTGGATATAAGCTTAAGGAAGATGATGTTACCAATTACTTCACTATACTTATATCTTTTTGTAAAACTACTTGAACTATCACCGTTCCAAGTATAATAAGTTTTCTAAGTTCATCACATAGGTGGGACTACCACATAAGACTTGCATAGATTCAATCTTTGAAATATTATTGAATGAAATGAAGTTACGAGATACTTCATTAAGTCCTGATATATATATATATATATATATATATATATTCATATATATCTCTCATACATTTCCTGAAAACCTCTGTCATGTAAAGTATGAACAGAGTTGCAATATCCAATGAATTTTGGAAAGAAAGAATTTTGGCATAAACCCGATATCTTGCTGATCAGGCAAAGATACCAATAAGTAACCTTTTCTACTAATAGGTGGATGAATCCCCCACCGGTCATCACCCTGACCGCATTAGGACCTTGTGCTGGACCGCCACCCGGCCTCTTACACGATGATGGACTGCCACCCAGCCACTTACACTTTGATAGACCGTACCCCGGCCTGTCGCTTATGCCGAATCAATTAGATGGACTTACTTCCCGAACGTTGGGTAAGTAATCAATTCATTTATCAATAAGCAACCTCGTTGCGAATATAAAATACACCTCAGAGCCGGATCCCTTAATTTAAAAGCGAGTATTTAAATCCCCTTCGAAAGGAAGATCTTAAATTTGAAAATAAGTTTTGGGATCCGCTCTAACTTTTAAAATCATTTTGAAGACTCGAAAACATTTTTAAGAATATTTGGAGTAATGTTGATTTAATGAAATATATCAGTCCCGATATATTAGAAAATATCTGAATATTATTATTTAAATAATATTCCTATAAGGATAATCCTTATAAAAATAATTGAAGTAGAAGTTTTAAAACTTATACTTGAAATGAATAATAATTAACCAAAGATATACTTATACGAAAGTACGATCTTTATTTGAATAATCGAAAATAAGTTTGATTATCGAAACATTATTCTTTAATAAAATAAAGAATATTATTTAATAAAATAAACGGAGTCATAAGTCCTTGAATGAATATTCAAAATAATATTCATTAAATAAAATAAGCGGAGTCATAAGTCCTCGAATGAATATTCAAAATAATATTAATTAAATAAAATAAGCGGAGTCATAAGTCCTCGAATGAATATTCAAAATAATATTCATTAAATAAAATAAAGTTATCGAATAAACCTTATTCGATTAATAGTTTTGAAAACTATATCTATATATATCTATATATATAAATATATATATATATATTATACTCAAGAACATCGACTCCCGGTTTAGAAAATGTTCACCTTTGGGTCCCCTATACTAAGGGTATACGCAACTACTGCTTATCTCTAGCATAGGTATTATGCAACTTATAAGCATTTGAATCAACAATTAGATATCAAGATTACGAAACAGGCATGCATATATACCATATCAGCATGCTCCAATATATCGCAAGATTTGCTAATAACAATCATGCACTTATCACAAGATAATGCATATGTATATATACATCACAACAATAGTATAACGGGTAGAAAACTTGTCTGAACGACTGGGGGTGATAAAAGGCTTGGGATGAGTTTTGTAACCTATAAACAACATATAAGTTGGAATTAAACCAAAGTCGCTTAAGAATCTATACTTTAACCAATTAGACCCTAACGTTCACTTTTGCGCTTAACGATTCACTTAAGTCGCTCGAGTACCCTCGGCTCCACCATTTTTAATAAATTAACCATTAAGAATTTTAAGGTGATTCTATCGCGAGTACCCTACCAACTGCCTAATCCACTTTACATAATTGTTTCATACCCCAATTAGTCATTTAAGGGCCTTAACCAAGGTTTCAAAGTAAGGTGAGGGGGTAATGGTTCGTTCGCGAAACGCCGTTACTTAAAACGGTCGTTTCTCCTAAACCGTACATCGGATTCAAGCGAACCACATATCAAAATGAAGCTCGTAACATGAACTATCTAATAATGGAAATGGTCAAAACCTAACAGTGAGTTCACGGGTCCTGATGTTAAGAACAAAAGCAGTCTAAGGTAAATCGGGCATTACGACAGCTATGTTTACGCGATTACCAAATTTATACCACTCCAAATCAATCCACAATCAACCCACAATCATTACTACAACCAAACTCCATCCATACTTTACTACAACAGCCTCAACATATCAAGATTTCCAATTTATAATACTCTCAATCATGAACTAAAAGCTATACTTAAGTTCATTAACCAATAATCAAGATTTACAACTTCAAACTTATTACAAATCCAACCACACTCTAAGTATACAAGAATCATGCTTCTCATGAACCATATCAATCATAAAAACTCCAAATATACAAAAGTAGGGCTAGAGTATGAGATTATACCTTCCTTGGTGAGTAAAAGTAACTAAGGAGCTTGAAACAACCCTTGGAAATCCTTACTAAAGCTTTATCTAAACAAAAACGCAAGATCAAAATTTTAAGTTCTTGAAAACACTATTCACTCTCTTCTTCCATGAATTATTGGAAGAGATTGTGAAGGAAATGGAAGCTTAGATTCATAGGATATCTATATTTGTGTACAAGGAACCTTGGATAATTACCTCACTAATTATCAAAGCTTGGAACTTGAATTTGGATTTTTTTTTCTTTGAAAAAGAAGAAGGGCCGAGAGCTTCTTTGCTTGGAAATGAAAGTCAACTTGTGTTTTTTTGTGTTATGAATTGTTTTTGGCTTGGTTGCTTCCTTTATGTTTGTTTAATTAAATTGTTACCATGGTAAAAATTGTGTGGCTTATAATCAACCAACAAATCCTTCCCATTTGGTCATGCTTATGTCATCCACTTATGTCATCTTCCCACACTTGTATTCTTCTTATTGGTGTGATGACATCATCATACATTAACCTCTTTGATTAACTCCTAATTACTTGGCTAATGATCGCTGATCTGTTATACGGTTCGCTTAACTTTCGTTCTCGTTTATCGTTTGAGGGATCACACCCGGGATCTCATTACTTAGGTTCCCTTAAACCTTTCTCAATATTTTATATTCCTTTTATGATCCTCTCTTATAATACTTGAATTAAAATCCTTTTAATCATGTTACCTTATACTTAATTCTTTCTGTATCTGGTGGGTTTTCGGGAAAAAATCAAAGTGTTCGAATTTGGATTCTGGCGATCTTTACATATATTTATATTCCATATAGAGTACTAATAAGATCTCAGAATAACAATAAAAGAACCTCTACAAAGTGTGGCATGAAAAGTTTTCTTATTCAGCATAATCAGCAAAATCACTATTCATAAGGGTTACAAAAAGTCCAAAATTTTGGAGATATTACAGTCTCCCCTCCTTAAAAGGATTCCGTCCCGGAATTAAATAGAAAACAAATGGGGGTACTTTTATAGCATTGCGCTGTCTAGTTCCCAAGTTGATTCTTCCATATTATAATTCTGTCATAGCACTCTGACTAGCTTGATCACTTTGTTCCGAAGCACCTGCTCCTTCTTATCCATAATATTTACTGGTTTCTCCACGTAAGTCAGATCTGGTTGCATATCCACCTGCTCGTACTCCACTATGTGTCTGGCATCCCGATGATACTTCCTTAGCATTGACACATGGAACACATTATGAACTTGTTGTAGGTTCGGGGGTAAGGCTAGCTCGTAAGCTAACTTCCCAATCTGTCTTAGTATCTCAAAAGGTCCAATGTATCTTGGTCTTAGTTTCCCTTTCTTTCTGAACCTCATTAATCCCTTCCAAGGGGATACTTTTAGCAATACTAAGTCCCCTACTTCATACTCATCGTCCTTTTGGGCTAGGTCTGCATATTTCTTCTGTCTGTCTTGGGCTGCTACCAGCCGTCCTCTGATGAGATCCACTATATCTTTGGTCCTTTGGACCACTTCGGGTCCGAGCATCTTCCGCTCTCCTACTTCATCCCAGTATAAGGGAGATCGACACCTTCTTCCGTACAGGGCCTCATAAGGCGGCATTCCGATGCTGGCATGAAAGCTATTGTTATAAGAAAACTCGATCAACGGTAAGTGATCATCCCAACTTCCTTTAAAGTCTATTGCACAGACTCTCAATATATCCTCTAGTGTCTGGATGGTCCTTTCACTTTGCCCATTCGTTTGGGGATGGTAAGCGGTACTCATATTTAATTTGGTCCCCGCACATTCTTGAAAGCTCCTCCAAAATCTGGAGTTGAACCTGGGGTCTCGATCTGAGACAATGGACGTGGGGACTCCATATCGCGTCACTATTTTCTTAGGGTAAATGTCCACCAGTCTATCGACCGTGTATCTCTCATTGATAGGAATGAAATGAGCTGACTTTGTCAGTCGGTCTATAATTACCCATATAGCATCATGATTGGCTTTCGTCTTTGGTAAGCCGACAACAAAATCCATGGCTATCTGTTCCCATTTCCATTCGGGAATCTCCAGGGGTCGTAAAAGTCCACTAGGTCTCTGGTGCTCTACCTTTACTCTTTGGCAAGTCAAACATTTACTTACCCATTCTGCTACGTCCCTCTTCATGTTGGGCCACCAGTAATACTCCTTCAAATCACTATACATCTTGGTGCTTTCCGGGTGAATGGAATACCTTGAACTATGGCTTTCATCCAAAATCTCGTCTTTAAGTTCTTGAACATTCGGAACCCAAATCCTGTAGGAATACCTCATTATCCCCTTATCATCTCTCTCAGTATGGATCTCTTCTCCAGTCATTGACTCTCTGCCTTCATTCATTACTTTTTCTTGGCACAATCTAATCTTTTCCAATGACTCTGGCTGCATCGAGATCTCAAACAGCTTTTCAGTTCCGGCTCCTGTTACCTTTACTTATATTTCCATTCTCTCGAAATCCCTTATCAATTCCTCTGATGTCATTATCATTTTGAGTCTTTCCTTCCTACTAAGGGCGTCAGCCACCACATTGGCTTTCCCTAGATGATAGAGAATCTCACAATCATAGTCCTTGATTAGTTCTAACCATCTCCTTTGGCGCATATTGAGCTCTTTCTGCGTGAATATGTACTTGAGGCTCTTATGGTCTGTGAAAATCTCGCACTTCTCTCCATACAAGTAGTGCCTTCAAATTTTTAAGGCAAAAACTATTGCCGCGAGCTTAAGGTCATGAGTAGGATATCTAATCTTGTATTCCTTCAGTTGTCTCGATGCATACGCAATCACCTTACCGTGCTGCATAAGCACACACCCTAATCCTTTGTACGACGCATCACTATATATCACAAAATCTCCTTTTCCGTCTGGCAATGCCAACACCGGGTCCGTTACCAACCTTTTCTTCAATTCTTGAAAACTGTTCTCATATTTTTCTGTCCATTCAAACTTCTCTGTCTTACGAGTAAGTCGTGTCAAAGGGGCTGCGATCTTCGATAAGTCCTGTACAAATCTATGATAGTAGCCGGCTAATTTTATGAAACTTGTAACACCCCCAAATCCGGGGTCGGGGATCCGGGTTGTCACGAGTTCCATTTCCCTTAATAACACCCAATCTTAATAAACAATCAACTACTTTGTACTGTGACCCCACAATAAACACACACACCACAAGTTATAGTCTCAGAGATGAATATCCAAAAGTAACACGAGTCATTTTATTCCAAAATTATATGCCATTACACTTAAAAAGGGTTTCTGAATAGATTTACATTTCTTTGCCATTATTACAATTGATAAAGATACATAAGTCCGGTACATCAAAAGTTGAAAGCCTAGCCTATTGGTAGTTCCTACCTCAGCTACAGCGACATCAACGCCTATAGGAAACTGCGGAATATTTCCTATCCGCTCGCGAATTGGGAGCTTGGTCCTGTTCATCTTTTCTATCTGTTGTTGTGTGATGAAAGAAGAAAGCAAGGGTGAGCAGCAAGCCCACCAAAATAATATGTATAATGATTAACAATATATGAGCCTTCTCATAGTACTCATGAAAGTCTTGGTCAAAAGAAATGGACCAAGTTTGATATCTTAATGCGATAAAGTCGCAAAATATTCAGTATATATACATATATACTTTTCAAAATCTTGGAAGTCCTCTTCCATGCATAATATACACAAAGTTCCAGTTTATAACTGTATAAAACTATCGTTGCAAGGTGATCTCATATATCTAACCTTGTCTCAACGTTTTTCTGAAAATCTTTGACATGCATAAGATAATCATTTGCTAGATACAAGTTTAAAAGATGAAGTTACAAGATACTCCAATATACTTATATCTTTTCCAAATACTACTTGAACTACCACCGTTCAAGTTATAATTAGTTTCAAAAGTTCATCACATAGATGAGACTACAAGACAAGATTTGAATAGATTCAATCTTTGAACATCATTATAAATAATGAAGTTACGAGATACTTCATTAAGTCCCGATATATATATACACCTATATATATACATTTCATACACTCCTTGAAAACCTCTGTTATGAAAATTATAAACAGAGTTGCAATATCCAATGAATTTAGAAAGGAGAAAACCTTGGCATAAACCTGATATCTTGCTGATCAGGCAAAGATTCCAATAAGTAACCTTTTCTACTAGTAGATGGATGAATCCCCCACCGGTCATCACCCTGGCAACATAAGGACCTTGTGCTGGACCGCCACCCGGCCTCTTACGCGTTGATGGACTGCCACCCAGCCACTTACACTTTGATAGACCGTACCCTGGCCTGTCGCTTATGCCGACTCAATTAGATAAACTTATTTCCCGAACGTTGGGCAAGTAATCAAATTGTTTTCTCAAAACAGCAACCACGTTGCGAATGTAAAATACACCATAGAGCCGGATCCCCCAGGTTTTGAGCGAGTATTTAAATCCCCTTTGAAAGGAAGATCTTAAATATAAAAATGAGTTTTGGGGTCCACTCTAACTTTAAAAATTATTTTGAAGACTCGAAAACATCTTTAAGAATGTTTGGAGTACTGCTGATTTATTAAAATAAATCAGTCCCGATATATTAGAATTATCTGAATATTATTATTTAAATAATATTCTCATAAAGATAATCCTTATAAAAAATATTCGAAGTAGAAGTTTTAAAACTCATACTTGAAATGGATATTAAATAACCAAATATATACTTATATGAAAGTACTATCTTTATTTGAATAATCGAAAATAAGTTTGGTTATCGAAACATTATTCTTTAATAAAATAAAGAATATTATTAAATAATAAGCGGAGTCATAATACCTCGAATGAATATTATAAATAATATTCATTAAATAAAATAAACGGAGTCATACATCCTCAAATGAATATCCAATTAATACTCATTAAATAGAATAAACAGAGTCATAAGTCCTCGAATGAATATTCAAATAATATTCATTAAATAAAATAAAGTTATCGAATAAACCTTATTCGATCAATAGTTTTGAAAACTACATCCATATATATAAATATATATATATATAATATACTCGGGAACATCGACTCCCGGTTTAGAAATATGTTCACCTTTTGATCCCCTATACTAAGGGTAAACTCAAATACCGCTTATCTCTAGCATAGGTATTATGCAACTGAATCAACAGATATATGTATCAAGATTACGAACCAAGCATGCATATATACCATATCACATGCTACAATATATCGCAAGAATTTGCTAATTAACCAACATGCATTTATCACAAGACAATGCATATACATATATACATCACAACAACAGTATAGCGGGTAGAAAACTTGCCTGAGTTCTCCCGGATAGACTTAAGCTTAGAGTGGATCCGATAACCTATGAACAACAACATAAGTCGGAATTAAACCCCGATCGCTTAAGAAACTAGACTTTAACCATTTAGAGTCCTAACGTTCGCTTTCGCGCTTAACAATTCACTTAAGTTGCTCGAGTACCCTCGGCTCCACCATTTTTAATAACTTAACCATTAAGGGTTTTAAGGCGATTCTTTCACGAGACCTTACCAACTGCCTAATCCACTTTACATAAATGTTTCATACCCCAATTAGTCATTTAAGGTCCTTAACCAAGGTTTCAAAGTAAGGCGAGGGGTAATGGTTCGGTCGCGAAACGCCGTTACTTAAAACAGTCGTTTCTCCTAAACCGTACATCAGATTCAAACGAACCACATATCAAAACGAAGCTCGTAAAATGAACTATCTAATCATGGCAATGGTCAAAACCTAACAGGGAGTTCTCATGTCCTGATGTTAAGAGCAAAAACAGTCTAAAGTAAATCGGACATTACGACGGCTATGTTTACGCGATTTCCCAAATTTTTACCATTTCAAATCATATCAATCCAACTACCAATCAACAACAACTCAAGATACACATCAATGCTACTGATTTCAGTCATAATAAGCTCAAGGATCTCAATCCAATCATATATTATAACATCTCCAAATTCAACTAAACTACTTAACAATTAAGCTTGAATCATGCTTATCATTCAAATTACTACTCATCCATCCAAACCATCTCCAAACTTCAACATTCAAACTTATTACTAAAGGGTGTGAATATTTATACCTTTCTTGGAGGGTGGAAAGTTACTAGGAAGCCTTATGGAGCCTCCTACAAGCTTGATCTTTCCAAAGAAATCAAGAACACAAAGTTAGGCTTTAAAGTTTCTAAATATTCGATTGAAAGAACTGTAAAAATGAGGGTCTTACCATGCTTATTTGGATGATACTTGTGAATAAGAGTTGTAGGCCATCTTAATACCTTTCCAACGAGCTATAGGACACAACATTTGAGTGAGTATTGAAGGAGATATGGCAGTTTGAAGTTGCTATGTTTATTTTGGCCGAGAGCTTGATGCAGAAAAGGGAAGAGCTTTTGTGTTTTTTTTGAGATTTGTTTTGATTTGCCTTGGTTGGTTGACTTTGTTTTGTTTTAATCATTTTTAACCATGAAAAATTGTGTGGTTATAAATCAACCACACTTCTTTCCCTTATGTCATGCTTTGGTCATCATGTGATGTCACCCTCCACACTTGTCCTCTTCTTGTTGGTTTGATGACATCATCAACCCTAACCTCCTTGATTAACTCTTAATTGCTTGCATAATGACCGCTGATCTATTATACGGTTCGCTTAACTTTCGTTTCCATTTATCGTTTGAGGGATCAATACCCGGGATCTTATTACTTAGGTTTCTTTAACCTTTCTCAATACATTATATTCCTTTCATGATCCTCTCTTTTAATCCTTGAATTTAAATCCTTTTTATTCTGTTACCTTATACTCAATTCTTTCTGTATCTGGTAGATTTTCGGGAAAAATCAAAGTGTTCGAATTAGGATTCTGACGATCTTTACATACACTTATTTATCATATAGAGTACTAATAATATCCCAGAAGATCAATAAAAGAGCCCCTACATAGTGTGGCATGAAAAGTTTTCTTATTCAGCATAATCAGCAAAACATTGTTCATAAGGGTTTCAAAAATTCGAAAAATTGGGGTTATTACAAAACTCCTTACCTCTGTGGGTATGGTTGGCCTTTCCCAATTTGAGACCGCCTCTATCTTAGAGGGGTCGACCAATACTCCTTCTTTATTGATCACATGTCCTAAAAACTGTACTTCATTCTGCCAGAATTCACACTTCAAAAATTTGGTAAATAACTGTTCCTCTCTGAGTATTCCTAGAGCTATCCTCAAATGCTCTGCATGTTCTGCCTCGGTCCTTGAGTAGAATATAATATCATCGATAAAAACTATCACATACTTTTCCAAGTACTTCTTGAATACTCTGTTCATTAAATCCATGAAAGCCGCTGGGGCGTTGGTTAATCCAAAGGACATTACCAAGAACTCATAGTGCCCATACCTGGTACGGAACGTAGTCTTGGAAATATCTTCGGGTTTAATCTTTAGTTGGTGATATCCAATTCTCAGGTCAATCTTGGAGAAGTAAACAACATCCTTTAGTTGATCAAACAGATCGTCTATTCTGGGTAACGGGTACCTGTTCTTTATGGTTAACTTGTTCAACTCTCGGTAGTCGATGCACAGCCTCATGCTCCCATCTTTCTTCTTAACAAATAATACTGGTGCTCCTCATGGAGACACACTGGGTCTTATCATACCCTTATCCAAAAGCTCTTGTAATTGGGTAGCCAATTCCTTCATTTACAATGGGGCTAATCGGTAAGGTGCCTTTGAAACTGGCGTCGTTCCTGGGGCCACCTCAATAGCAAATTCAATCACTCTATCGGGTGGTAATCCCGGAAGGTCTTGTGGAAATACATCTTCAAATTTGTTGACTACCGGAATATCTTGCAAGTTGGGCACCTCCTTCTGCGTGTCCACCACATAGGCTAGGTAAGCCTCATTTCCTTTTTGTAGCATCTTATTGGCCTGGGCCATGGTCAAAAATTTCTGCGTCTGCCTCTTTCCTCTAATTATGACTTCTTTCTTCCCTGGGATATTCAACTTAACTTTCTTCCCCTTATAGTCTATCTGAGCATCATTGCTAGATAGCCAGTCCATTCCAAAAATTACATCAAACTCCCCTAATTTGAAAGGAATCAGATCAACACTAAAAGATTGTTCCCCTATGCCTAACTCACAGGCGGGGTGAATCTGGTTAACAGGAATAATTTCATGGTTGGCTATTTCAACTTGTAAGGGTTCTATCAAGGGTTCAGCCTTAAGACTAACTTTTCCGGATTGTCAGGTATGTGGGAAGAAGCATGGGGGAGTTTGTAATAAGTTGAATGTGGTATGTTTCAAATGTAACCAGAAAGGGCACTATTCGAGGGAGTGCCGAAATCAGCCAGCAAGGGAGCCAGCAAACAAGGATCAGCCTATTCGGAATCCAGCAGTAAAGGTTCCAGCCATTGGATTTACGTATTTTAAATGTGGGAAGCCAGGACATATGGTCGGGGATTGCAAGACACCATCCCTAGTCAGTAATATATTAAGGATCATGGGATCTACCCCAACAGTGAATGAGACTCCAAGGGCTAGAGTTTTTGATATGTCTGTGAAAGATGCTATCCAGGATACGGATGTCGTGGCAGGCACACTTAATGTGAATTCTTTATGTGCTAAAGTGTTAATAGATTCGGGAGCAACCGATCGTTTGTTTCACAAGATTTTGTTAGTAAGTTAAATTGTCCAGTTGAGTGTTTAAATGAAATAATGATTGTGGAATTAGCAAATCAAGAACGTGTATCTGCTAATCAAGTTTGTGGGAATTGTGAGATTGAGATTTCTGGTAGTAAGTTTTACGTAGATTTGATACCATTTACGTTAGGGGAGTTTGACGTTATATTAGGAATGGATTGGTTATCTATGCACGATGCCCAGATAGATTGTCGCAATAAGAAGGTAATGGTGAAAATGCCAGACGAAAAGATAGTAACGTTCAAGGGACAGAAGCAAGTAAAGAAGGTCTTAACAATGATTCAAGCTAAGAAGTTATTACGGCAAGGATGCGAGCATTTTATAGCATATGTGATTGACAGAAGTCAAGAACCAACAAAACTTGAAGATATTCCAATTGTGAATGAAATTCCAGACGTGTTTCCCGACGAGTTACCAGGACTTCCTCCAGATAGAGAAATTGAATTTGCGATCGACTTAGCACCTGGAACAGAACCAGTATCCAAGGCCTCGTACATAATGGCGCCTGTTGAGATGAAAGAGCTAGCAAAGCAGTTGCAGGAGTTGTTAGAGAAAGGAGTAATCAGACCCAGTGTATCCCCGTGGGGAGCCCCGGTATTATTCATCAAGAAGAAAGATGGAAGCATGAGACTGTGCATCGACTATAGGGAGCTCAACAAGCTGACAATCAAGAACAAGTATCCGTTACCCAGAATTGATGATTTGTTTGACCAGTTGAAGGGAGCCAAGTACTTCTCCAAAATTGATTTAAGATCAGGATATCATCAACTGAAGATCAAGCCAGAAGATATACAAAAGACAGCTTTTAGAACAAGGTATGGACATTACGAATTTTTAGTGATGTCTTTTGGGTTGACCAATGCCGCGGCAGCATTTATGGACCTGATGAACAGAATTTTCAAGGAGTATTTGGATAAGTTTGTTATTGTGTTTATAGACGATATTTTAATTTATTCAAAAATGGAAGAGCATCATGCAGAACATTTGAGGACAACTTTGGAGATTTTAAGGGAAAAGAAGTTATATGCTAAATTCTCGAAGTGTGAGTTTTGGCTACAGGAAGTTCAGTTCTTAGGACACATAGTCAGTAACGAAGGGATCAAAGTGGACCCGGCAAAGATCGAGGCAATTACGAATTGGGAGAGACCAAGAACACCCACTGAGGTAAGAAGTTTCTTGGGATTGGAAGGATATTATCGACGATTCGTTCAGAATTTCTCAAGGATTGCAACACCATTGACAAAGCTTACACGAAAGAATGAAAAGTTTATATGGAACGACAAGTGTGAAGGAAGTTTTCAGGAGTTGAAGCGGAGATTAATCACAGCACCTGTTTTGTCACTTCCAGACGATCAAGGGAATTTCGTAATTTATAGCGATGCTTCTCACAAAGGACTAGGATATGTTTTAATGCAGCACGAAAAGGTGATTGCGTATGCGTCAAGGCAATTGAAACCACACGAACAAAAGTATCCTACTCATGATTTGGAGCTAGCAGCCATAGTTTTTGCTTTGAAGATTTGGAGACATTATAGGTATGGAGAAAAGTGTGATATTTTCACGGATCACAAAAGCTTAAAAGTACATATTCACACAGAAGGAACTTAATATGAGGCAAATGAGATGGTTAGAGTTGATCAAAGACTATGATTGCTCGATTAATTATCATCCCGGTAAGGCTAACGTTGTGGCAGACGCATTGCGTCGGAAGGAAAGCTTGAATGTGTTATCGGTACCTGAAGATATATATAAGGAATTTCAGAAATTGGAATTGGAAGTTAGAGTTTACAAGCCTGAGGAAGCGAAAGTATACAGTATGACTTTTCAACCAGAGTTATTGGAGAAAATAAAGAAATGTCAGGAAGATGTAATGGATCAAGATATAAATCGTTTGGTAGGTGAAGAGTTATGCACACAAAAGGATGATCAAGGTATTTTGAGGTTCTCATCTAGAATTTGGATTCCACCACTAACGGAGCTGAAAAATGAAATTTTACAAGAGGCACATAGTTCAAGATATTCCATCCATCCAAGGAGTACCAAAATGTACAAAGATTTAAAGAAGAATTATTGGTGGCCATACATGAAGAGGAAAACTGCGGAATGGATTAGCAAATGTTATACCTGTCAGAGAGTTAAAGCAGAGCATCAGAGACCAAGTGGATTGTTACAGCCATTGGAGATTCCAGAGTGGAAGTGGGAACATATTGCCATGGATTTCATAGTTGGATTACCAAGGACAAGGGCTAATCATGATGCCATTTGGGTTATAGTGGATAGACTTACCAAGTCAGCTCATTTTCTGCCTATAAATGAAAAAATTTCGCTCGACAAGTTGGTCCATATATACTTGAAGAAAATTGTAGTTCGTCATGGACTTCCTGTGTCTATTGTATCTGATCGAGACCCAAGGTTTAATTCAAGATTTTGGAAGAGTTTTCAAGAATGTTTGGGAACAAGACTGAATATGAGTACGGCCTATCACCCCCAGACGGATGGCCAAAGTGAAAGAACGATCCAGACAATCAAGGACATGTTACGTGTTTGTGCTATTGACTTTAAGGGAAGTTGGGATGAACATTTACCTTTGGTAGAGTTTGCTTACAACAATAGTTAGCATGCCAGCATTGGGATGCCACCCTATGAAGCCCTTTATGGACGCAAATGTAGATCTCCAATATATTGGGACGAAGTAGGAGAACGCAAGATACTTGGACCTGAACTGGTACAGTAGACAAAGGAAATTGTTGAAATTATCCAGAAGAGATTGATAGCCGCACAAGATCGTCAGAGGAAATATGCAGATCAGTCAAGGAAAGACATGGAATTTGAAGAAGGAAGCTTGGTATTACTGAAAGTATCACCATGGAAAGGACTAACGAGGTTTGGGAAGAAAGGGAAGCTAAACCCAAGATATGTCGGACCTTTTGAGATCCTAAAGCGCGTTGGCAAAGTAGCTTATGAGTTAGCGTTACCACCGCACATGGAGCACATTCACAAAGTTTTTCATATATCAATGCTCAAGAAATATAATCCAGACTCCAGGCATGTAATAGAATATGAGCTAATAGAGCTTCAGGCAGATTTATCATATGTAGAGAGTCCGATAGAGATTCTAGAGGAGAGAGAGAAAGTATTGAGAAATAAAGTGGTAAAGTTAGTAAGAGTATTGTGAAGAAACCCAAAGGTTGAAGAGTCAACCTGGGAGTTAGAAAATGATATGAGAGAAAAGTACCCTCATTTGTTTTCTTAGGAGATTCTGAGGACAGAATCCTTTTAAGGAGGGAAAGATGTAATATCCGGGATATATCGTGTGATTATTTTGCTATTAAATAATTATTATGTGTGTTCAGTATCTATTCTGTGAGTTAATTGTTAAATATTATCCGTACTTGGATATTCAAAAATAATATTAATTGAGTATTTTAATTTTTATATGTCCAAAATAAAACATAGATAATTGTCATATCTTCCTAATTATTTTTATGTTGATTTATGGATTTATAAGAATCATATGAACTTTCTAAAATCTTTTTCTGAGTATTTAAAACCTATTTTATAAAAACGGGAACCAACCGACGTCACCCGTTGTTACGTTTTTGGAACCCGAAACTCTTCCGAAAGCTCCTTCCTAACCTAATTATAATATTCCGAGCATATTCCATGTTTCGACTTTTTCGATCCGGCGTACGGTTTGTTATGCGCGGGTCCCGGCGCAACATTTTTGATACACTATTCGTTCCGATAAATCAATAAAACCCGTATTTTCGATAAACGGGAGCTTTTTATTAAACTATCCCAATTATCACTTCGTAGTACGTGTAACCAGACGCTGAGACCAAGACCGCAGTACAAATTGTACTGGTTTGGATAATTATCCCGAAAACCGATACCGTATAGATCAGTTTTTATAAATAAACGTACCGTTTTATATCCGGAATGATCCAACGGGATACTAATTTTCCGTAATTATAAATAGCCTTTTACCGTATTTTATTTCGTATCAAAATCATTTGCAGATAGTTAATTTTATAATTTTCTGAGAAAAACCCTAATTACATAAACTGTTCTAAGAATCAAACAGCAAAACAAAGGCGTTAGTGATCTCTGTTTTCAAAGCTTGAGTAACCAAAACGAAGGATTTGAAGTGTTCTACCAGATTATGAGCTTCGTTTTACTGCAGAAATCAAGGTTTATTTTCTATAATTTTATTTAATTTCGAATTAAATTTATTAAAAATATGAATTTTTGTTCAGATGATTGTTTGTATGATTTGATGATTGCATATTGTAGGGCTTGTTTTCCTGATGATTTTGATATATTATACGTCTGATTTAGAGTTCAATAACATGCTCAAAAGTGGGTTTAATTTTCGAATTTCAAAATTAGGGTTTATAACCCGTATGAATGTTCTTAATTGAAATTTGGGGGTTTCTTATTCTGGAATAGATTGATGTTGTGATATAGTGGATTGTATTCTCTGTGAAATTTGCAATTTAGTCGTATAAGTTTCATGAATCACCGAGGTCTGTAGAGAAGGGAGTTGTCTTTTGAAATTTTCCGAAGTTCGCCGGAAACTGGCAAACTTCACGGCCAAATTCCGGCCAACTCAGGGATGATTAGAGCGATTTGTTGGCATGGTTGAATTCCTGGTAAAGTATAGATGTGATCTGGAGGTGTTGATGGGCTGAGGTCGCCGGGAACGTGTTCTCCGGCCACCCCTGTATTTTCCGGCGACGGGTCTGGAAAATTATAGTTTAGTACCTATAGTTTTGAAAACGATGCAGTTTGGTCCTTGAAGTTTCCAGAGTTTGCAAATTTAGGATTCCTGTTTTAAAAATGTTTAAAAATCATATTTCCTATTTATTTTTATTATAATTTTTTTTTTAATTTCTGAAAATTCTAAAATTTAGTATTTTAATTCCGAAAATTATTTTTAATTCAAAAATAAATCTGAATTAATTAGTTAATAATTTCAGTTAATTTCTAATTGATTAATTGGTCAATTAATTCGAAAATTAATTGATTAATTGATTTAATTAATTATTAATTGATTTTAATTAATTACTTAAATAGATTTAATTATTTACAAATGATTTAAAAATTCCGAAAAATAGTTTCGAGCTTTAAAATATTATTCTAAATTATTTTTAAGGCTCGATAATTATTCTAAAATTATTTCGGAGCCAGAATTGGCCAACCGAACCCTGTTTATTAACCCGAAATTGATCCAACGACCCGTTTTAATTTCGAAAAATGTTTTAAAAATAATTTTAAATACCAGAAAGCCTATTTATGACCCGAGACTTCTTTATAAACGATATGTCATTGATTACGTGATGTATTATGTGTTATACGTGACTTGTTGATTGACTATCGGTTTATATATTCGTCGTTTACTTGATTATTGCATAACTTTCAATCCGTTAATTGGATTTGGGTGAAACGAAGGGTAGATAGAAGTATGTGTTGAATAGAATCATTTGAGTTGATTATTGATAGATGCTTATGATATGTGAGCAGAAGAGGCAAGACGTAGGAAAGGAAAACAGGTAGTTGAGGAGTAAGACGATTGTGATTGGAAGCGAGTGCAGGATAGTAAGCTAATACCAGACAAGTGTTCTGAACTTTCTCGAGATATTGTAGTACTTGATAGTCTTGTTGATATTGTAAGTGCTTTGAAGCACTGAAACCCAAACCCTAATTCCAGTTATTGTTCTTGATCCATGAACCTTATTCTTTCTATACCCTTGATTGTTGTATACCCAAACACGAACCTCAAGTATACGATATTTCTCCACAAATTCATACAAACTAAATATTAAACACTGAACCAAATTGCTTACACATTCAAATCTTTGTATTTTATGCTGTGGAAGACCAAATCCTTGAAACCCTGAAACATTGATTCATTTTATCCAATTCTTTCATTACCTAGCATCCAAACTTTAAAAATACTCTGTTGATCCTTATGCAGATTAAAACCATTTCATTATGGAACATCAAATGTTGTTAATGATTTTGGTTATTACTTATTATTGTTTATTCTGTTATTATGTTAGAATTGGATTGTTTTTATAGGACCAGATTCGTGGTCAGACCATATAATGGTCAAGTTAGGCCAATGTGTGCCTTGGATCCAGTAAATAGAGCAGTGTTGTGTGCTTTGCTCGGGTTTAGTGCGTGACTGATCAGCAGCCTAACCTTGGTTTTTAATATGAAAATATAATATCCAATTCTAAATCATAATCCATTATTCACTTGATATTATAATCATGTTCACTTGATGATCATTATTCTCAGTTTTGTCATTGTGACTTGTTGAGCTAGTTAGCTCATTTGTGCGATATTGTTTCTGTTCTTTTCCAGTTAAGAAGGAACCAGTTGGTACCGCGGATCCCTAGTCCCGCGCGAGAGCTAGGGGTTCAGGTTGATTGAGCTGAGCTAGTAGGTTTCTTTTGGGATAATTTAAGTCTGTAAAAGTTTATAATAATGTTTAATACTCACTTTTGAGTTTGGAATAGTTGGGATTTGAACAGTATGTAATATAAGTAGATGTGTGACTTGTGTGTATACTTTAACCTGTTGCAATCCATGGTAGTTGGTAAGTAGGGTCACTGCATATTATGATTATCTTAATTATTGTTATAAGCAGGTTATAAATAAGGCGTGTGTGTAGACCCCAAACTTCTGACCCGGGTTTGGAGGGCGCCACATGTCTAGTCAGAGAAAGGGATGCTATATACAAGTCAACTATCCCAGAAAATTGGCCCTTACTATGGCCTCGACTAACTAGACGACTAGACTACCACATCACTGGTCCTGAATCACACACCGGAGCGGGTCAGCTACCACACTCTTTCCATCGCACGACGGAAAATGTAGTCAGCCTGCCTCCTAGAGATCCTGCCATGCCTGTCCCCCTGGAGTGATCGAAGTCTCGCACGGGCCGTGCGCTCTATCCCATTCAGCTCCCTCCTTAGGGATCGGGGTATGGTAGCTCTAGCCTCATGAGCTCGGGCATGCCTACCAGCCCTCTCCACCTCCAACTCCCTCCTGACCTCATCCAGCCGGGCCTCAGCAACAGCCAATCGAGTCCTCAGTACATCCTGAACATAGCCATGAGCTAACAAAGACTGCTTATGGGCAGGGTCGAGAGGTGGTGAATCCGGAGCTGCTGGGGGTGCCTCCTCGGTCTGCCTAGGCTCGGGAGTATGGGTCTCAGAGCTGTCATCATAGGGTCTCCAAGATAGTGGTGGAGGGGTAGGAGCTCTGACCACCGGGAGTGAGGGTAAAGGGGTACCAGTGTACTCTACCATTGCTCTGACATGCTTCTCAGCTACTAGGACCTCATCCGGGTCCTCCTCATCTGAAATCGCAACAACCTCCGTCTCTGACTCCTCTGAGGGGTCCTCCTCCTCCTCCTCCTCCATCTCAGGCTCCTCCTGATCCTTGGCATCTAGCAGTGCCTCATCATGCTCACGCTCGAACATCTCTGGGTCCTCTATCTCATGTGCCTACACATTAAACGAGCTAAGTTACTATCATGATACATATAAGGGTTCCCGTAAGGGTTTTAACTGTCAGTGCTACTTTAAGTAGTCCGACAATGAACTTGGCAAGAGTTCTTAATATCTTTGTGAGTTTATTATTATATCGTCGCATCATCTCTGAGCTTTATAACGCTTGGGTCTGATACCATTTTTGTAACACCCCCAGATCCGGGATCGGGGATCCGGGTCGTCACGGTCTTTCTTTCCACAATATCACTTAACTTAATTAATAATAAATAACCTCATGCTGTGACCCCACACTAACACACACCACAACACGTTATAGTCTTAGAGATGAAATTGAAATAAGTACAAGTCCTTGAATCCATAATTTAAAAGTTATTACAACCCAAAATGATTACTTGATAAGTTTACAGTTAATTGCCATTATCTACCACAAGTTATAATTATACATAATTGATTCCCAAAAATAGAATGCCTGATCTATAATAGATCTACCTCTGCAGCTATAGCAGCTACAATATCAACGGGAAGATGCGGGACGCTTCCCACGCGCTTGCGCTGGGTCTGCTTGAGTCTGGCCATCTTTCCTAACTGTTGTTGTGTGATGAAGAAATGAAGCAAGAGTGAGCATTACAGCTCGCAAGATAATATATAGTATAAACAATAATGCAAGTATCTAAATGGATAACTTACTAGAAACCTTTATCAAGTGTAAGGTAATTACTTAATGGATATAAGCTTAAAGGAAGATGAAGTTACCAATTACTTCACTATACTTATATCTTTTTGTAAAACTACTTAAACTATCACCGTTCCAAGTATAATAAGTATTCGAAGTTCATCACATAGGTGGGACTACCATATAAGACTTGCATAGATTCGATCTTTGAAATATTATTGAATGAAATGAAGTTACGAGATATTTCTTTAAGTCCCGATATATATATATATATATATATATATATTCATATATATCTCTAATACATTTCCTGAAAACCTCTGTCATGTAAAGTATGAACAGAGTTGCAAAATCCAATGAATTTTGGAAAGAAATAATTTTGGCATAAACCCGATATCTTGCAGATCAGGCAAAGATACCAATAAGTAACCTTTTCTACTAGTAGATGGATGAATCCCCCACCGGTCATCACCCTGGCCGCATTAGGACCTTATGCTGGACTGCCACCCGGCCTCTTACGCGTTGATGGACTGCCACCCAACCACTTACACTTTGATAGACCGTACCCCGGCCTGCCGCTTATGCCGACTCAATTAGATGGACTTACTTCCCGAACGTTGGGTAAGTAATCAATTCATTTATCAAAACAGCAACCTCGTTGCGAATATAAAATACACCACAAAGCCGGATCCCTTAATTTAAAAGCGAGTATTTAAATCCCCTTCGAAAGGAAGATCTTAAATTTGAAAACGAGTTTTGGGATCCGCTCTAACTTTTAAAATCATTTTGAAGACTCGAAAACATTTTTAAGAATGTTTGGAGTAATGATGATTTAATGAAATAAATCAGTCCCGATATATTAGAAAATATCTGAATATTATTATTTAAATAATATTCCCATAAGGATAATCCTTATAAAAATAATTGAAGTATAAGTTTTAAAACTTATACTTGAAATGAATAATAAATAACCAAAGATATACTTATACGACAGTACGATCTTTATTTGAATAATCGAAAATAAGTTTGATTAAAATATTATTCTTTAATAAAATAAAGAATATTATTTAATAAAAGAAGCGGAGTCATAAGTCCTCGAATGAATATTCAAAATAATATTCATTAAATAAAATAAGCAGAGTAATAAGTCCTCGAATGAATATTCAAAATAATATTCATTAAATAAAATAAAGTTATCGAATAAACCTTATTCGATTAATAGTTTTAAAAACTATATCTATATATAAATATATATATATATATATTATACTCGGGAACATCGACTCCCGGTTTAGAAAATGTTCACCTTTGGGTCCCCTATACTAAGGGTATACGCAACTACTGCTTATCTCTAGCATAGGTATTATGCAACTTATAAGCATTTGAATCAACGATTGGATATCAAGATTACGAAACATGCATGCATATATACCATATCAGCATGCTCCAATATATCGCAAGATTTTCTAATAACAATCATGCACTTATCACAAGATAATGCATATGTATATATACATCACAACAACAGTCTAACGGGTAGAAAACTTGCCTGAGCGACTGGGGGTGATAAAAGGCTTGGGACGAGTCTGGTAACCTATAAACAACATATAAGTTGGAATTAAACCAAATTCGCTTAAGAATCTATACTTTAACCAATTAGACCCTAACTTTCGCTTTTGCGCTTAACGATTCACTTAAGTCGCTCGAGTACCCTCGGCTCCACCATTTTTAATAAATTAACCATTAAGAATTTTAAGGCGATTCTTTCGCGAGTACCCTACCAACTTCCTAATCCACTTTACATAATTGTTTCATACCGCAATTAGTCATTTAAGGGCCTTAACCAAGGTTTCAAAGTAAGGCGAGGGGGTAATGGTTCGTTCGCGAAACGCCGTTACTTAAAACAGTCGTTTCTCCTTAACCGTACATCGGATTCAAGTGAACGACATATCAAAATGAAGCTCGTAACATGAACTATCTAATCATGGCAATGGTTAAAACCTAACAGTGAGTTCACGGGTCCTGATGGTAAGAACAAAAGCAGTCTAAGGTAAATTGGGCATTATGACGGCTATGTTTACGCGATTACCAAATTTATACCACTCCAAATCAATCCACAATCAACCCAAAATCATTACTACAGCCAAACTCCATCCATACTTTACTACAACAGCCCCAAAATCTCAAGATTTCCAATTTATACTACTCTCAATCATGAACTAAAAGCTATACTTAAGTTCATTAACCAATAATCAAGATTTACAACTTCAAACTTATTACAAATCCAACCACACTCTAAGTATACAAGAATCATGCTTCTCATGAACCATATCAATCATAAAAACTCTAAATATACAAAAGTAGGGCTAGGGTATGAGATTATACCTTCCTTGTTGAGTAAAAGTAACTAAGGAGCTTGAAATAACCCTTCCTTGTTATGAATTGTTTTTGGCTTGGTTTCTTCCTTTTTGTTTGTTTAATTAAATTGTTACCATGGTAAAAATTGTATGGCTTATAATCAACCAACAAATCCTTACCATTTGGTCATGCTTATGTCATCCACTTATGTCATCTTCCCACACTTGTCTTCTTCTTATTGGTGTGATGACATCATCATACATTAACCTCTTTGATTAACTCCTAATTACTTGGCTAATGATCGCTAATCTGTTATACGGTTCGCTTAACTTTCATTCTCGTTTATCGTTTGAGGGATCACACCCGGGATCTCATTACTTAGGTTCCCTTAAACCTTTCTCAATATTTTATATTCCTTTTATGATCCTCTCTTATAATCCTTGAATTTAAATCCTTGAATTAAAATCCTTTTAATCATGTTACCTTATACTTAATTCTTTCTGTATCTAGTGGGTTTTCGGGAAAAAATCAAAGTGTTCGAATTTGGATTCTGACGACCTTTACATACACTTATATACCATATAGAGTACTAATAAGATCTCAGAATAACAATAAAAGAACCTCTACAATGTGTGGCATGAAAAGTTTTCTTATTCAGCATAATCAGCAAAATCACTATTCATAAGGGTTACAAAAAGTCCAAAATTTTGGGGGTATTACAAATGCTGTCAAGGTATTCTGGATCTGTAGCTTCCAGAAACATAGCCATCTTCACTTTCCATATGGGATACTCAGAAGGTCTCAGTATGGGAACCCTAATAGTCTCATATCGACTGTGGGTTTGAGTGTTTTGAGTATCTTGAGTTTTGGTGGGCTTAGTCGGGGTTTGTGTTTCTTCAGACATGATTGTTATTTGGATCTTTACTGTTTGTGTGTTAACAGAAAAGCTCTGCTACCACTTGATAGGTCACACAACACTATAGAAGGGGGTTGAATATAGTGTTTATACAATCAAATCAATTTCAACACAAGTATGTAACAAAGATCAAGTATATTCAAATAAACTCTGTTACAATAGAACTGTTGTTCTCTCTCAGTGATGAACAATATCACTAAGAGCTGCTAGGTTACAATGTATAATCTTCTCGATAATGATAACACATTTAGTGTAAACCCTAAGTCTGTGTTTATATAGTACACAGTTACAAGATATAAATATCACTAAGAGCTGCTAGGTTACAATATATAATCTTCTCGATAATGATAACACATTTAGTGTAAACCTTAAGTCTGTGTTTATATAGTACACAGTTACAAGATATATTCTAATTGATATGGAATATAATTCTGTCTCCTAAAATATATCAATCAGATATCTTTTACAAGTTTTCTAGTCCTCTAACTCTTCATGCGTATCTTCTTCTATTTTAGTCCAGATCTTCTCCTGTAAATTAGCTGCATTCCTTATCTGAAGTCTTCCCGCACTTAAGTACTGATATATATCTTCTGACGCCTTAAATTCTGATATTAAGTTCTTACTTCAGTAAGTTCTGATTTCAGTAAGTCCTGATATGTCCTGTTATTAAGTTTTGAAAACTAAACATAAATCAGATTAGACATGACATCTCAAATATATCTAACATTGGTATTTGAATTTAAACTAAAGATAGAAGTTTTTAAATCTTTCTAATTTATGTTATCTTTAGTTTAAACGTGTTTCTAGATTATCTTAACGTTTGAATTAAAACAAGCTAACCGTGAGAGTTGGTCAAAATTGGAAGTTGTGTTGTTTATTCGAAAGTTAGCTTAATCTATAAATACACTTGGGTATACTTGTTTTAGATGTTTATCCACGAAGTATACGCCATACCATCTGAGAAAATATAACTTGCATTCATCGAATATTCCTTTTCTAAACTCTAATTTACTCACGTATATCTATATACATAGAGTTCAAAGTTTCAGTTGTAATTTCTATTAAAACTTGTATTATTCAAGGTGTAAACATTTGTTGCTGAGTAGTTGACTTTGGATTACAAGGGTTCAAGGAGTTAGATTGCTAGATAATGTAATACAGGTTTGATATAGAGCTTAGAGGGAAATTCACTCAAGGGAACATGTGTTATTAGCAAGCTATTATCAGGAACAAGGGATAAAGGGAGATATATTATTGAATCTTGTTATTTGTATAATTTCAGTGATTAATAATATATTCTCTTACCAAGTTGGTAAGAGATCAGGACGTAAACCATTAGACATAGGGGTCGAACCTGGATAAAACTCTATGTGTTATTTACTTGTTGTTATATATTTTCTGTATTGCATATCAAGTATCAGCTTATTGACAGTATATATTCGAACTTAACAGCAAGCTGTATGACAGTTTGGTAAATATTCGGTAACACACTAAAATTTATATTAGTTAGCCATAACACCTATTCACCCCCTATAGGTGTAGAATTTTACTTGGTATCAAAGCTTTGGTACACCAACATTTCTGTAACAAGAAAAGTATTTATCAAATGGATGACTTATTTCTAGAAAAAGGCTGATTTGAGAACTCCTATTCTCACAGGAGCTGACAATTACAACTGGCGGAAAGGTCAAATGGAAACACACTTATCCAGAGATCCATTTATCTTAAGGGTTGTTCAGAAAGGACCATATGAGTTCAAAGATGACAAAGGGAGGGTAAAAGATGTTGATGCACTAACTTTTGACGATCTGTTAAAGATTGGCTACAATGGAAAAGCTAGGAGCATGCTTATCATGGGTCTAAATCAAGCTGAATATGATAAAATATCTTCTCTCAAGGCTGCAAATGAGATCTGGAATATTCTTGAAATATATCCTGAAGGATCTAAAGCATTGAAAAAGTGAAGTTTAGTGCTCTAATGAATGATTTCAGAAACTTCAAGCTTGAAGATGGTGAAACTATCAATGAAGCTCAAACAAGGTTTCAGAATATAATCAATGGTCTACAAATATTGGGAAAGAAGATTCCACAAGAAGAAATTAACATACAGTACTTAGCTCGGTTCCATTTAGCTATCAAACCAAGACTACAGCTTTGGACTCTGCTGTAAATGGTGATACAATGGATCATCTTACTATCTTTGCTGATCTGGAACAATTTGAGACTAGAATTAAAGCTAGTAAATCTGAACGTGTCAAGATACCAACTAAGAAAATGAAGAATCACCTCTGTACTCTTCTGTTAGCAAGATAGAATCAGATGAGGACTCAGAATCAGATAAAGAAATGGCTCCCATGTCCAGGAAAATCAAGAAATTCATTGAAAAGAAGAACATAATGAAGAGAGACAAAGGAAAAACTTTTGGTGCAAAGAAAGATTCAAAATCTGATACATGTTATGAATGTGGCAAGAAAGGACACTTCAATGGAGATTGCTACAAGGTGAAAAACAAGTTAAAGGAGCCTAAGTAGCCAGCTGATTTTAGAGATAAGAGGAAATCCAAGGCACTTTTGACTTAGAGTTATGATGAAGATTCATATTTTGACGAGTCAAGTAAAGAGATGGTTAATTTAGCTCTTGTTGAACTTGAAGAATCCTGTGAAACATATTACAATGGTTCAGAATCAAGTAGTGAGGTAAATTCTATTAGTTTTGAATTTTTTTTAGATGAACTAACCATGCAGGACAAAAATAGTCAATCTATGATTAAGCTCATGAATTTAAAGAATGAGAATTATGAGTTAGAACAATAAAATATTCATCTTCGAAAAGTCATCTCAGATTTAATGGATTTCAAATCATTGTTGGAATGATAACAAATCTCAAGGAACAGATTGTTCAACTTGAAGGAAACAACAAGCAAATTCCGAGAAAGAATGACACACTCACAAAAGAACTCAGTTAGCTGAGAACTGATCTTAAAGCTAGAATTGCATATTTGGAAGAAATCAAATTTAGCAAATCAGCAAGCTTAATTGAGATATCTAAACAAGCTGAGAAGATCAAGGAACTGGAAGATGAAATCAAATTTTTTTAGAAAGAAATGGGAAAGTTGTTCAAGGAGAAGAAATACTCAAAATCCATGATGAAACAAACTCAAGTTCCATTTGACAAATGTGGTCTTAGAATGGCTTTTACATCAAAGGATCAATCTCTGAAGTATGAAGACAAAAATGGTATTCCATATGACTATGCTATGCCCTGGAAAGTTTGCAAACAATGTCTTTGATAATCTTATCAGCAAGCTTACAAATTTTTTTAGGATATATCAAAATTGTAAATTTCAAGGAAATGGATAGGAATGAGTTTTTTTAAGGACTCTACTATATATTTTATGTGTTTAAATATATTAAAGCTCCTCGGATGTTCAAACTCTTTTCAAAAAGCTATTTGCTATTTTCTAGGAAGTTGTTAACAAACGTTTTTATCCTAACAACTTCTTATCCGATTGGTATTTGAATTTAAACTAAAGATAGAAGTTTTAAAATCTTTATAATCTATCTTATCTTTAGTTTATGTTAGATATATTTGAGATGTCATGTCTAATAAGATTTGTGTTTAGTTTTCAGAACTTAACAACAGGATAAATCAGGACTTACTGAAATCAGGACTTAATGGAAGTCAGAACTTAATATCAGAACTTAAGGTCATATCAAAACTTAAACGCGGGAAGACTTTCATATAAGGAAGGAAGTTGATTTGCAGTAGAAGATCGAGACTAAAACAAAAGAAGATATGCATGAAAAGAGTTAGAAGACTGGAAGACTTGTAGAAGATATCTGATTGATATTTTTTGGAGACAGAATTATATTCCATATCAATTAGAAGTTATCTTGTAACTGTATACTATATAAACACAGACTTAGGGTTTACACTATACGTGTTATCATTATCGAGAAGATTATACATTGTAACCTAGCAGCTCTTAGTGATATTTGTTCATCACTGAGAGAGAACAATAATTCTTATTGTAACAGAGTTTATTCAATATACTTGATCTTTGTTACATACTTGTGTTAAATCGATTTGATTGTATAAACATTGTATTCAACCCCCTTCTACAATGTTGTGTGACCTAAAAATTGGTATCAGAGCTTATCTGTTAACACACATATAGTAAAGATCCAAACAATCATGTCTGAAGAAGCACAAACTCCAACCAAACCCACCAAAACCCAAGAAACTTAAAACACTCAAACCCACAGTCGATATGAGACTATTAGGGTTCCCATACTGAGATCTTCTGAGTATCCCATATGAAAAGTGAAGATGGCTATGTTTCTGGAAGCTACAGATCCAGAATACCTTGACAGAATTAATGAAGGACCACATAAGCCTACCAAGCTCTCTGTTGTAGTTGCTAATCAACCAGAAAAGACCATACCATAGGAGAAAGGTGAGTGCACAGCTGAAAACATCTCATCTATTGCCTAGGATGCAAGGATAAGGCATTTGCTGCATAGTGCCATTGATAATGTCATGTCAAACAAGGTAATTCATTGCAAGACTGCAAATGAGATATGGGATGCTTTGGAGACAAGATGCCAGGCAACCAAGAAGAACAAGAAGACTATACTCACTCAAGAGTATGAGCACTTTGACTCAAAATATGATGAGTCATTAACTGATTTATATGACAGGTTTGCCAAACTCTTGAATGATCTATCACTGGTAGACAAGGAATATGATCTTGAAGATTCAAATCTAAAATTCCTTTTAGCTCTTCCTGAAAATTGGGATTTGAAGTCTACTACCATAAGAGACAACTATGACCTTACTGAAACTACTCTTGATGATATTTATGGTATGCTCAAGACTCATGAACTTGAGATGGATCAAAGGAGCAAGAGGCATGGAAGAAAGTCAAGGACAATTATTCTTAAAGCTGAGGAGGAATCTCCTAAAGTTGTTACCTCAAAGAGGGGCAAAGGAAAGGCTCTCATCATAAAGTCTGATTCAGAGTCATCATATTCTGATGATGATGATTCAGAAACTGAAAGTTTACCTGAAATGGATGCTGATGAAGAGATGATGAAATTGTGTGCTCTTATGGTGAAGGGTATCACAAAGATAGCCTACAGGAAATTCAGAAAAGGCAAGAAGTTTTCAAGGAAAAGTGGAAGTTCTGATAAGAAAGGATTTAGAAAGTCTGAAGGTAAAGGAAAGTCTGACAGAGGAGACAACTCAAATGTCAAATACTAAAATTGTGATGAAAGAAGCCACATATCTCCTGACTGCAAGAAAGGAAAAAGTGACAAAGGCAAGGCACTTGTCACAAAGAATAAAAGCTAGACAGACACCTCAGATTCTGAACATGAGGTGAGCTATGCCTTGATGGAAAATGCTAATGGCAGTTTCGAAACTGCTGAATTAAAGGTACCTTAAAAAACCTATGTTTTTCATACTGATGATATTACTGAGTTGAGATTATAGCTTAAAACCATGTTCATTAGCTATAGAGATCAGACTTTAACATGTGAAAGATTAACATCTGAAAATCTTGCTTTTAAAAATAGGAATGACTATTTAGAAAAGGAGTTAGTTTTTCTTCATCAAACTAAGAAAAAAAGATACGAGGCTTTGTATGTTAGAGATGAAGTGTTAAAATAGAATGAATCTCTAAAAGCTGACTTAAAAAAGGAAAGAGAGATTATCAGAACTTGGAGTAACTCTGGCAGAACAACTCATAATTTACTAAGTAGTGGAAACTGGAAAGAGGGCTTAGGTTATGGAGATGATAAAAGTGAGAAAGGAACTGAACAAATTGAGCCAATTATTGTTAAACAGACTGCTAAGCCAAAGGTAAATCCTGTTAAGTTTGTAGCAAAAACTATAAAGTCTGATTCTGAAAAGATGAACGAGTCTAGGACAGAATTAAAGGAAAAGTCAACTTCTGACAAATTAGAACATGATAAACTAGCTGAAGTAAACATAGGCTTAATGACTAAAAAGCAGCTTAAGCATAAGCTGAAAGAGATTAGGAATGTCAACAAGGTAAAGAAAGCTAAGAAAAATAGGAATAGAAAGGAAGGTGTGAATAAAAGCAATAATTATATGCCTGTTCGTAATGCTCCTAGAAAGATATGTTATACTTGTGGAAACTCTAACCATCTTGCTTCTTTTTGCAGGAAAAATAAAGATATAAACTCTTTACCTCCTAAATCAGGAGTTAAGAGTCAGTCTGTTAGGTTTAAGCCGCAAAATCCTTATTTTCGTTGTGGTAGTTTATGGCATTCCATTTATACTTGTAAGGAATATCATAGTTTATATTATGATTATTATCAAATAAAACCTTCTTTAAAGAAAGTTAGAATTATTCCTTCTAGTGTAAAGTCAGATGCAAAGTCTGATATAAATTTTAATAAACAGCATGTTAGCATAAACTCCGAAACTAAATCCGCTGCAAATGCAAACAAACTTAAAAAGGCCAAAGGATCCAAGCAATTATGGGTCCTTAAAACTAACCAATAGTGGTCTTTGTGATTGCAGGGTAACAGGAAAAATATCCTAGTGATGGACAGTGGATGTTTAGAACATATGACTGGAAATAAAGCCCCGCCATCAGACTTTGTGGAGAAAGCTGGCCCAGGAGTTTCTTATGGAGATGGCAACATGGAAAAACTCTGGGATATGGTAATATCAATCTTGGGAATGTCATCATTGAAACTGTAGCTTTTGTCTCAGGACTTAAACAAAATCTGCTAAGTGTGAGTTAAATCTGTGATAGAGGTTATCATGTGGATTTCTTTAAAGAACATTGTGAAGTTGTAAGCAATTCTACAGGAAAGGTGGTTCTAAAAGGTTACAGGCATGGTAACATTTATGAGGCCAGACTTTCAACAAGTTCTGATGGTTTTGCATTCTGTCTATTGAGTAGACCATCAATTGAAGAAAGCTGGAATTGGCACAAAAGACTCTCTCACTTAAACTTCAACATCATAAATGAACTAGTAAAGAAAGATCTTGTGAGAGGACTGCCAAAATCGGTATTTGCTCGTGATGGCCTTTGTGATTCATGTCAAAAGGCAAAACAAAGAAAATCCTCATTAAAGAGCAAAACTGAATCTTTAATTCTTGAGCCTTATTATCTAATGCATGTTGATCTATTTGGTCCAGTCAATGTCATGTCGATTGCAAAGAAGAAATATGTTATGGTTATAGTGGATGAGTTCACAAGATACACTTGGGTGTATTTCATGCACAAAAAGAATCAAACTGCATCTACTCTAACTGATCATGTCAAACAGCTGGATAAATTGGTCAAAGATTCTGCTAAAATAATAAAAAGTGATAATGGCACTGAGTTTAAGAATTCAATCATGGAACAGTTCTGCAAAGAGAATGGAATCAAACACGAATTTTCTGCACCTGGAACTCCACAGCAAAATGGAGTTGTACAAAGAAAGAACAAGACTCTCATTGAAGCTGCACGAACTATTCTTGATGAAGCAAAGCTACCAACCTACTTTTGGGTTGAAGCTATGCAGACTGCATGTTTTACACAGAATGTTACACTCATAAACAACCATGACAGAACACCATATGAGATGGTGAAGAAAAAGAAGCCAAATCTGAAATACTTTCATGTATTTGGTTGTAAGTGTTTTGTTCTTAAGACTCATCCTGAACAGCTGTCAAAATTTGATTTAAAAGCTGATGAAGGAATTTTTGTTGGATATCCACTTTCCACAAAAGCCTTCAGAGTCTACAATTTAAGAACAAGGGTTGTCATGGAATCTATCAATGTATCTTTTGATGATAAGAAGATTACTGGACTTGAAGATTTCAATGATCATGATCAGCTGAGATTTGAAAATGAAGATTTAAGTTCTGATTCTGCAAATTCTGATGGCTTAAATCCTGATCCTGTAAGTTCTGACGGGTTAAATTCTGATGTCATTGAAACTGTGGTAACTACTCCAAGGGAAAATGCACATGTCCAGGGAAGCAAGCTGAAGATCCTAGCACAACTCAAGACTCTCAAGAAGCATCAGAACCTGTCACTGGCTCTTCAAGTTCTGATTCATCAAGTTCTGATGAGCCAAGTTCTGATAATTCTGGAAACTCTGATTCTTCAAATCCTGAAGGATCCAACTCAAATTTTGAAGTCTCAGAGAGCATAACTACAGGGGGAGCATCAGAAAATGCTGATAGAGATAACATGGATCATGGGGGAGGATCCAGTTCTAAAAATCAACTTCCATCTGCAAGGAAGTGGACCAAATCACATACACCTGACTTAATTATTCGAGATCCTAAAGCAGGTGTCAGAACTAGAACTGCAACAGCAAATGAATGTCTCGTCATTCTTTTCTATCTCAGACTGAACCAAAGAAAGTGGAAGAAGCTCTTCAAGATGGTAATTGGGTGCAAACAATGCAGGAAGAGTTAAATGAATTTGAAAGAAATAAAGTCTGGACCCTAGTGCCAAGACTAAAGAACAGATCAATTGTTGGCACAAAATGGGTGTTCAGAAACAAAACTGGCAGTGATGGCAAAATTACAAGGAACAAAGCAAGGCTGGTTGCTAAAGGTTACTCTCAAAAGGAGGGTATTGATTATGATGAAACATTTGCACCAGTTGCTAGATTGGAAGCCATAATAATCTTTTTGGCTTATGCTGCTCACAAAAAGTTTAAAGTCTTTTAAATGGATGTGAAAAGTGCTTTTCTCAATGGAGAATTGGAAGAAGAGGTATATATTGAACAACCTCCAGGATTTGAAGACTCAAAATTTCCAAATCATGTCAACAGATTAGACAAAGCACTTTATGGCCTTAAGCAAGCTCCAAGAGCATGGTATGATACATTAGCTCAATTCCTTCTGGAAAGTGGATTTCACAGATGTACAATTGATAAAACACTGTTCTACCTCAACCATGGAAAGGACTAACTTTTGGTACAGATATATGTTGATGAGATCATATTTAGTTCTATAAATGCCAAACTCTGTGAAAGATTTGCAAAGCTAATGCAGTCAAGATATCAAATGAGTATGATGGGAGAACTTAGTTAATTTTTGGGACTTCAAGTCAAGCAAAATGAAGAAGGTACTTTTATCAATAAATCCAAGTACACCAGAAATTTACTGAAAAAATTTGGAATGCAGGACTGTTCAACTGCATCCACTCCCATTGCCACTACAACCAAGTTAGATAAAGATACTGGTTCATCAGTAGATATTACTAACTACAGAGGTATGATCGGCTCTTTAAACTATTTAACTGCAAGTAGACCTGATATCATGTATGCTACCTGTCTTTGTGCAAGATTTTAGGCTGATCCAAGAGAACCTCATCTAATAGCTGTGAAAAGAATTTTCAAGTACCTCAAGGGTACAGCTGATCTAGGATTGTGGTATCTTAGAAAATCAGATTTTAAGCTAATAGGTTACACATATGCAAATTTTGCAGGATGCAAAATAGACAGGAAAAGCACTAGTGGAAGCTGCCAATTTCTTGGAGGCAGATTGGTTTCTTGGTTTAGTAAAAAACATAAATCAATTTCCACATCAACTGTAGAAGTAGAATATATTGCTGCAGGAAGCTGTTGTGCACAGATTCTTTGGATGAAGAATCAGTTACTAGACTATGGGTTAGAATTTTCTAAAATACCTATTTACTGTGATAATCAAAGTGCTATTGCTATGACAGGTAATCCAGTTCAACACTCAATGACAAAGCACATCATCATAAGATACCATTTCATAAGGGAACATGTGATGGAAGGTACAGTGGAATTGCATTTTGTTCCAACAGATCAACAACTAGCAGATATCTTCACAAAACCACTATGTGAAGCTACTTTTACAAGACTAGTAAATGAACTTGGAATGGTTTCAGGTTCTTTCTCTAAATCTGCTTAGTTTTTGTTCTCATGCATCAGACTTTATGATCAGTATTTACAGATTGTCTTATCTTCATGTAATCTGTGCTTAAATTGAAATACAATAAATGCTGATTGTTATCTGATGTGGATCTATATACTCTAATAGTGATTTGAATGTTCTGTGACTATTCAATCCAATGAGGATTAATGTGCTAGATGCTGACCTAGTAGACTTTAACTAACTAGAAATCCCATGTTTGAATTAGTTATTTATGTGGAAATTCATTAACACAAGCAAATTCTGATTTTGAATCTAGATAAATTTACTTTGTGTATCTTATTACTAAGTCACAAACTAGATTCTTGCTTCTTATTTGTCAAATTCCGATGTCAGTAAATCTTAAGGATGAACCACATTCTTGATAAGCCTCACTTATCTGAAGAAAAGAAAAGAAAAGAAAATTGAAGTCAGGTACTCCTTTGAGATCTAGAGTAAAAATATGGAAGGGAAGACCCAAGTGCATTGCTGGTATTAAGTAATATGCATTAGAAAAGCAAATAAATTTTCTTGGTGACTTTTCACATTCTCTGATTACTGGAGAAATACTCTGATAATAGCATAAATTCTGATAGCAGTTGTGACTCATTTACACTGAGAAGCCACTGTAAAAAGGAATTTCAAAAGATGCATAAAATGAGCACAAACCGTTGAGGTGGATTCTTGCATAAATTTATTCTATAGTAGACTTCATTATTAATGACGGATTTTAAGCACTCTTCTTAGTTATGCCTTATTTCTAAGATATACTGAAGTTTATCAGACTTTAATCTTTATCTGATATTCTGCTAATGCACACACTTCCACTGCATATGAATAATGAAAATTACTGTGGTGATTAAGTTGTTTTTGAAAAACAGTTAAGTGTCATTTGCATAAATTCTGAGGACAAGTTCTGGTGGAAGTTCTGATGATTAAACTCTGAAGAAACAAGCCAGTATTTGTATGAAGAATTACAGTAACAAACATTCACTTTTTGAGTACAGAAGCCATGTTCTGATGACTGTTAAAATTTGATAATAGTCAAGTTCTGATATTAAATCCTGATGCAAACTCCGATGCTTACGTGGCATTATTTATTTACTTGACTCATTTGTGGTAAATACAGTAACAGTCATATTTTATCAAAATATAATTAGGTGAGATAAAAATAGTTATAATCATTAAGTAAGTGGGAAGTGTGTTTTCCTTGAAACACTGCATGTGCACATTTATTACTACTTAATACCCGTGCCCACTAATAATGTTTTGACTAATGATATGATTCCAGGTGTCTAAAGTCTGTTCTGCTTCAATCATAACAGTTGTCAAAAAGAGAGTATATACATGGGAGTTAAAAGATTTTATAATCTTTTACTTACTTTTCTTTCTTTAATCTCTCTTATTCTCTCTCTCTCTCTCTCTCTCTCTAATATTCTCTGAAGCTTTTTCTTACAGGACTTTTATTAAACACCTTGTATACAATCTATTTTCTCACTTATTTCTTACAGAAATGGCACCAAAAGACATTATTTTCAATGGAGCTAAGTTTGTTCCTAACAACCACGTAGCTATTCTCTCTAAGGATGAAGCTCCATCAGAACTTCACCTCATCCAAGACTTTTTGTCTCGAAGTGAAATAGGTTATGCACTGACTCAACCAGACACAATCTCAAGAACTCAAGTGCTGGAGTTTTGGAGGAGTGGTATGTATGATGATGGTGGAGCAAATGGGCCCCCTAGTCTTATTTTCATAACAGGGGAGGATGAACATGTGGTGACTGTGTCTATAGTGCGCCAAGCTCTACATTTGCCAGAAAATTGCACTTATTCAACAGTTGAGGAGCCATCTCTTCAACAACTAATGGCCAATCTGGGCTATGAGAAAACTTTGTCAAAGCTTGGACAATTGAAGAGACCCAACATAAGGAGGGAATGAAGTTTCTTCTTTGACTACATCACCAGAACTTTTGCAAACAAGTGTTCAAACTTTGATGCAATTCCTATCCTTAGTCAGCAAATTGGGTATGCTCTGATTACTCAATCTCATTTTGATTATGCTACTGCTGTACTAGGATTCATAGGGGATAGGATGACAGATGATAGAAATACTGTATACTTTGCTAGATTCTGTCAACCTATTTACAACATTTGTAACTCTGATGCACCCCAACTAGAAAGTGAATTAAATTCACCATTTAAACTTGCTAAAAGAGCATTTACTGACTTATTATCTGCTGACAATAAGAAAACTGTTTTAAGACCCCTCCAAATTCCTACTTCTGTCAAACAATTTTTGGTAAATTCTGATCCAGTCACATATTCTACCATATATCCTGATGTCCAACCATCCCAACCTCCATCAGCACCTACACAAAAAACCACTTCTCAACCTCAACCAACTCAACCTACCATCAGAACTTACTTCCAACCATCAACTCAATCCTCACAACAACAACCATCAGCACATACCATCAGACCTTCATCTTCTAAGCCTAAGAGGGTAAAGTCTGTTCCTCAACCTCCACACACGAGAAGATAGATGATTCTCAGGGATGAATCTGACAGTGAAGAGGAACAAGTACAGGTTCATGCATCAGAACTTGTGACTGTTGAAGCTGAAACTGTGGTTTTTTAGAAAGAAACAGAAGCTGAAGGGTCAACCCAACAGAAAAATGCTGAAGCTCAAAGTTCTGATACTTTAAAGAGGAAGAGAACTGCTAGTTCTGATGCTCAAGCAACTCCTTCATTATCAAGGAGATTGAAGAAAATGAGGGAAAAAAGGCACATGGCTAAGCCTCCATCAGAAGATATTGAAGAAGCTGAGGAAGGGGATCATGAATCTCTAATCTCACAGCCTATTGTACTTGAAGCTTTGCCATCTCCAATTCAAGCTCAAGACACTGCTCAAGATAATATGATCACCCCTCCCGTCTCTCCAATAAAAGCAATAGATGATACTGAAGAACAAGCAACAAGTTCTGAAATAGATATTCACAATCTGAATATTCCTACTATTTTTTATCTGGAAGCTCCTACAGTAGCTCAGACATCTCCAACTCATTCTCCAATCTTAAATGCTGAGATACCATCCACACCAATTCTTGATCAGGAACCTGAAGATCAGAATTTAGAAGAGGTAGTTCCAGAATCTCCCATTGCCTCACATACACTTGTCTTATCAGAGAATGGTGAGTCTTCTTCCAGTACTAGAGATAGTGTTTCTGTTGATACTCCAGCTCCTATTCTGGGAAAGGAAGTATTGGTGAAGAAGTTTGTTGAGCAAGCTGCACCTGTTCCTTGGGAAGAAACTCACAGGGGAGTTGAGTGGACCAAGAAGTGGAATGAAACTGATTTCATTCCAAGCTCTAAAGTTCTGAAAGAGCACATTTCCAAGGCTGATGAGCTGATGACAAGTTCTGATTTCAAGACTCAACTTAAAGTCATAACTCTAACTACCAAAAGCCTTCAAGGTCTACACTCTGAAACTCAAGAAAAGGTTGATAAACTACAAGAATCAGCTAATAAGCTAGATATGCAGATCAAGCTTGACAAGACAAGGATTATCAGACCTACTCTTGAGAAGGTTGAAGCAATTGAGAAGGTTCAAGAGAAGCAATATGCCCAAATTGCTGAGGTTTTATAAAATCAAGCCTCTCAGAAAGCTCAATTGGATGAGATCCAATCTTCAGTTGAACTTCTTCTCTCTCTCCTACTACCTGATGATGCCAAAAAGGGGGAGAAGATAGTTAAGTCCAAATGCTCTAATGATCAAGAAGTGAAGAAGAAAGATGATGAAGCTGATGACCAGCGAAACCCTAGCAAGGGTAGAGGTCAAGTTCAAAGTAAAGGGCATAGCAGCAAGGTTTCTTCAAGGAAACTAATTACTGATGCAAGCAAATCTTCTATTCAAAAGAAGACAAGTTCTGAAACTGCTCAAACTAAAAATTTGATAGCAAGTACTGAAACTCAAAATCTGATATCAAGTTTTGATGAGCAAAGTCTGATGATAAATCCTGATGTTCTGATACAAGGTGAAAGTCAAGACTCTCAGAGGTTTATGCAAACTCTGAAGCTAAAGGGGAAGCAGACTACAATCTACTACAAAGATCCCAAGATTCAGACACTTGATGAGGAAATTGCTAGAAGATTATTTTTGAAGCATAATCCTGGAATGGATTTGGAAAATCTCAAGGAGGAAGAAGCTAGATTTAAAGCTGAAAAGACAAATCTAAAGTCAAAAGCTTCTGTTACAAAAAAAACCTCCACGGCCTAAGGTAAAAGGCATTGTGATCAAGGAGAAGTCACATACTCAGACATCAAAGCCCAAAACAAGATCACAATATGAGATTGATCCCAGAGACAAAGGGAAGGGAAAAGTTGATGAACCAACCAAGCCACTGGAGATGAAAATTCCTCAAATCCTAATAAAACCAGTGTGCAAAATGGTTCAAGTTACTGATGATACTCTTGCTGAAGATGAAGATGTTCAAACTCTGAAAAGAAGGAAGATTTCTGAAGAATCAAAGACAACCTCTGACAGAGCTCAAGTTGTTCAGAGTGAAGAACTACAAGCTACAACAGAAACAACAAGTTCTGATAGAGTTATCAAAACATCAACCTCTGACAGTGCTCAAGTTGATTTAGACAAGATAGAAGTAGCTGATAAAAAGAAACTTCTATGGAAAAATGTCAAACCATCAGATCCAAAGAAAAGCCAATTGTTGTCTACTTTCATGACTATTGGGTTAAATGCTAGAGAACCAAAAGACAGGGCTGGGCTAGGTTCTGATGAAGCTAAGATCAAAACAGGAGTTGAAGTTGCTACTAGAGATCCATTTATGTTGACTGACAGACCTCTTGAAGATGTTATATAGAAACACCTTGATAAGGTTATCTCTGTTCAAGTTGTATTGGATGCTCATGACAAGCATAATATCAAGGAAAATATGATTCTATTTCTTGAAGATGGAAGGATATATCAGATGTCAGAATCAGATGTACTAAACAAATCAGTGAAAGAACTTCAATTCTTTCATTACATTTTACAGGTAAAGTCTGATATTACCAGGATATGGTCAAATTTCATATTGAAGACCATCAGATATAAAGTAAGAATTTCTGGTTCAAAGGTTACAGAATTCATTCCTAGTATTGTTGAAGATGATGGAAGTGAAACTCCAATGAAGAAGGATTCTGCTAAGCTTGAAGTGTTACTGAATGAGAAATGTCTGTGCTACAATGAAGATTCTTCTCATCCTAGGGTAATAAGACTGAATAATGGTTTAGAAAGAAACCATATCTCTTCTTTAAGGATTGCAATCTACCAGATTGGGAGTCAAGATGAAGAGATGAAGCAAGTCAAGACTACACTATCTCAAGTCCTGAGGAGTAAAGAAAAAAAGCTGATATCAAGCTTTGTCAAGAATCATTATGGATTCAGATTGACTCAGTGAGATTGGTAAAAGCTACAAGGACTGTAAGTTGTAGTTAGTTATCTAGTTAAAATCTTATTGCATTTGTACTTAAAATGTTTTTGTCATCATCAAATCTATTAACTTGTATATTTTGCATAATTTACAAGTTGGGGGAGATTGTTAGATATATTTGAGATTTCATGTCTAATATGATTTGTGTTTTATTTTCAGAACTTAACAATAAGAAAAATCAGGACTTACTGAAATCAGGACTTAATTGAAGTCAGAACTTAATATCAGAACTGAAAGTCATATCAGAACTTAAGTGCGGGAAGACTTTCATATAAGGAAGGAAGCTGATTTGCAGTAGAAGATCGAGACTAAAATAAAAGAAGATATGCATAGAAAGAGTTAGAAGACTGGAAGACTTGTAGAAGATATCTGATTGATATATTTTAGGAGACATAATTATATTCCATATCAATTAGAAGTTATCTTGTAACTGTGTATTATATAAATACAGACTTAGGGTTTACACTATATGTGTTATCATTATCGAGAAGATTATACATTGTAACCTAGCAGCTCTTAGTGATATTTGTTCATCACTGAGAGAGAACAACAGTTCTTATTGTAACAGAGTTTATTCAATATACTTGATCTTTGTTACATACTTGTGTTAAATCGATTTAATTGTATAAACACTGTATTTAACCCCCTTCTACAGTGTTGTGTGACCTAACAGTTTAAACGTGTTTCTAGATTATTTTAATGTTTGAATTAAAACAAACTAACCGTGAGACTTGGTCAAGATCAGAAGTTGTGTTGTTTATTCGAAAGTTAGCTTAATCTATAAATACACTTGGGTATACTTGTTTTAGAGGTTGATCCACGAAGTATACACCATACCATCTAAGAAAATACAACTTGCATTCATTTCCTTTTTTGAGCTCTAATTTACTCACGTATATCTATATACATAGAGTTTATAGTTTTGATTATAATTTCTATTAAAACTTGTATTGTTCAAGATTAAACATTTGTTGCTGAGTAGTTGAGATTGGATAACAACGGTTCAGGGAGTTCGATTGCTAGAGAAGGCTATACAGGTTTGGTATAGGGCTTAGAGGGCAATTCACTCAAGGGAACAGGTGTAATCAGCAAGCTGCTATGAGGAACAAGGGATAAAAGGAAATATATTATTGAATCTTGTAATTGTATCATTTCAGTGATTAATAATATATTCTCTTACCAATTTGGTAAGAGACCGGGATATAGACCATTAAACATAGGAGTCGAACCTGGCTAAATTTCTCTATGTTATTTACTTGTTATTTATTTTCTGCATTGCATATCGAGTGTCAACTTGCTGACATTATATATTCGAACTTAACTGCAAGCTGTACGACAGTTTGGTAAATATTTTATAACACTCTAAAATTGATATTAATTAGTCATAACACCTATTCACCCGTCTAGGTGTAGAATTTCAATTTTTACATCATATTTACATACTTATAGTTATAATTTTAATTTGACTTTTAAAAATTATGAATTTGTGGTGTACTAATCGAAAACTTTTCTATTATGACATTTAGATACTCTTTTCCCATATTGAATATATCGTCAACCTAATTTTGTTAATGTACTATTCCCTCCATTCCACCCAATTCTTTATATTGGGGGATGAGTGCTCGACACAAACTTTAAGTCTCTTATAAAATGTAATTACCTATTTTTTTTTAAAAAAAAATTTCTTCTAAATTAAAATATAAATTTAAATTTTTATAATAAAAATAAAATTTTAAAAATAAATTAAGGAACTATACTTAATAGTAGTATTAAAATGCATGTCAAACAAGAGAGAAAATTGTACAGAAATGATTGGGAAAGAGTGAGTATTATATTAGAACCGCGTACAGAATTTAACGTAACCCAAATTTAAAAATTACCCTATTTAAATGTAATATACTCATTATAACCGCGTAAAAAATTTAACATAACCCAAATTTAAAAATTACACTATTTAAATGTAATATACTCACTATATCTCCCTCTTTTTTTTACAATTTCCTTTTTATGATGTCCCTCTCATTTCTTTAAAAATCAACTAAATCTACTATTGTCCTCCATTATATCCAAGTTATACATTAAATATTAATTAGTTTCATCACTTAACTCACTATTTAATTTTCACTATTTTAATTTATACTTTTTATTAAATTTCATGTCCAAACCCAATAAATTGGGAGGGACAATGAGAGCAGTAATTTATATAAAATTTAATATAACACACCTTTTAGTATATTTTTTATGAATCTTTAACATTTGAAGATAGCCCTATCCCCATTCACCAAATTAAATTTAGTTATTTTTCATATTTCAATATTTTTTTCCTAATTCTGTACTTTTATTAACTAAATAATATTTGAAATGCTAGTACAGATGTCATGACGAGTTGAAGTTGATGTTAAGTAACAAGTATGGTATAATTTTTTTCACAATCCTACTGTGAAAATTACTGCAAAATACCACATTAGTGATGCTCTTACAGTATTAAATGTTTGATTGTAGTTGTTTTACAAAATTACCAATAAGGTTTTAATGACTGAATGCAGTTTGTATAATTAATTAATTAGGTCCCGATGATGAAGATACGATGTACAATAATTATTCCTTGTTTACTTTTGTAAGTTGTACCATTTTTGCAATTTATTTATATGGAAAATTGAGCAAATTTTTGTAATATTATCGGGTGAAATACTTTTGAACAGAAACATCCCTGCTAAAGTAACATATTCCAAGATCACAATCAAGAAAAATAGAAACAAAATCGTTACAGCTTCTCTTGTACAAACTTATTATTGTAGTACTATAATACTATAATCACTGGACCGCATTTTAACAATTTCATATAATTTCGTATATGTTAATTAATCGTACTAGTTGTTCCAAACAAAATACAATACAAAGAAAACACAATATAAAGACACGGGACACCACCAACAAAGAGCCGAATTAAGGATAATCAATTAATATTAAAATGCTAATAGCATAGCTTTTTGAATATATTATATGTAAGCAATAAGACACCCATTGAAAAGCACTAAACCCTTTCTTAAATATCTATAAGCCCCAGTGCTAATGATGCTCTTATCTTTTAGCTGTTTGTTAGCCCCCTTTTGTTTCCTGGAATATTTTTTCACAATCACACTATCTCTGATTCTCCACGTATTTCTTAAAACGGTTTTTTGTTGTGTGCCCACACACTAAACACAAATTTCTATAAATTTAGATTGATTTGATTGACCAATATTTTTAATGATGATGGATCCTGCATTTACAACAAATACACCGATCAAAACACTCAAAATTTTATAAATTTTAGTGTTTAGCATGTGCACATGGTACACACTGAACAAACCCTTCTTAAAATCTTGTAAAGTTAAACTATTTGTATTGTTGCTCAAATTCACTCTTAATTAATATTTTATAAATAATAGGTGGGTAACAATTCACGTTCAAAGAATCCAACCCACCCAACCAATCAAAATATGTTGAATAAACTAAAATTCTACCATGAATCTTAATTGAAACTAATTAATTAATATGCATAACTTCTCCTGATATCTCTGTTTCGTTTGTCTCGTTTATTAGAAAGTAAGCCAACAAAGTAATTCACTGGCGGAGGGAGTAAAGGATCAGGGAAGCATTGGGCCTCCCTGAAATTGGGCTGTAGCTCAAGCTATTGACTCTGCTGCTATTTGCCAAACCTTTAAATATTTTTTAGGATTTTTTATTATTCTGTTCCATTTTAAAAAATAGTTTATAAATATATTTTCTTTATAATTATATTTGCAAATATATTTTATATTCAAAATTTTTTACAAATATAAGTTAATCATGATTAACTTTGCTATTTTACATTTTAAAGGACATATATAACCTTTCATGTAACGGTGCACGGTGCGCGTACATGATAATACTTTAATAAAAATCTTGCTATAAAAAAACGAAGCCATTTCAACTTTACAGCAAAATTTAGTGTCCATGTTCTTTACATGCGTTCTATAATTTAATTCCTAAAGATATATTCAATAATTAAAAATATAATTATGCATACACCTTTCTTAATCAAATAAACATACATAAACACATATTGGTGAATCATTTGGTTGTTACCGATCTTGGTGCACTGAAAAGAGACATTATGAATATTGATTCATGATTGCTCACTTATGTAGGAGAATTTTCGGAACATATAAAAGATTTGATTAGTGCAAGAAGAGCAAATATATGATCACGTTGAGACCTGTATATTCACGCTGTTGAGAATATATGATGGCATGCTCACGCTTCTCGATTGCATGGCCATGCCAAAAGTGGAAAAAATAACAGTAGCTTTTGGTGGCGAAATAGAAGACATTACATGCTTATGCTCAAAGCTGCATGATCATGTTATTTTTAATTATTATTTATTTTTAACTAGGATTTATTTTATTTCGTTTTAGAGTTTTATATTCATATATAAACAATCTTATGATGTAACATTTGAATAATTTTTTTAAAATTAAACCCTAAGAGTTTTTCTCTTAATCTTTCTCGTGGATTCAAGAAAACCCTTGTGGATTCAAGATTGGCCGTGTGGATTAAAAGTTTTAAAGGATTTCCCGTGTAAGAGTCCTTGCGAGTATTAGCGCTTACTTTTCCTATGTTTTCGTGCTGCATTAGTTGATATCAGAGCAGGCTTTATCCTATCTTTCGTTAATTGATTCAATATGGAAAAACTAGTTACCAAAGAAGATCTTGTAGAGGTTATGTCATCTTTTACCGCGACTCTTAAGGCTTTGACAAATGGGACGATTACGTTGACGAATAAATTGAATAACAAAAAGAAGCAACGTAAATGTGAAAGAGAAGATAGGAATTTAGTCCCTCGAGGCAGAAAATATCATGTGGGTGAGAATTCTGGCTGGGCTTCAAATCTGGGTAATCGACTCAATGATGTTCACTCATTTGAAGTGAATGTTCTTGTGGGACAAGGCTGTCAGAAGCTGCTACACTACTTTGAGGTGCAGATTCTTGTGTGTTTGGCCCAACCAGAGTTTCAGCCGCTCTGTCTCTGTCAGATTGAACTAAACCCAATGTATGCTGGATTTTGCCAATTTTTCTCTTGAAGACTCTGAAAGAAAGAGCCTTCACATACTCTGATTGTGAAGCTGTCATCTTCTATATATCAGACATATCCTTTGAACTTGCTCAGAGAAATCTTTAAAGACCCTTTTCTTGACTGGTTCTTTTAGTGAAGAGTATGAAATAGGCACATGAGCAGCTATATCAGATACATTCTTATCACTCACAGGGCTAGTTTGAGAGCTACAACTTTATAAACAACCACATCATCGGTATTTGAGGATTTTGAGAAAAAAGTATGTGATGGTTGCCTTTTTACTTGATGAGCTTTCACCAGTCTTCTCATTATATTTGATATCCCCTGGTCAATATCAGCATCAGTCATATGGATCGTGGGAGTAGAAAAATCACACTTTAAGTTGGGAAATTTTTATGACAAGGGAATAGTATATGTTAGTTATTGAATGCAACACAGGGGGGTGAATGTGTTTCTTGTATTTTTAGCCTTTTTAAAATTGTTTAGATCGTAGGTGAACAAAGCAGTTAAGATATTGTAGAGATATTGTGTTTACAGAATTAATCAACAGGCACAATGTTTTCAAAATTCACTTAATTTGTAATGATTAATTTTGTCTTGCTACAAATTCTGTGTTCGTAAGAAAATAAGAACTCAGCTTCTATCTTGAGATAATACAAGAAAATCTAGATCTGGTTTGTTACTTAAAAACTAAGGACCCGTGCATACTTGATAGACTAGCATCACGGGTTTACAAGACTTGCCCTAAAATATACTAAACTACTTTCTTAAGCAACCTTTTTCTATTTCCATTTCTAGCTTAGAAAATATGTGCAGAATCTTGCAGGTATGTGACCACCTTTTGTCTAGTTAATCTTGGCCCTTGATCTTGTACTCCTTCAGCTACTTTGTAGACTTTTCAATCTAGTGAATAGATCATTTGTTGACTGATAATATTGAATTTTGAACTTGTCTGTGTTCTCAATTTGAGAAGTATGTCAAGATCTCCATTTTATTTTATAGAGAAGTGACATCTCGATAAGTATAATGACTTATCGAGATCTCTGAGTTCCCTATAGATATACTTGACTTATCGAGGTCTCTAGATCCTTGTTTGTGAAATGACTTGTTGATATGTGTGAGATCTCTACATATAGAAATGACTTGTCGATATCTCTGATATCTCTATATACACAATTTGACTTATCGATATCTCTGAGATCTCTATATGAGAAATTAACTTGTCGATATCTCCAATTCTTCATATCATCATTGACTTATCGATTTCTCTGAGTTTTCTACATGCAAAAATATCTTGTCGATATCTCCAGTTCTCTACATCTTCATTTGACTTGTCGATATATCTGAGACTTCTCTATGAGACATTTTAGACTTCTCTACAAGTCATTCTGGACTTTTTGACAAGTCATTCTGGACTTCTTGAATGACTTCTTGATATAACTTAATCTGTGACTTGTCAATATCTTGACTTAGAACATTTTTCATAGAACAGCTTTATTCAACTCCAAGCTTCTACATCTTCTGTTAGATATATTTGTGATGTCATGGCTAATATGATTTGTGTTTAAGTTTTCAGATCTTACTTAATAAGACAAATCAGTACTTAACTGGAAATCAGTACTTATACTAAAGTCAGGACTTAAGATATTAGAACTTAAGTTATCAGAACTTAAGTTATCAGGAGATATTTATCAGGAGATAATATCAGGACTTAAGGAGACTTTCAGATAAGGCAGGCGGCTGATTAAAAGGAAAGAAGATCAAGACAAATACAAGAAGAAATATGCATAAAGAAGGAATTCCTATGAAGAATAGAATACTTGGAAAAAAAGATAACTAGTTGATATATTTTAGGAAGCAGAATTATATTCCATATCAATTAGAACATTATCTTGTAAATGTGTAGTATATAAACACAGACCTAGGGTTTTCACTGTAAGTGTTATCATAATCGAAGTTATTATTCATTATAACCCTAGAAGCTCTCGTGATAATCTGTTCATCACTGAGAGAGAACAATTCTTTGTAACAGAGTTTATTGTGTTGAATAAAATCTGTAATCTGTTACTTGAGTTCTTATATTCGATTTGATTGTAGTAAACACTATATTCAACCCCCTTATACAGTGTGTGTGACCTAACAAGTGGTATCAGAGCGATCTATTAACACACATACAGTTTAAGATCCAAAAATAATCATGTCTGAAGAAGAAACTCCAACCAAGCCCACCAAAACTGAAGAAACTCCAAAAATCATAACCCATAGTCGATATGAGACTATAAGAGTTCCCATGTTGAGACCTTCCGAGTATTCCATATGGAAAGTGAAGATGGCTATATTTCCGGAAGCGACAGATCCAGAATATCTCGATAGGATTAATGAAGGACCACATATTCCAACCAAACTCTCTGTTGAAGTCGTAGGTCAGCCAGCAAAGTCTGTACCAAAGGAGAAAAGTGATTACACTGCTGAAGATATCTCATCGATTACAAAGGATGCAAAGGTAAGACACTTGTTGCATAGTACCATTGATAATGTCATGTCAAACAGGGTAATTCAATGCAAGACTATAAAAGAGATATGGGATGCTTTGGAAACAAGGTGTCAGGGAACTGATTCAATCAAGAAGAACAGGAAGACTATACTCACTTAAGAGTATGAGCAATTTGACTCAAAGTCTGATGAGTCATTAACTGATTTATTGACAGATTTGTCAAACTCTTGAATGATTTGTCACTAGTTGACAAACAGTATGATATTGAAGATTCAAATCTTAAATTCATGTTAGCTATTCCTGAAAGATGGGATTTGAAAGCCACAATAATAAGAGACAACTATAATCTTGATGAAACAACTCTTGATGAAATTTATGGGATGCTCAAGACTCATGAACTTGAGATGGAACAAAGAAGCAAGAGGAATGGAAGAAAGTCAAGGACAGTTGCCTTTGTGGCTGAGGAGGAAAGTCCCAAAGTTGCTGCCTCAAAGAAAGGCAAGGAAAAAGCTCTCATCACAAAGTCTGATACTGAGTCATCAAGTTCTGATATTGATGATGACTCAGAAACTGAAAGTATACCTGAGATGGACCCTGATGAAGAGATGATGAAGCTGTGTGCTCTTATGGTGAAAGGAATCACAAAGATTGCATACAGGAAATTCAGGAGAAGAAAGAAGTTTTCCAGGAAAGGTGCAAGTTCTGATAAGAAAGGTTTCAGAAAATCTGAAGACAGAGGAGGAAAGTCTGACAGAGGAGATTACTCAAACGTTAAATGCTACAACCTGGTGATAAAGGCCACATGTCTCCTGATTGCAGAAAAGGGAAGAGTGACAAAGGCAAGGCTCATGTCACAAAGAAGAAAAGCTGGTCAGATGCTTCAGATTCTGAGGATGAGGAAAACTATGCCTTGATGGCAAATGCTGATAGCAGTTCTGATACTGCTGACTTAAAGGTACCTCAAACTACTTATGCCTTTCATACTGATGATATTACTGAGTTGAGAAGATATCTTAAAACCATGTTCATTAGGTATAAAGATCAAACTTTAACATGTGAAATATTAACTTCTAAAAATCTTGCTTATAAAAAGAGGAATGATTATTTAGAAAAAGAGTTAGTCATGTTCCATTAAACTCAGAAAGATAGAGAAGATGTCTTTTATGTTAGGGATGAAGTGTTAAAAATGAATGAATCTCTAAAAACTGAGTTTGAAAAGGAAAGAGAGATTATCAGGACTTGGACTAACTCTGGTAGAGCAACTCAGGATATTCTTAGTAGTGGAAACTGGAAAGAGGGCTTAGGTTATGGAGATGATAAGAACAGTAAGGGAACTGTAGAAACTGAGCCTATAGTTGTTAAACAAAAACCAAAGGTAAATCCTGTTAAGTTTGTAACTGCAAAGACTGATATTGAGAAATCAGAAGTTAAGGAGAAATTAACTTCTGACAAACCTAAATAGGATAAGCCAACTGAAGTTAACATAGGCTTAATGACAAAGAAGCAGCTTAAGCATAAGCTGAAAGAGGTTAAAAATGTAAACAAGGTAAAGCCACCTAGGAAAAATAGGAATGGAAAGGAAGGTGTGAACAAAAGTAACAATTATAAGCCTGTTCCTAATGCTCCTAGAAAAACATGTCATAACTGTGGAAATTCTAACCATCTGGCTTTATTTTGCAGAAAGAATAAGAACATAAACTCCTTACCTTCAAAATCAGGAGTGAAGAGTCAGTCTGTTAGATATAAGCCACAAAATCCTTATTTTCATTGTGGTAGTTTATGGCATTCCATTTATACTTGTAAGGAATATCATAGTTTGTACTATGATTATTATCAAATAAAACCTTCTATAAAGAAAGTTAGCATTATTCCTTCTAGTGTAAGTTCTGATGCAAAGTCTGATATTGCAAATTCTGATAAGAAAACTGTTAACATTCTTATCACTCACAGGGCTAGTTTGAGAGCTACAACTTTATAAACAACCACATCATCGGTATTTGAGGATTTTGAGAAAAAAGTATGTGATGGTTGCCTTTTTACTTGATGAGCTTTCACCAGTCTTCTCATTATATTTGATATCCCCTGGTCAATATCACCATCAGTCATATGGATCGTGGGAGTAGAAAAATCACACTTTAAGTTGGGAAATTTTTATGACAAGGGAATAGTATATGTTAGTTATTGAATGCAACACAGGGGGTGAATGTGTTTCTTGTATTTTTAGCCTTTTTAAAATTGTTTAGATCGTAGGTGAACAAAGCAGTTAAGATATTGTAGAGATATTGTGTTTACAGAATTAATCAACAGGCACAATGTTTTCAAAATTCACTTAATTTGTAATGATTAATTTTGTCTTGCTACAAATTCTGTGTTCTTAAGAAAATAAGAACTCAGCTTCTATCTTGAGATAATACAAGAAAATCTAGATCTGGTTTGTTACTTAAAAACTAAGGACCCGTGCATACTTGATAGACTAGCATCACGGGTTTACAAGACTTGCCCTAAAATATACTAAACTACTTTCTTAAGCAACCTTTTTCTATTTCCATTTCTAGCTTAGAAAATATGTGCAGAATCTTGCAGGTATGTGACCACCTTTTGTCTAGTTAATCTTGGCCCTTGATCTTGTACTCCTTCAGCTACTTTGTAGACTTTTCAATCTAGTGAATAGATCGTTTGTTGACTGATAATATTAAATTTTGAACTTGTCTGTGTTCTCAATTTGAGAAGTATGTCAAGATCTCCATTTTATTTTATAGAGAAGTGACATCTCGATAAGTATAATGACTTATCGAGATCTCTGAGTTCCCTATAGATATACTTGACTTATCGAGGTCTCTAGATCCTTGTTGTGAAATGACTTGTTGATATGTGTGAGATCTCTACATATAGAAATGACTTGTCGATATCTCTGATATCTCTATATACACAATTTGACTTATCGATATCTCTGAGATCTCTATATGAGAAATTAACTTGTCGATATCTCCAATTCTTCATATCATCATTGACTTATCGATTTCTCTGAGTTCTCTACATGCAAAAATATCTTGTCGATATCTCCAGTTCTCTACATCTTCATTTGACTTGTCGATATATCTGAGACTTCTCTATGAGACATTTTAGACTTCTCTACAAGTCATTCTGGACTTTTTGACAAGTCATTCTGGACTTCTTGAATGACTTCTTGATATAACTTAATCTGTGACTTGTCAATATCTTGACTTAGAACATTTTTCATAGAACAGCTTTATTCAACTCCAAGCTTCTACATCTTCTGTTAGATATATTTGTGATGTCATGGCTAATATGATTTGTGTTTAAGTTTTCAGATCTTACTTAATAAGACAAATCAGTACTTAACTGGAAATCAGTACTTATACTAAAGTCAGGACTTAAGATATTAGAACTTAAGTTATCAGAACTTAAGTTATCAGGAGATATTTATCAGGAGATAATATCAGGACTTAAGGAGACTTTCAGATAAGGCAGGCGGCTGATTAAAAGGAAAGAAGATCAAGACAAATACAAGAAGAAATATGCATAAAGAAGGAATTCCTATGAAGAATAGAATACTTGGAAAAAAAGATAACTAGTTGATATATTTTAGGAAGCAGAATTATATTCCATATCAATTAGAACATTATCTTGTAACTGTGTAGTATATAAATACAGACCTAGGGTTTTCACTGTAAGTGTTATCATAATCGAAGTTATTATTCATTATAACCCTAGAAGCTCTCGTGATAATCTGTTCATCACTGAGAGAGAACAATTCTTTGTAACAGAGTTTATTGTGTTGAATAAAATCTGTAATCTGTTACTTGAGTTCTTATATTCGATTTGATTGTAGTAAACACTATATTCAACCCCCTTATACAGTGTGTGTGACCTAACAAGTGGTATCAGAGCGATCTATTAACACACATACAGTTTAAGATCCAAAAATAATCATGTCTGAAGAAGAAACTCCAACCAAGCCCACCAAAACTGAAGAAACTCCAAAAATCATAACCCATAGTCGATATGAGACTATAAGAGTTCCCATGTTGAGACCTTCCGAGTATTCCATATGGAAAGTGAAGATGGCTATATTTCCGGAAGCGACAGATCCAGAATATCTCGACAGGATTAATGAAGGACCACATATTCCAACCAAACTCTCTGTGGAAGTCGTAGGTCAGCCAGCAAAGTCTGTACCAAAGGAGAAAAGTGATTACACTGCTGAAGATATCTCATCGGTTACAAAGGATGCAAAGGTAAGACACTTGTTGCATAGTACCATTGATAATGTCATGTCAAACAGGGTAATTCAATGCAAGACTATAAAAGAGATATGGGATGCTTTGGAAACAAGGTGTCAGGGAACTGATTCAATCAAGAAGAACAGGAAGACTATACTCACTTAAGAGTATGAGCAATTTGACTCAAAGCCTGATGAGTCATTAACTGATTTATTGACAGATTTGTCAAACTCTTGAATGATTTGTCACTAGTTGACAAACAGTATGATATTGAAGATTCAAATCTTAAATTCATGTTAGCTATTCCTGAAAGATGGGATTTGAAAGCCACAATAATAAGAGACAACTATAATCTTGATGAAACAACTCTTGATGAAATTAATGGGATGCTCAAGACTCATGAACTTGAGATGGAACAAAGAAGCAAGAGGAATGGAAGAAAGTCAAGGACAGTTGCCTTTGTGGCTGAGGAGGAAAGTCCCAAAGTTGCTGCCTCAAAGAAAGGCAAGGAAAAAGCTCTCATCACAAAGTCTGATACTGAGTCATCAAGTTCTGATATTGATGATGACTCAGAAACTGAAAGTATACCTGAGATGGACCCTGATGAAGAGATGATGAAGCTGTGTGCTCTTATGGTGAAAGGAATCACAAAGATTGCATACAGGAAATTCAGGAGAGGAAAGAAGTTTTCCAGGAAAGGTGCAAGTTCTGATAAGAAAGGTTTCAGAAAATCTGAAGGCAGAGGAGGAAAGTCTGACAGAGGAGATTACTCAAACGTTAAATGCTACAACCTGGTGATAAAGGCCACATGTCTCCTGATTGCAGAAAAGGGAAGAGTGACAAAGGCAAGGCTCATGTCACAAAGAAGAAAAGCTGGTCAGATGCTTCAGATTCTGAGGATGAGGAAAACTATGCCTTGATGGCAAATGCTGATAGCAGTTCTGATACTGCTGACTTAAAGGTACCTCAAACTACTTATGCCTTTCATACTGATGATATTACTGAGTTGAGAAGATATCTTAAAACCATGTTCATTAGGTATAAAGATCAAACTTTAACATGTGAAATATTAACTTCTAAAAATCTTGCTTATAAAAAGAGGAATGATTATTTAGAAAAAGAGTTAGTCATGTTCCATTAAACTCAGAAAGATAGAGAAGATGTCTTTTATGTTAGGGATGAAGTGTTAAAAATGAATGAATCTCTAAAAACTGAGTTTGAAAAGGAAAGAGAGATTATCAGGACTTGGACTAACTCTGGTAGAGCAACTCAGGATATTCTTAGTAGTGGAAACTGGAAAGAGGGCTTAGGTTATGGAGATGATAAGAACAGTAAGGGAACTGTAGAAACTGAGCCTATAGTTGTTAAATAAAAACCAAAGGTAAATCCTGTTAAGTTTGTAACTGCAAAGACTGATATTGAGAAATCAGAAGTTAAGGAGAAATTAACTTCTGACAAACCTAAATAGGATAAGCCAACTGAAGTTAACATAGGCTTAATGACAAAGAAGCAGCTTAAGCATAAGCTGAAAGAGGTTTAAAATGTAAACAAGGTAAAGCCACCTAGGAAAAATAGGAATGGAAAGGAAGGTGTGAACAAAAGTAACAATTATAAGCCTGTTCCTAATGCTCCTAGAAAAACATGTCATAACTGTGGAAATTCTAACCATCTGGCTTTATTTTGCAGAAAGAATAAGAACATAAACTCCTTACCTTCAAAATCAGGAGTGAAGAGTCAGTCTGTTAGATATAAGCCACAAAATCCTTATTTTCATTGTGGTAGTTTATGGCATTCCATTTATACTTGTAAGGAATATTATAGTTTGTACTATGATTATTATCAAATAAAACCTTCTATAAAGAAAGTTAGCATTATTCCTTCTAGTGTAAGTTCTGATGCAAAGTCTGATATTGCAAATTCTGATAAGAAAACTGTTAACATAAATTCTGATGCTAAATCCGCTACAAATGTTAACAAAATTAATAAGGCCAGAGGATCCAAGCAAGTCTGGGTCCTTAAAACTAATCATTAGTGGTCTTTGTGATTGCAGGGCAACAGGAAGCACATCCTAGTTCTGGACAGTGGATATTCAGGACATATGACTGGAAATAAAGCCCTGCTATCAGACTTTGTGGAGAAAGCTGGCCCAGGTATTTCTTATGGAGATGACAACATGGGAAAAACTCTGGGATATGGCAATATCAATCTTGGGAATGTCATCATTGAAAAAGTAGCTCTGGTCTCAGGACTTAAACACAATCTGCTGAGTGTTAGTTAATTCTGTGACAGAGGTTATCATATGGATTTCTTTGAAGAACACTGTGAAGTTGTAAGAAAATCTACAGGCAAAGTTGTTCTGAAGGGATAAAGGCAAGGTAACATTTATGATGCCAAGCTTTCAACAAGTACTGATGGTTCTGTAATCTGTCTGTTGAGTAGAACATCAATTGAAGAAAGTTGGAATTGGCACAAGAAACTCTCTCATTTAGATTTCAACAATATAAATGAACTAGTCAAGAAAGATCTTGTGAGAGGACTGCCAAAATCAGTATTTACTCCTGATGGCCTTTGTGATTCATGTCAAAAGGCAAAACAAAGAAAATCTTCTTTCAAGAGCAAGACTGAATCATCAATTCTTGAGCCTTATCACCTACTACATGTTGATCTATTTGGTCCAGTGAATGTCATGTCTATTGCAAAGAAGAAATATACTATGGTCATAGTGGATGAGTTCACCAGATACACATGGGTGTATTTCATGCACACAAAAAGTGAAACTGCATCTATCTTGATTGATCATGTCAAGCAACTGGATAAAGTGGTCAAAGATTCTATGAAGATCATAAGAAGTGATAATGACACTGAGTTCAAGAATTTGATCATGGAAGAGTTTTGCAAAAACCATGGAATAAAGCAGGAATTTTCTGCTCTTGGAACTCCACAGCAAAATGGAGTTGTTGAAAGAAAGAATAGAACTCTTATTGAAGCTGCACGAACTATGCTTGATGAAGCAAAGTTGCCAACCTACTTTTGGGCTGAAGTTGTGCAGACTGCTTGTTTTACTCAGAATGCTACACTCATTAACAAGCATGGAAAGACACCATATGAGATGGTGAAGAAAAATAAGCCAAATCTGAACTATTTTCATGTATTTGGATGCAAGTGTTTTATTCTTAAGACTCATCCCGAATAGCTATCCAAATTTGATCTAAAAGCTGATGAAGGAATTTTTGTTGGATATCCACTTTCCACAAAAGCCTTCAGAGTCTACAATTTAAGAACAAGGGTTGTCATGGAATCTATCAATGTCACTTTTGATGATAAGAAGATTACTGGACTTGAAGATTTCAATGATCATGATCAGCTGAGATTCGAAAATGAAGTTTTAAATTCTGATTCTGTAAATCTTGACTGTCTAAATCCTGATACTGCAAATTCTGATGGATTAAACTCTGATGTTATTGAAACTGTGGTGACTACGCTAAAGGAAAATGCACCTGTGTAGGGGGAGCATATTGAAGATCCAACCACATCTCAAGAAGCATCAGAACCTACAACAGGCTCTTCAAGTTCTGATGGGCCAAGTTCTGATAATTCTGGAAACTCAGATTCTGATATTTCTGGAAACTCAAATACTGAAGGATCCAACTCAGAGAGCATAATTTCAGGGGGAGCATCAGAAAATGTTGATGGAGGCAGCATGGATCATGGGGGAACATCCAGTTCTAGAGATAACTTTCCATCTGCAAGGAAATGGACTAAAGCACATACACCTGACTTAATTATTGCAAATTCTGATGCAGGTTTCAGAACTAGAACAGCTACATCAAATGAATGTCTCTATCATTCTTTTCTTTCTCAGACTGAACCAAAGAAAGTGGAAGCTGTCAATTTCTTGGAGGCAGATTGGTTTTTTGGTTTAGCAAGAAACAAAAGTCAATTTCCACATCTACTGCAGAAGCAGAATATATTACTACAGGAAGCTGTTGTGCACAGATTCTTTGGATGAAGAATCAGTTACTGGATTATGGGTTAGAATTTTCTAAAATCCCTATTTACTGTGATAATCAAAGTGCTATTACTATGACAGGTAATCCAGTTCAACACTCAATGACAAAGCACATCAGCATTATGTACCACTTCATAAGGGAACATGTGGATGAAGGTACAGTGGAATTGTATTTTGTTCCAACAGATCAACAACTAGCAGATATCCTCACAAAACCACTTTGTGAAGCTACTTTTACAAGATTAGTAAATGAACTTGGAATGGTTTTAGGTTCTTTCTCTAAATCTGCCTAGTTTATGTTCTGATACTTCAGACCTTATGATCAGTATTTACAGATATTACTATCTTTGTGTATTCTGTGCTTAAATTGAAATTTGCTTAAGTGCTGATTGTTGTCTGATGTGAATTCTAAACTCTGATAATGATATGAATGTTTCTGTGACTATTCAATCCTATGAGGATAACTGTGCTAGATGCTGACCTAGTAGTCTTTAATATACTGAAGATCCAATGTATGAAGTAATTGCTTATGTGGAAATCTTTTAACACAAGAAAATTCGGATATTGAGCTTAGTTAAGTTTACTTTGTGTATCTTATTACTAAGTCAAAAACTAGAATAGTGCTTCTTATCTGTTAAGTTCTGATGTTAGTAAATCTGATGGATGCACTAAGTGCTGGTAAGCCTCACTTATCAAAAAAAAAGAAAAAGAAAAGAAACAAATAGCAGGTACTCCTTTAAGATCTAGAGTAACAATATGGAAGAGAAGACCCAAGTGCATTGCTGGTATTAAGTAATATGCATTAGAAAAGCAAAAAAATTTCTTGGTGACTTTTCACACTCTATGATTATTGGAGAAATACTTTGATAACAGCATAAATTCTGATAAGCAGTCGTGACTCACTTACACTGAGAAGCCACTGTAAAATGGAATTACAAAAGATGCCTAAAATGAACACAAAACAGTTGAGGTGAACTCATGCATGAACTCATTCTATAGTAGACTTCATTGATTTTGAGCAAAATTCTTAGTTATGCCTAATTTCTAAGATGTACTGAAGTGAATCAGACTTTACTCTTTGTCTGATATTTAGCTTAATGAACACACATACACTCCATATGAATGATGAAAATTACTGTGGTGATAAATGTTATTTTAGATGAACAGTTTAAGTGTCAGTTGCATAAATTCTGAGGACAAGTTCTGATGGAAGTTCTGATGATTAAATTCTGAGGAAACCATATTAATATTTGTGTGAAGAATTACAGGAATAAACATTCACTTTTCGAGTTAAGTAGCCATATTCTGATGACTTTTAAATCCTGATAATAACCAAGTTCTGATGCTGACGTGGAAGTAGTTATTTACTTGATTTATTTTTGGCCATTACTTAAACGATCATATTTTTACAGAATATTGGTTTATGTGAGATAAAACAGTCATAATCATTATGGCTTAGTGGTTAACGTGTATGTCCTCAAAAACTGCATGTGCACGGTAATTATTGCTTATTTTACGTGCCCATTAACTCCTGCTCTAACCGTTTATTGACTGTTCACATGGTGCCAGGTGTAAAGTGTGTCACATGCTTCAAAAAAACAACTGTTGAGTGGAGAGAGTGTATATATGAGATATAAAAGATTTTCTAATCTTTTACTTACTTTTCTCTTCTAAATCTCTTTTACTTTCTCTCTCTCTCTCTCTCTCTCTCTCTTATTTTATGAAGTTGTTTTTCTCTCAGGACTTTTTACAAACACTTTGCAAACATTCTCTTATTCACTTAATAACCTATGATCCAGTTAAATACACTAAACTATATCCTGATGTCCAACCGTCAGAACCTCAACCATCAGCACCTACCACCTCTACACAAACACCTCAAACTTCTCATCCACAACCATCAGCACATCCAGTGAAGCCTTCATCTTCAAGTTCAAAGAGGACAAAGAATGTGCCTCAGTCTCAATAGAAGAGGAGGAGAATGATTCTGAGAGATGAGTCAGATACTGAGGGACAGGTTCAAACATCAGAACCTGTTATTGTAGAAGTTGAGAAGATCTCTTCTCAGAAAGATACTGTAACTGGGAGTTCTAAGCCCCTCAAAAGGCTTAGAAAGTTAAATTCTGATGATAAAGCTCCTACAGTGTCTCCACCTTTGAAGAAATTGAAGAAACAGAGAGCTCACATGGACATAGTTGAGTCAGATTCAGAGGATGTAGTGGAAGCAGCTAAGGAAGGGGGTCAGGAATCTCTTATTCCAACAGAACCAATTGTTATTGAATCACTTCATTCTGCATAATGAGAAACTGCTCAAGACAGAGTACCTACACCTCCCATGTCACCTATAATTGAACAAGTACATACTGAAGACCCAGGTACAAGTGCTGAAATTGATATTCATAACTTGATTGTGCCTGAGGTTTTATACTTGGAAGCTCCAGCAATTCAACTCACTCCACCAACAACACCAATTTTGGATGTTGATCAGAACTTGGCTGCAAATCAGAATTTAGAGGATGATGTTGAAGCCTCTATAGCCTCACATACTACTATTTTATCAGAGGATGCTGATACTGCAGGACCTACAAGTTCTGATGCTGTCAATGAGAATATTACTGGTGAAGCTGCTGCTAATTTAGATGCTGATACAGCTGGTCCATCAGGACATGCACCTCGACAAATAGTTAATAAAGCTGATCTAATCAAGAAGTTTGTTAAGGAAGCACCGGTACCTTGGAGTAAAACTCCTAGAGGAAAGGAGTGTACTAAGGAATGTAATACATTTAGTTTTGTTTCTTCTGAAAAGATTCTTGCTGAGCATCTGGCAAAAGCAGATGAAATGCTGATAAATGATGATTTTAAGGCACAGCTGAGAGTTACTGCATTGAGTACTAGGAACCTTCAAGGTCAACACTCAATAACTCATGCCAAGGTGAATAAAATTCAAGAAACCTTGATCCAGCAAGATATGAATGTGAAACTTGAAAAGATCAGATTTTTCAAGCCCGCCTTTGACAGAATTGCCTACATTGAGAAAACTCAGGAGAAGCAACAAACTCAGATTGATGAAATTCTAAAGAATCAAGCTTCTCAGTAAACTCAACTCAATGAGATCCAATCCTCAGTGGAATTGCTTGTCTCTCTTCTTTTACCTGTTGATGCCAAAAGGGGGAGAAAGTGATTAAGTCCAAATACAAATCTATTCAGACACTGAAGGAAAAGGATGATGGAAATGATGACCAGGGAAACTCTGATAAGGGTAGGGGTCAAGGTCAAGACAAAGGATTTTCATCAAGTAAAGCTAGAATTACAAGTCAAGGAACAAGTTCTGATACTGGGAGAAGAATAAGTTCTGATACTGGTAAAAGAATAAGTTCTGGTGAACATTTGGAACTTGATGAAGAAATTTCAAAGAAGTTATTTCTTAAAGAAAATCCAGGAATGGAATTTGAGAGTCTAAAGGAAGAAGAAGCTAGACTCAAAGCAGAAAGTGTCAAGACAAAATCTAAAGCTTCTGTTGTTGAAAAGAAATTTCCAAAGCCTAAGGGTATTGTGATAAAGGAAAGAACAAATTCTGAGGCAACCAAAGCCAAATCACAAGTGGAAATTGATCCAAGGTCCAAGGGCAAATAAAAAGTTGATGAACCTATAAAGGTTTATATGCCAGTCATGGATGAAGAAATAACTGAAGAAGATGCTAATCTTACTCTGATTTCAAAGATGATTTCTCAAATAACCTCTGACATGGCTCAAGTTATTCAGAGTCAAGATGTAGTAAGTTCTGATATGATAGTGAAGCAAGTAACCTCTGACATAGCTCAAGTTGGCTTGATATCAGAAGATAAGGAAAAGGAAACCTCTGACATTGCTCATGTTAAACCTTCAAAGATACTCCTACCAGGATTCGCGAAAGCTAAACAGACTCAACCTTTGAAGACTACAACAAGTGGTTTTGAAGCAAGAGTTGTTACAGGAAAGGAAGCAAGAGATAAATCTGGATTGGGTAGTTCTGATGAAAGAAGAGTACATAACACTACCAATGATCCAACTTCCTTAAGTGAACCAGGTGTTGGAGCAACTCCTGAAAGATTGAATCAACTTGAATCTGTACAAATGGTTTACCATTCTGTTTTGAAAGAACATATCATGCTATATTTTATGACAGATGGTAGGGTATTCCAGATTAAGAAGAATGCTATTCCATTGAAGTATTTTGAAGAACTGGAATATGTTCTATTTTTACTTCAAGTGAAAAATAGATCTACAAGTGGTGCTACAGATTATTTAAAGTCACAAATTCAAAGACAGAAGAAGCTTTACTCTGTAAAGTCTGACACCCCATATTGTCCCAAGTACAGAGATCACAAGGGTGATATAGTTGAAATGAAGCTTAACACTGCTAAAATTATAACTACTCTTCTGGGTTATAAAGCTGTGGAATTCAATCTAGAGTCTGATAAGGAATATCTGATCAGACTAGATCAGGATATAAGAAAAGCTAAGATAAATGATCTCAGAGCAGCTATTTTTCAAACTGGTGAAGATACAGCTGAATTGATAAATGCTAAAAAGAGGATGGTTAATGAACTTAAATATGCTGAGAGATGTCTTTTGAAGAATTATCTCAGAATAACTCCTGACATCAAAGAGATCAGAAATTGAAGCCAAGTCGAAGATCTACAACTGCTTAAATTCTGAAGTGTATACAGACTGAAGCTGATATCAGATCTTAAGGATGGTAAAGCTATAAGGACTGTAAGTTGTAGTTATCTAGTCAAATTATCATGCATTTGTACTTAATGTTTTTGACATCATCAAATATCTGTTGAACTTGTATATTATGCTAATTTACAAGTTAGGGGAGATTGTTAGATATATTTGTGATGTCATTGCTAATATGATTTGTGTTTAAGTTCTCAGATCTTACTTAATAGGACAAATCAATACTTAACTGGAAATCAGTATTTATACTGAAGTCAGGACTTAAGATATCAGAACTTAAGTTATCAGAACTTAAGTTATCCGGAGATATTTATCAGGAGATAATATCAGGACTTAAGGAGACTTTCAGATAAGGCAAGTGTCTGATTGAAAAGAAAGAAGATCAAGAGAAATACAAGAAGAAATATGCATGAAGAAGGAATTCTATGAAGAATAGAATACTTGGAAGAAAAGATAACTAGTTGATATATTTTAGGAAGCAGAATTATATTCCATATCAATTAGAACATTATCTTGTAACTGTGTAGTAAATAAACACAGACATAGGATTTACACTATAAGTGTTATCATAATCGAAATTATTATTCTTTGTAACCCTAGCAGCTCTCGTGATAATTTGTTCATCACTGAGAGAGAACAGTTCTTTGTAACAGAGTTTATTGTGTTGAATAAAATCTGTGTTCTGTTACTTGAGTTCTTATATTCGATTTTATTGTAGTAAACATTGTATTCAACCCCCTTCTACAGTGTGTGTGACTTAACATCTTTTCTCTGAGGCATGATCATGGCTTGATCTTCTTTAAGAGTTTATTACTTAGCTTGAATCTGTTCACAGAAATATCCCCCAGTCTAATCTTCTAACCATTTTACAGACTCAAGAAATATAATACAGAATATATAATTGATTATCAAATAACTTAATCTTAGGGTTGTCAATGTGACTTAGTCTTGTAATTGTACATGCATGTCTTGCACAACAATCTTCCCCAATTTATGAGAAGATTGCTCATCACAAATTCATGCCTGATAGCAAGACTAACCCCAAACTAAAATTAAATACATAAAAATTGACAGATTGACAAATATAAACTTTTATACATTGAGTAGTTACATTAGTTCAAATATTACAGACATTGGGTGAATTTTTCATAGCCTGGTTCTTTCCTAATGAGGTCCTTGAGATTTACTAGCACTTGGAGTTCTTCAATTATTTATGTCCCTCTTAAGGCTTCTACTAGTTTGAGCCATTTATCCAATGAGTAATTGTTGAGGTAGCCAACCCTGAACCTTGAAAATATGCCAACTTGAATGTTTAGAAAATTTCCATCTTTTGAGATTCTACTCAGCCTCCTTGCCTTGAGTTCATTTGAACTTTGTTCAAACATTTCTATTTCCTTGGCATACTGCCTCTCCCTTTTCTCTCTCTCATCCTTTATTCTTGCATGTCTTTTATTTCTTTCTTTCAGCCTCTCAGACATCACAGCCTTCCAAATCCTTGTACTAGTATCCTTATCTTTCATCAAGCTAATCACCATCTTCAATTCTGTGGTTGAAAAAGTTTTCATTACTTCCCTACTAAGCAAAATGAAGGAGCCATCCAAATAGTAGATTATGACTTCTACCAAACAGACAACCCAAACTTTGACTATTTCTTCATATAGTTGTTGGAAATAGTCATCATCTGTTATGCTCATGTTTAGAGGCAGAAAATTATCTTGATTAAAGCAGTTCCAGATGACACCAACATCAACTTGTATTTTCTTTGGTATTCTCCTAACAGTCTTGAAGTGAGTTTTGGTTGGAGGCTTGAATGAAGGTAAGTTTGAGATTTTCTTTAATGTGACTTGGCTGGCTTTGATAGGTATCTTGAGCAAAGAGTTTGCAGTTTCCTTGAATATAAATTTAGGCTTTTGAGGTGGGATTGGTTGAGAGTTTATTTGGCTTGGCTTGGAGGTTTGAGTAGGTTAGATTTGTGAAACTTTTGTTTCCTGGAAATTTTGTTTCTTTTTCTCCCCTTCTCCACCCTTCTTCTTCTTCTTCTTTCCATCACCCTTCTCTCTTCCTCTTCTCATATACCTTGCTGCCAGTTTCCTTAAAAGATTGACTTGGATTTGATCCTGAAGATTTGTGCTCATCCTACTTCTGCTCATCATCATCCAAGTCATCTTTATTGTTAATTTGAGATCCAGGCAACATGTCATCAACATTCCTTAAGTATCTCCCCAGTATCCTGATCATTTCTTCATCCTCTACAGTCTTGATCTTCTTAGTCTTCAAGTCAGTCTCTAGAGCTATTATCAGCCTCAAGTTCCCCATGACATAGTGCTTTGGAATCATGAAATGTTTATACTTTTTGGTTGACGAACAAATGTAGGTCACTCTCTTGTTAGGTTGGAGATATGCTTCTGAAAAGGTAGCTACTTGAGCCTTCTTGAGTTCATTTAGCAAGAGAGTGTCCTATGGAATCACCCTGTTGACCTTATTGATTAGGATATCTAGCTGAGATGCTCTTTTAGATATGAGATCAATGAGAGACACCTGCATACATCTATCCACACCTGAGTCATTTATCTTTGCAACAATCATCCTCTCTTGAAAGTTATCTCTTGTCACCATTATCACCCTTAGAAAGTTAATGTTTCTATCCAAAGCCTTTTTGTAGGTGAAGAAGTTGTTGGTTAGAGAAACTCTGAGAGCTCTGAGCAATTCATCAAATTCTTTGTCCAAACAGGGTCCCTCAACTGCTTTCTATAGTCTTTCTTCTCCAACATCAACTTGACTTTTCTGAATTATGGCATGGCTGGATGATTTTTGCATTCTAGCTTCTATCTCACCCTTAGTCTTGGTAGTAGGCAAGATTAGAGGACTAGGAATTTCAGGCCTAACTACTTCTGGAAATACAAGAAGAGGAATGTTTAAAGCTCCTATAATAGCTCCAAAGAAACAAAATTCTATATTTGAATGTGTTTGTGGGAGTCTACTAGGGACTAAAAATCTTGTTGTTGACTGTTCACCAAAGATGTCAATTGAGAGACTTGAGTTGACAGAGACTCATTTGAAGATTGTAGGGATGAGATTTGAGCTTGCAGGTTTTGGATTTATAGGTTTGTTGATGTAGACATAGGTTGATGTGAGCTTGATGCTGCCAAATGACCAACATAATTCTGCACAACATTCTTGACCTCCTCTATGACCAAGGCTGAAGGTTCAAACCTAGCTTTGTAAAGTTGATCCAACTTGACCTTTGAGCCATTATTCTGAGTGATTTGATTCTAGATCACTTCATGCAGGGCTTTGAAAGACTCTATCATCTTAGACATGTTTTTTTCCACTGGAGTTAGAGAGAGGGTTTAAAGTCTTTCTGAAAACTTGTTGAACTTGGTCTTAATGCTTTGAAATATAGACATCAGCTCATCAATTATGTCATTCACCAATTTCTTCACTTCAGTTTGATGCTTAACTAGAGTGTTTTCCATAGCTCTTCCAATGTGATGAAAGACCTTTAATTGTGCTTTATAAACCTTTTTCATTGCTTCCCAATATGGTTACATATTCTTCCCTAAATTTTTCTAAGGCCTCCTTCATAGTGGTAGTAAAATTCTTTGAGAGCCATGCATCCACATTACCATCTGCTTCATCTGCAATTTTCTCCTGCTGCTCTTCAAAATCCTCCTTGTATGAAAGTAATATGGCTTAATAGTCTTAGTTTAACATATCTGTAGTAAGGAGTTGTTGGGTGATATTGGTTAGGCCTGCAAGATGCTCAACCAAAAGATCATTAACAGTTGTGTTGGGCTTGAGCATCTTGCAGCCATTAAGATAAGAGATGAGAAGGTTGTGGTGTAGTGTTTGAGGTAGAGGGTATGTCTGTTTGGTTTGAGGTGGAGGGGTTAAAGGTGGTATGTAACCCTGTGACAGGAGTCACAGTTGAACTCACAGTTGTTGTTGTGGTTGTGATAGTTTGTTGTTCACCACTAGTTGGAAACTCCATTTGAATTGGAGGGGAGTTGACTAGGTTACTATCATGTACCATAGCCTCAAACCCTTGTTCTTCTTGCAAAGAATTGGCAATGTGCTATACTCTCCTCCCCAATAGCTGGATCATTGGCAATTTTACTCCCAGCTGAAATTGCGCTTCAATTGACAATGCAATTTCAGCTAGGGCTTTGAGGGGAGTTGTCCCTACTTGAGGAACCTCCAATTGAATTGGAGATGATTTAGATAGCTCCCCTCAGGATTACTACCCTCAAACCTGTCAATCTATGAAGATTGTTTGGTACATAAAGGTGCTTGAGTAACATCCATAAGGTCTTCAGTTAAAAATGATGAAACCCCTGTGGTTTTGATGGTGTCATCAAGGTCTACCCCAGCTTATAGCCTCTCACCATATAAATGTTGTTCCTATGTGGTGATCTAAGTTTCTTGAATCGTGCCACTTGATTTTGGCAACACTTGAGAAGTGGATTCAAGTGTTTCATTATCTGAAGAAGAAATTTGAGAAATAAGAGTTATGATATTAGCATTGAGTATTGGCAACCCCCCTGATTGAAGGAGGGAGTTTCAAATGATGTGCTCTTATGGTGTGTGCCAACCATATTTCTTCTTTCACCAACTTGAGAGTTGTAATATCCCATATTTTCAGATATTATTATTATTATTTGAAATTGTTCATGTGATTTTATGTGAATTTTGGTGAATTATATGATAATTGGAAGTGATGTTTGGATATTTATATGTGATAAATTTGAGTATTTTAATTTTTATATGTCTAGAATAAAGTATAGATAATTGTGATATTTTTCTGGTAATTTATAGGTTGTTATATGATTTCATAAAGAATTTATAGATTTAATAAATTATTTTCTTAGTAATTATAAATTATTTTATAAAACCGGGAATCGTCCAACATCCACTGTTTTTGCGTATTTCCAACCCGGAACTCTTCCGAAAACTCCTTCCTAACCTAATCTGGTAATTCCGGACATTTTTCGTGTTTTAACTTTTTCAATCCGGATTACGGTTTGACCCGTAAACTTTTCGATGCGATAATCATTTTGATAGATCAACAAAAACTCGTATTATCGAAAAACGGGATATTATTAAATTATTTTCGTATAAAGTTTTTTTTAAAAAGCTCGGTTTTGATAATTATCCAAATCTGGTATTAAATTGTATCGTTTTATAGTTACTTAGCGCCTAAGTAATCTATTTTCGGATATGATATGATTCAATAGGATATTTGTTACGTGTCCAAACTGCATTTATATGAATCGATCCGTAATTTAGGCGTGTGTTTATTTATATTATTCGTCTTATCTTGTTTTATGTGTGTTGAATGTATTTTATACGTGATCGGGTTTTTAGGTTAATTTAGGAATCGTTTCTGTTTTTCAAAAATAAAACGGACCGGGACCCCACCGGGACGTCAAAGCCCACAAAATCCATGTTTTTATTTTATAGAATTATACATATTTCAAATACCCATTATTTTTGCAATTTTGAATTATTCGCAATTTTTGGGGAATTTTGATATAAATTTTGTATTTTATTAATTTTAAAATTATTCCCCGCAATTATTATTTTGGGGCTTAATTAGGGAATAAAAACACCCCAAAATTGTTTTTGGGTATTTGTTTTCCAGAAAATATAAATAGCTGCTGAATTTCCATTTTATTTATTTATTTTCATAAAAATTCAGAAAATAGAAGAAAGCCAAGAACAAGGGTTGGGGGTGTTCTTGAACTGCAAGAATTAATCCAATTGATTTCCTATGATACTGAATTCCGTTTTTGATGCTTGAGTATCCAAATCGAAGCCTGAATCATCAGCTTCTTATTCATATCATCAGATTCAACAACTGGTAATTAAATCGAAAATTCGATTTTTTGTTCTTGAAGCTCGAATTTGATTCTTGGATTGTATGAACTTTTGACTGTTTTTAATGTTGTAATCATCTTTGTTGTGACTGTTAGAATTGATTTGGACAGGTTTTAATCATGTTGTGGTTCTAAACAATATAAACCGAATTTTTGTGTTTTTGGAGTTTTTATACACGATTTTCAGGATTTGTGATTGATTTTGTGACTGATTTGAATTAGATAATAGATTCTAGGAGTTTAGAGCTTCAATTTCATATAGGAATCATCGAGGTTGGTTGTGGGTTGCTAGCTCGTCGGAAAACTGACGAGTTCACCGGTTTTCGCCTGCTGTTGGCCGGAGAAATCAAATCAGAACCGGTTCCTTGGTTTTTATGGTATAATATGACTGCTATGTTACTGTAGGATCATTTGGCTGTGGTTTTCATCCCCAATAAAGCCGTTTCGAGGTTGATTGGAGAACTCGCCGGTGCGGGGAAGGGCTGCCGGATTCTGGGTTCCTTCCCTAGTTTCCGGTAGGGTTCTTACCCGACCCGGTTCGTTCTTGTTTGACCCGTTTTATTTCTTTCCCGACCCGATTTTGATTCCTGAATCCCAACTCCAAATATAATAATCTGTTTCTGATTTTCCTTTTTTAAAAATAAATCAAAATTTATTTTCTATTTTTAACATCATTTATTTTAATTTAAAAAAATTATTTACTTATTATTTTATATTCTAAAAAAATTATTTCCTTAATTGTTTTAAATTCCAAAAATTATTTCTTTTATTATTTTCAAAAACTCATATTTATTTTCTTTATTTATAATTTATTTTAATTGATTATTTATAGATTTAATTAATTGATTAATTCATTTAATCAATTAATTTTATTTCTAAATGGTTAAATAAAATATAATTATTTATAATTAATTCAAATAATTCGTAAAAATATTGTTTTGAAGATTTTAAAAATTATAATTTGGTATTTAAAAATCAATTAATATTATTTTTAATTGATTTATTTTCAATTAATTCTTATTTTATTTATAATAAATAAACCATTCGTCCGTTTAATACGAAATGAACGCGTATAGACTCAAAAAAAATATTACGCTTTCATTAAATATACTTTCGAGACCCAAATTCTTTTTTTTCGAAAGGTCGCTTGTTTTGCAAGTCATTCTGAGTCGATTATTGATCGAAAATTCATATTTTGACCCGATTTCCGTTTTAAATGAACCGAGTCAGGTGGTATATGAATTATGTGATACGTGGCTTATATGATTATGTGATACGTGAATTACGTGTTTACATGCTATGTAAATTATGTGCATATGTGGGTCAAGCGTCCTGTGTTTGTGTGTTATATTTATGTATGGGTAGACGATAAGGTTTTGACGCGCAGTTCGTCTAGTTATTATCGTTTAGACGATTAAATTGTATCTTTTGATTATAGATTCGGATCGTTCGAGTGATCAGGAGAAGGCGTTGGATAAAGAATGAGATGGAATGGTATTGTATATCTGGGTTCTAGCAATCGCAGGAGCAACATATGAGTGTAGTATTGAAAATAAGGACGATGATGTTTTGAGACAGAATGTCAAAATAGATACGTCATTGCGAGTGTGACTAACTGCTAAAACCCCCAAAGGCAAGTATCCCTATCATCACTTATTGTTCAAGTGATATTTATTTTGAATCCTATTTTGTAAGTATTGCTTTCCTTATTCTCAATTCAGAATAAATAAATGTTTTACATATCGCTGAATTAAATAATTCTGTTTATGCAAGTACTCTTCTGCTATTCTATGTTCAGAATAGCTACGTGATTTTACTTATCAAATTACTGGATTTGCAAATATTTTGGGTTTTGAGAAAAATGAGTTGATTTTGCGAGTATTCCTTGCCAAGTAAATGGGGGAATAAAAGTTTATAAGGGTGTCGAGTATTATGACCCCTTTCAATAAAATGTTTTTAAGATGGGATGATTGCGTAAGAGGCCGTGGCGGCGGTCCGGAGGAGATTTAGGTATTATACAGGATATAATACCTTTAGGCCGATATATGCCTTGGGTGCCCCATTTGTTTAGTTGGATATGCTTCGGCATACCGGTGTTGCTCCACGGCTGATCACCGGCGGCAACACACCGTCGTTCGAGGATTCCAATCCAAATTATTATATTGCTTTTGATAATCTTGTAAGGAATGATTTATCAACTGTTTCTATTTTCGGATAAAAGATGAAATGCAGGTTTGATTTAGTTTCTGATTATACTGATACTTACGTTGTTGTTAAATATCAAAGGTGGTATTAGTATAGATGATTGATGTTGACTTCAGTATGGGAGGTTGTGAGCATCAAAGTTCGTATTGATATCTAATTTGATATGACAACAAAATGAGTACTAATATCAAGAGTTCCTTTTGAATAAAGTTTATGATTCAATCCATAATCATTTCTTCTTGTTATTGTTGTTTACGATATTTCCGTAAACACGGTTTTACGAGTTTTAATCTCGTTAAGATTCAAAGTTTTGTTGAAGCATTTCGCTCGAAAATATCAAAAAGAGTTTTGAATACAGTGAGAAACAATTATCCGATTCTTTAATAAACTTTTCTGTTTCAGCAATTATGATTTTAAAATATTCTGCTTAATGCAGATGTCGGTTTAATATTAAAACGACCCTATATTTGACATAATGATCTTGCTGAGAATTTCTTTTGCTCATAATTTCCTGTTTTCAAATTTAACGTCCAGTGAGGATTAACTTGCGCTGTTTAACTGCATAATTCAAGGAAGCAAAGAAGAAGCTTTTGGAAGGTGGTTGGTCCAGGGTTTGCGAATTAGTGTAAGTTCTTTTGTGTAAAGTTGTTTATATTATATTATATTATAGTTGTGTATTTTATAGTTTGGCCTAGTATACTTGTTTTCGAAGTTATACTAGGGGTTAAGTTTTGAGATTGAGAATTATTGAAAAGAGTTTTAAAAGAAAGTGAAAAATTATTTATGGAATTTGGATATCTTGTTTCTAGAACTGTAACCTTAAAAGATCTTGGAGTAGTTTGGGGTCATAAATAATAATTATCTTCCGCTGGCATTTATTTATTGATTTAACAAGTTAATTTGGATTGAGGTTTTATAGTGACGACCAAATCCTCTGACCCCGGATTTGGGTGCGTTACAAGTTGGTATCAGAGCTGAGGTTATAGTAAACTAAAAACGAGAGTGTGTAGGAGTGTGTATAGCTATGCGAGGACGTTTGAGCTCATATCGAGTTCCTGTTGGACTATTGGATATAGTACCAATGAATAAGTTAAGATAGGTGCATTCGTTTGAGATGGTTGTGTTGAGCTGGACAAAATTCCTGGCAGTTGCAAAGTTCTATTGTGGAATCTTCCGAGGCTACTACAATTCGACAACGATGAAGATTATCGATATCCTTAGAATATGAACAAATGTCTAGAATTGGGTGACCAGTCAACAGAAGAGTTCAAATAGAAGATAAATATTAAGATCTTGGCAATACCTTCTCTATCTATAACTTCTTTTGTCATCTCTCAAAAACAAGTATCAGTTAGAGGATATATTCCCTAACATTCGTTTATTCATTTGGTGCCAGAATTTTGTTCTCTGGATTTCATTTCCTTCAGAAATATCAGCTTTAAAATCTTTTCAGTTTTATTCATTTGATTTTGGATTCCTTTGATATTATTTTATTCTGACTGAGATGAACAACCCTAATTATAGGGGACACAAGGTATACCTGTCTGTTTGATAGGAGTTGGATGGGACGCCATCATTTGTGTGTGGTGACTACAAGAAGGTTAACAACCTTTAGTAGTGTCTTAATTTGGACACGCAATACCAAGTTTATTTGATCATATTGATCTCTCAGTTATTCTTTCATTTCAACAAAACTTTCTCAAAAATTCATATTTTGGTAACCACAATGGTGGGACACCCGTTATGATATCAAATTCTTTTCTTTTTGAAATTCCATGATTTTATCAACTCAAATATTCGAAGGTATGCCAATTAAATTAAGATAAGTTATCCGGGTCAATGGAAAGTAAGGCTATGTGATGGGATTACCAATAACAACAGTGGATTGCAATGCGTTTCGAATATCTGTGGCTTATAGCGAAGTCGGTCTGTTTCTTTATTTCTCTCTCTATTTATCTCTCTCTTTCTTTTCTTTTTCTCTTTCTTCCTCTCTATTCTTCTTTTTCGCAAACAGTAAAAGCGATTCTATTGAGGAATTGGTCAAATGACATGTGGAAGGAACAATGGTAAGGAGGGAAGCTCCCGTAATCAATATGTTATACAAGGAATTCAAGTCCATCTGAAATATTTGAGAAAAGTTACATATGTAAGATTAGGAAGTTGGTTAGAAGATCCCTAGTGCTTTCTTCTGTTGATTCCGAGGACGGAATCCTTATAAGGGGGGTATATTGTAATATCCCATATTTTCAGATATTATGATTATTATTTAAAATTGTTCATGTGATTTTATGTGAATTTTGGTGAATTATATGATAATTGGAATTGATGTTTGGATATTTATATGTGATAAATTTGAGTATTTTAATTTTTATATATCCAGAATAAAGTATAGATAATTATGATATTTTTCTGGTAATTTATAGGTTGTTATATGATTTTATAAAGAATTTATAGATTTACTAAATTATTTTCTGAGTAATTATAAATTATTTTATAAAACGGGGAGTCGTCCAACTTCCACTGTTTTTTGCGTTTTTACAACCCCTAACTCTTCCGAAATCACCTTCCTAACTTAATCTGGTAATTCCGGACATTTTCCGTGTTTTAACTTTTTCAATTCGGATTACGTTTTGACCCGTACGCATTCCGACGCAAAATTTTTGATACGATAATCGTTTTGATAGATCAACAAAACTCGTATTATCGAAAAACGGGATATTATTAAATTATTTTTGTATAAAGTTTTTTTAAGAAGCTCGTTTTTGATAATTATCCAAATTTAGTATTAAATTGTATCGTTTTATAGTTACTTAGCGCCTAAGTAATCTATTTTCGGATCTGATATGATTCAATAGGATATTTGTTACGTGTCCAAACTGCATTTATATGAATCGATCCGTAATTTAGGCGTGTATTTATTTACGTTATTCGTCTTATCTTGTTTTATGTGTGTTGAATGTATTTTATATGTGATCGGGTTTTTCAGTTAATTTAGGAATCGTTTCTGTTTTTCGAAACTAAAACGGACCGGGACCACACCGGGACATCAAAGCCCACAAAATTCATGTTTTTATTTTATAGAATTATACATATTTCAAATACCCATTATTTTTGCAATTTTGAATTATTCGCATTTTTCGGGCAATTTTGATATAATTTTTGTATTTTATTAATTTTAAAATTATTTCCCGTAATTATTATTTTGGGGCTTAATTATTTTAATTATGGGAATAAAAACACCCCAAAAATGATTTTAGGTATTTATTTTCCAGAAAATATATATAGCTGCAGAATTTCCATTTTATTTATTTATTTTCATAAAAATTCAGAAAATAGAAGAAAGCCAGGAACAAGGGTTGGGGGTGTTTTTGAACTGCAAGAATTAATCCAATTGATTTCCTATGATACTGAATTCCGTTTTTGATGATTGAGTATCCAAATCGAAGCCTGAATCATCAGCTTCCTATTCTTATCATCAGATTCAACAACCGGTAATTAAATCAAAAATTCGATTTTTTTTATTCCTGAAGCTCGAATTTGATTCTTGGATTGTATGAACTTGTGACTGTTTTTGATGTTGTAATCATCTTTTTCGTGACTGTTAGAATTGATTTGGACAGGTTTTAATCATGTTGTGGTTCGAAACAATATAAACCGAATTCTTGTGTTTTTGGACTTTTTATACACGATTTTCAGGATTTGTGATTGATTTTGTGACTGATTTGAATTAGATAATAGATTCTATGAGTTTAGAGCTTCAATTTCATATAGGAATCATCGAGGTTGGTTGTGGGTTGCTAGCTCGTCGGAAAACCGACGAGTTCGCCGGTTTTCGGCTGCTGTTGGCCGGAGAAATCACACCAGAGCTGGTTTCTTGGTTTTTATGGTATAGTATAACTGCTATGTTACTGTAGGATCATTTGGCTGTGGTTTTGATCCCCAACGAAGCCATTTCGAGGTTGATCAGAGAAGTCGCCGGCGCAGGGAAGGGCTGCCGGATTCTGGGTTCCTTCCCCAGTTTCCGGTAGGGTTCTTACCCGACCCTGTTCGTTCTTGTTCGACCCGTTTTATTTCTTTCCCGACCCGATTTTGATTCCTGAATCACAAGTCCAAATATAATAATCTGCTTCTGATTTTCCTTTTTCAAAAATAAATCAAAATTCATTTTCTATTTTTGAACATCATTTATTTTAATTAAAAAAAATCATTTACTTATTATTTTAAATTCTAAAAAAATTATTTCCTTAATTGTTTTAAATTCCAAAAATTATTTCTTTTATTATTTACAAAAACCCATATTTGTTTTAATTATTTTTAATTTATTTTAATTGATTATTTATAGATTTAATTAATTGATTAATTCATTTAATCAATTAATTTTATTTATAAATGGTTAAATAAAATAGAATTATTTATAATTAATTCAAATAATTCCTAAAAATATTGTTTTTAATCTTTTAGAAATTATATTTTGTTATTTAAAAATCAATTAATATTATTATTAATTGATTTATTTTCAATTAATTCTTATTTTATTCATAATAAATAAACCAGTCGTCCGTTTAATACGAAATGAACGCGTATAAACTCAAAAAAAATATTACGCTTTCATTAAAAATACTTTCGAGACCCAAATTCTTTTTTTTCGAAAGGTCGCTTGTTTTGCAAGTCATTCTGAGTCGATTATTGATCGAAAATTCATATTTTGACCCGATTTCCGTTTTAAACGAACCGAGTCAGGTGGTATATGAATTATGTGATACGTGGCTTATATGATTATGTGATACGTGAATTACGTGTTTACATGCTATGTAAATTATGTGCATATGTGGGTTAAGCGTCCTGTGTTTGTGTGTTATATTTATGTATGGGCTATCGTATGGGTAGACGATAAGGTTTTGACGCGTAGTTCGTCGAGTTATTATCGTTTAGACGATTAAATTATATCTTTTGATTATAGATTCGGATCATTCGAGTGATCAGGAGAAGACGTTGGATAAAGAATGAGATGGAATGGTATTGGATATCTGGGTTCTAGCAATCGCAGGAGCAGCATATCAGTGAAGTATTGAAAAGAAGGACGGTGATGTTTTGAGACAGAATGTCAAAATAGATACGTCATTGTGAGTGTGACTAACTGCTAAAACCCCCAAAGGCAAGTATCCCTATCATCACTTATTGTTCAAGTGGTATTTATTTTGAATCCTATTTTGCAAGTATTGTTTTCCTTATTCTCAATTCAGAATAAATAAATGTTTTACATATCGCTGAATTAAATAATTCTGTTTATGCAAGTACTCTTCTGCTATTCTATGTTCAGAATAGCTACGTGATTTTACTTATCAAATTACTGGATTTGCAAATATTTTGGGTTTTGAGAAAACTGAGTTGGTTTTTCGAGTATTCCAGCCCAAGTAAATGGAGGAATAAAAGTTTATAAGGGTGTCGAGTATTATGACCCATTTCAATAAAATGTTTTTAAGATTGGATGGTTGCGTAAGAGGCCGTGGCGGCGGTCCGGCGGAGATTTAGGTATTATACAGGATATAATACCTTTAGGCCGATATGTGCCTTGGGTGCCCCATTTGTTTAGTTGGATATGCTTGGCATATCGGTGTTGCTCCATGGTTGATCACCGGCGGCAACACACCGTCGTTCGAGGATTCCAATCTAAATTATTATATTACTTTTGATAATCTTATAAGGAATGATTTATCAATTGTTTCTATTTTTGGATAAAAGATGAAATGCATTTTTGATTCAGTTTCTGATTTATATTGATACTTACATTGTTGTTAAATATCAAAGGTGGTATTAGTATAGATGATTGATGTTGACTTCGGTATGGGATGTTGTGAGCATCAAAGTTCGTATTGATATCTAATTTGATATGACAACAAAATGAGTATTAATATCAAGAGTTCGGTTTTGAATAAAGTTTATGATTCAATCCATAATCATTTCTTCTTGTTATTGTTGTTTACGATATTTCCGTAAACACGGTTTTACGAGTTTTAATCTCGTCAAGATTCAAAGTATTGTTGAAGCATTTCGCTTGAAAATATCAAAAAGAGTTTTGAATACAGTGAGAAACAATTATCCGATTCTTTAATAAATTTTTTATTTAAGCAATTATGATTTTAAAATGTTTTGCTCTATACAGATGTCGGTTTTATATCAAAACGACCCTATATTTGATATAATGATCTTGCTGAGCATTTCTTTCACTCATACTTTCCTATTTTAAAATTTAACCTCCAGTGAGGATTAGATTGCCCTGTTTAACTGCGTAATTCAAGGAAGCAAAGAATTAGCTTTTGGAAGGTGGTTGGTCCAGGGTTTGCGAATTAGTGTAAGTTCTTTTGTGTAAAGTTGTTTATATTATATTATATTATAGTTGTGTATTTTATAGTTGGGCCTTGTATACTTCTTTTCGAAGTTATAGTAGGGGATTAAGTTTTGAGATTGAGAATTATTGAAAAGAGTTTTAAAAGAAAGTGAAATATTATTTTTGTAATTTGGATATCTTGTTTCTAGAACTGTAACCTTAAAAGATCTTGGAGTAGTTTGGGGTCATAAATAATAATTATCTTCCGCTGGCATTTATTTATTGATTTAACAGGTTAATTTAGATTGAGGTTTTATAGTGACGACCAAATCCTCAAACCCCGGATTTGGGGCGTTACAGGTTGGTATCAGAGACGAGGTTATAGTAAACTAGAAATGAGGGTGTGTAGGAGTGTGTATAGCTATGTGAGGACGTTTGAGCTCATATCGAGTTCGTGTTGGACTATTGGATATAGTACCAATAAGTTAATATAGGTGCATTCGTTTGAGATGGTTGTGTTGAGCTGGACAAAATTCCTGCCAGTTGCAAAGTTCTATTATGGAATCTTCCGAGGCAACTACAATTCGACAACGATGAAGATTATCGATATCCTTAGAATGTGAACAAGTGTCTAGAATTGGGTGACCAGTCAACAGAAGAGTTCAAATAGAAGATAAATATTAAGATCTTGGCAATACCTTCTCTAACTATAACTTCTTTTATTATCTCTTAAAAAGAAGTATCAGTTAGAGGATATATTCCCTAACATTCGTTTATTCATTTGGTGCCAGAATTTTGTTCTCTGGATTTCATTTCCTTAAGAAATATCAGCTTTAAAATCTTTTCAGTTTTATTCATTTGATTTTGGATTCCTTTGATATTCTTTTATTCTGACTGAGATGAACTACCCTAATTACAGGGGACACAAGGTATACCTGTCTGTTTGATAGGAGTTGGATGGGACGCCATCATTTGTGTGTGTTGTGACTACAAGAAGGTTAACAACCTTTAGTAGTGTCTTAATTTGGACACGCAATACCAAGTTCATTTGATCATATTGATCTCCCAGTTATTCTTTCATTTTAACAATACTTTCTCAAAAATTCAGATTTTGGTAACCACAATGGTGGGACACCCGTTATGATATCAAATTCTTTTCTTTTTGAAATTCTATGATTTTATCATCTCAAATATTCGAAGGTATGCCAATTAAATTGAGATAAGTTATCCGGGTTAATGGAAAGTAAGGCTATGTGATGGGATTACCAATAGCAACTATGAATTATAATGTGTTTCGAATATTAGTGGCATATAGCAAAGTCGGTCTGTTTCTTTATTTCTCTCTCTATTTATCTCTCTCTTTCTTTTCTTTTTCTCTATCTTCCTCTCTATTCTTCTTTTTCGCAAACAGTAAAAGCGATTCTATTGAGGAATTGGTCAAATGACATGTGGAAGGAACAATGGTAAGGAGGGAAGCTCCCTTAATCATTATGTTATACAAGGAATTCAAGTCCATCTGAAATTTTTGAGAAAAGTTACATATGTAAGATTAGGAAGTTGGTTAGAAGATCCCTAGTGCTTTCTTATGCTAATTCCGACGACGGAATCCTTATAAGGGGGTAGATTGTAATATCTCATATTTTCAGATATTATTATTTTTTGAAATTGTTCATGTGATTTTATGTGAATTTTGGTGAATTATATGATAATTGGAAGTGATGTGTGGATATTTCTATGTGATAAATTTGAGTATTTTAATTTTTATATGTCCAGAATAAAGTATAGATAATTGTGATATTTTTCTGGTAATTTATAGGTTGTTATATGATTTTATAAAGAATTTATAGATTTAATAAATTATTTTCTGAGTAATTATAAATTATTTTATAAAACTGGGAATCGTCCAACTTCCACTGTTTTTGCGTTTTTACAACCTGGAACTCTTTCGAAAACTCCTTTCTAACCTAATTTGGTAATTCCGGACATATTCCGTATTTTAACTTTTTCAATTCGGATTACGGTTTGACCCGTACGCATTCCGGCGCAAAATTTTTGATACGATAATTGTTTTGATAGATCAACAAAACTCGTATTATCGAAAAACGGGATATTATTAAATTATTTTTGTATAATTTTTTTTAAGAATCTCGGTTTTGATAATTATCCAAATCTGGTATTAAATTGTATCGTTTTATAGTTACTTAGCGCCTAAGTAATCTATTTTCGGATCTAATATGATTCAATAGGATATTTGTTACGTGTCCAAACTGTATTTATATTGATCGATCCGTAATTTAGGCATGTTTTATTTACGTTATTCGTCTTATCTTGTTTTATGTGTGTTAAATGTATTTTATACGTGATCCGGTTTTTCGGTTAATTTAGGAATTGTTTCTATTTTTCGAAAATAAAACGGATCGGGACCCCACCGGGACATCAAAACCCACAAAATTCACGTTTTTATTTTATGGAATTATACATATTTCAAATACCCATTATTTTTGCAATTTTGAATTATTCGCAATTTTCGGGGAATTTTGATATAAATTTTGTATTTTATTAATTTTAAATATATTTCCCGTAATTATTATTTTGGGGCTTAGTTATTTTAATTATGGGAATAAAAACACCCCAAAATTGATTTTGGATATTTATTTTCCAGAAAATATAAATAGCTACAGAATTTCCATTTTATTTATTTATTTTCATAAAAATTCAGAAAATAGAGGAAAGCCAAGAACAAGGGTTAGGGGTGTTCTTGAACTGCAAGAATTAATCCAATTGATTTCCTATGATACTGAATTCCGTTTTTGATGCTTGAGTATCCAAATCGAAACCTGAATCATCAACTTCCTATTCATATCATCAGATTCAACAACCGGTAATTAAATCGAAAATTTGATTTTTTTTGTTCTTGAAGCTCGAATTTGATTCTTGGATTGTATGAACTTGTGACTGTGTTTGATGTTGTAATCATCTTTTTTGTGACTGTTAGAATTGATTTGGACAGGTTTTAATCATGTTGTGGTTCGGAACAATATATACTGAATTCTTGTGTTTCTGGACTTTTATACACGATTTTCAGGATTTGTGATTTATTTTGTGACCGATTTGAATTAGATAATAGATTCTAGGAGTTTAGAGCTTCAATTTCATATAGGAATCATCGAGGTTGGTTGTGGGTTGCTAGCTCGTCGGAAAACCGACGAGTTCGCCGATTTTCGGCTACTGTTGGCCGGAGAAATCAAATCAGAACTGGTTCCTTGGTTTTTATGGAATAGTATAACTGCTATGTTACTGTAGTATCATTTGGATGTGGTTTTGATCCCCAACGAAGCCTTTTCAAGGTTGATCGGAGAACTCGCCCGCGCGGGGAAGGGATGCCGGATTCTGGGTTCCTTCCCCAGTTTCTGGTAGGGTTCTTACCCGACCCAGTTCGTTCTTGTTTGACCCGTTTTATTTCTTTGCCGACCCGGTTTTGATTCCTGAATCCCAACTCCAAATATAATAATCTGTTTCTGATTTTCCTTTTTCAAAAATAAATCAAAATTCATTTCTATTTTTGAACATCATTTATTTTAATTAAAAAAATTCATTTACTTATTATTTTAAATTCTAAAAAAATTATTTCCTTGATTGTTTTAAATTCCAAAAATTATTTCTTTTATTATTTTCAAAAACCCATATTTGTTTTAATTATTTATATTTATTTTAAATGATTATTTATAGATTTAATTAATTGATTAATTCATTTAATCAATTAATTTTATTTATAAATGGTTAAATAAAATATTATTATTTATAATTAATTCAATAATTCCTGAAAATATTGTTTTTAAGCTTTTAAAAATTATATTTTGGTATTTAAAAATCAATTAATATTATTATTAGTTGATTTATTTTCAACTAATTCTTATTTTATTCATAATAAATAAACCGTTCGTCCGTTTAATACGAAATGAACGCGTATAGACTCAAAAAAATATTACGCTTTCATTAAAAATACTTTCGTGACCCAAATTCTTTTGTTTCGAAAGGTCGCTTATTTTGCAAGTCATTCTGAGTCGATTATTGGTCGAAAATTCATATTTTGGCCTGATTTCAGTTTTAAACGAACCGAGTCAGGTGGTATATGAATTATGTGATACGCAGCTTATATGATTATGTAATACGTGATTTACGTGTTTACATGATTTTTAAATTATGTGCATATGTGGGTCAAGAGTCATGTGTTTGTCTGTTATATTTATGTGTGGGCCATAGTATGGGTAGACGATAAGTTTTTGACGCGCAGTTCGTCGAGTTATTATCGTTTAGATGATTAAATTGTATCTTTTAATTATGTTAGGTCACACTTTCACTGTAGAGGGGGTGAATACAGTGTTTATCACAATCAAATCAAACTTCAAGAACTTATGTAACAGAAAACAAACTTTATTTAAACAATAAACTCTGTTACAATCTGGAACTGTTATCTCTCAGTGATGATCAAAATATCACGAGAGCTGCTAGAGTTATACTAAACAATATTCTCGATAATAATAACACTTTTAGTGTAAACCCTATGTCTGTGTTTATGTACTACACAGTTACAAGATATTCGCTAATTGATATGGAATATAATTCTGCTTCCTAAAATATATCAATCAGATATCTTCTATTCCAAGTATTCCATTCTTCACGGAATTCCTTCTTCATGCATATCTCTTCTTATGTTTATCTTGATCTTCTTAACTTTAATCAGCTACTGTCCTTATCTGATCGTCCTTCAGCACTTAAGTTCTGATATCTATCTCCTGATAACATAAGTACTGATATCCCTTAAGTTCTGACTTCCAGTATAAGTACTGATCAGTTAAGTACTGATTTGTTCTGTTCAAATAAGATCTGAAATCTAAACATAAAACATATTAGCCATGACATTATCAAATATATCTAACAATCTCCCCCAACTTGTAAATTAACAAAATATACAAGTTTAACAGATATTTGATGATGTCAAAAATATTAAGTACAAATGCATGAGAAATAGACAAGATAACTACAACTTACAGTCCTTAAAGTTTTTACCAATTCAACTTCTGATAACAACTTCAATCTGTATAAATATCAGAATTTAAGCAGTTGTAGATCTTCGACTTGGCTTCATCATTTTCTGATCTCTCTGATGTCAGGAGTTGTTCTGAGATAATTCTTCAACAAACATTTCTCAGCATATCTGAGTTCATCAATCATTCTCCGTTTGACATCTTTAAGCTCTGCAGTATCTTCACCAGTTTGAAATATTGCAGCTCTGAGATCATTAATCTTTGCTTTTCTCAACTCCCGATCTAGTCTTATGACATAAGCTTTATTAGACTCTAGATTGAATTCAAGCCCCTTAATACCAAGATATGTTCTGATCTGTGCAGTATTAGGCTTCATATCAACAATATCACCATTGTGATTTCTGTACTTTGGAACATATCTGCTGTCAGACTTAACAGAATAAAGTCTTTTCTGTCTCTGAATCTGTTCCTTTAAGTAGTTTGCAGCAGTCTCTGTTATTCTGTCATCCACTTGAAGTAAGAACAATACATGCTCCAATTCTTCAAAATACTTCAACGGAATGGCATTTTGTCTTATATGATAAACCCTACCATCTGTCATGAAATACAACATGATGTATTCTTTCAAGTAGGTATGGTAAACCATCTGTACAGATTCTAGTTGATTCAATCTTTCAGGAGTTGCTCCAATACCTGGTTCACACAAGGAAGTTGGATCATCAGTAGTGTTGTGTACTCTTCTTTCATCAGCACTTCCCAATCCAGTTTTATCTCTAGCTTCCTTTCCAGTAACTACTCTTGCTTCAAAACCACTTGAAGTAGTCTTCAAAGATTGAGTCTGTTTTGCTTTAGTGAATCCTGGTAGGAGTGTTTTAGATTTATTTTCTGATATCAAGTTAACTTGAGCACTGTCAGAGGTTACTTGCTTCTTCTGAATATCAGAACTTACAATTTCTTGACTCTGAACAACTTGAGCCATGTCAGAGGTTGTTTTAAGAACTTTTCTTGAAGTCAGAGCAAGATTATCTTTTCCATCAGTAATTTCTTCTTCCTCAGGAGGTACATAAGGCTTGATAGGTTCACCAACCTTTTCTTTACCCTTGGATCTTGGATCTATCTGTGGTTGTGATCTAGCCAAAGTTTCTTCAGTATGTATCCTTTCTTTGATCACAATGCCTTTAGGTTTTGGAAGTAACTTTTTACCAGAAGCTTCAGATTTAGATGTGACTTTCTCTGATTTAAGTCTGGCTTCTTCTTCCTTTAAACTTTCCAAGTCCATCCCTGGATTTTCTTGAAGAAATAACTGTCTTGACATTTCCTCATCAAGATCTAGAAGTTTATCAGAACTTATCCTTTTACCAGCAGCAGAACTTATTCTTTTCCCAGTATCAGAACTTGTTCTGTGACTAGCTTGTCTTGATGTAAACCTTCTACCTTGACTATGACCACTACCCATTCCAGAGTTTCCTTGGTCATCTTTTCCATCATCCTTTCCTTGCAGTGACTTGTTGGTTTTGCATTTGGACTTAATTACCTTCTCCCCCTTTTTGGCATCAGCAGGTAATAAAAGAGAGATAAGTAGTTCCACTGAGGTCTGGATTTCAGTAAGTTGCGATTGCTGAGAAGCTTGATTTGTCAGAATTTGATCAATCTGAGCTTGTTGCTTCTCTTGAGTTTTCTCAATATAAGCAACCCTGTCAATGGTAGGTTGGAAGAACTTTTTCTTATCAAGTTTCCAAACTTGTTCCTGTTTAATAAAGTTCTCCTGAATCTTGTGTAGCTCTGCATGAGTATTGGAATGAAGACCTTGTAGATGTTTAGTACTCAATGCAGTGACTCTAAGCTGGGTTTTAAAATCATCAGAATTTAACATTTCATCAGCTTTAGTCAAGTGCTCAGCAAGATGTAAAGCATTTGGAACACATGAAACTGAGTTCCATTCCTTAGTCCACTCCTGACCTGCAGGAGTTTCACTCCAAGGTACTGGTGCATCCCTGATAACAAACTCCTTTAGCAGTTCAGACTTAGGAAGAGTCAATGGAGGAGTATGTCCTGAAGGACCTGCTGCATCAGCATCTACAGTTGTAGCAGCTTCACCAGTATCTCCAACATTTGCAGCATCAGAACTTAAAGAATCAGTATCTTCTGATAAGACAACTGTGTGAGTAGCAATGGAGGCTTCAACATCCTCTAATTGCTGATCGGATACTAAGTTCTGATCAACAGCCATATCCTGATGCTCACCTAAAATCTGATCATCATCTTGATGCAGAGAAGGTGATAGTGATAACTCAGGAGTTTGAACAGCATCAGTAACAGGTGTTGTGGAAGGATTATTTGTTGTTGGAGCTTCTAACAAAAGTATTTCAGGCACAACCAAGTTCTGAATATCAATTTCAGCACTTGTGCCTGGATCAACAAGAGATATAGAAGGTGAATTAGCCTTGTCAGATACAGGTTCCTGAGATTGAGTTGACGGAGAAGAAGTGACTGGAGCAAATTCCTTGTCTTGCGAGATCAGAGATTCCTGATCCCCTTCCTTAGCTGCTTCCTCCTCATCATCTGAAACTGGCCTCTGTGCCCTCTGTTTCTTGTACTTCCTTGTTGATGTGGATTCCTTGGGAGTTGCAGGAACCGTCATACGTCTAAGCCTCTTGAGAAGCCTAGAACCCCCAATTGCAGAATCCTTCTGAGAAGTTGCCTTCTCAGCTTCATTTATCATAGGTTCTGAAGATGAATCTGATCCTCAGAATCTGATTCATCTCTCAAAGTAATCCTCCGCTTCTTCTGAGATGTTTGAGGAACAGTCTTTGTTCTCTTTGGCTTAGAGGATGTAGGCTTCACAGTAGGTGCTGAAGAAGAAGGTTGAGCATTCTGTGAAGTGGAGAGATAGGATTTGAGATAAGTTCTGAGGGTAGGTTGAGTAGAATGAGAGGTAGGGACTGAGGTTGATGGATTTTGGTTATGGTGAGTTGGTTGAACATTTGAGTAAACAGATTTGTAAGTAGCTGGATCAGCATTTACCAGAATCTGTTTCACAGACTGAGGAATCTGTAATTGTCTCACCATTGATTTCTTTGTGTCAGCATTTATCAGGTCGTTAAAGTACCTTTTTGCAACCTTAAAAGGTGGGGTTTGAGTGCTGACTAACTGGGGTTCAGCGGTACAATACGTATAAATAAGTTGACAGAATCTAGCAAAATAAACAACATCTCGATCCTCTGTCATCCTATCCCCAATAAAACCAATTATTCCAGTTGCAAAATCAAAATGAGTTTGATGGATAATAGCATACCCGATGTGCTGACTTAGAATTGGGATGGCATCAAAATTTGAACACTTGTTGCCAAAGGCCTTGGTGATGCAATCGAAGAAGAAACTCCATTCTCTTCTGATATTAGCCCGTTTCAATTGTCCAAGTTTCGTCAGACTCTTTTCATATCCCAATTCAGCCATTAACTCCCGAAGGGCTGAGTCCTCTGGAACTGAGAAAGTACAATCCTCTGGAAGATGTAAAGCCCTGCGTACTGTACCAGGAGTGACTACAAAAGATGAATCACCCACTTGGAAAATAATACTGGGAGTTCCACGGTTACCACCATCATCAAAAACGCCAGTCCTCCAGAACCTCAGAACTTGTTGACTTGAAAAGAATTCAGGCTGAGTTAAGGCGTACCCAACCTCACTATGTGCAAGAAGATCTTGCACAAAATGCAATTCAGATGGAGCTTCAGTATGATCAAGAATTGCAGCATAGTTGTTTGGAACGAACTTTGCTCCATCAATGATTAAATCCTTTGGTGCCATGTGAAAGAAAAAAATATTGAAATTCAAGTATGCCTGTTAGGTGTTTGAGATAATATCTGTATGAAAACAACGGAAATAGTAAAGTGAAAGAGAGTAAAAGTAAGAAGAGAGATAGAAGATGAAGAAATTAAAAAGATTAAAGAAATCTTCTCTCTGCTGTACTTATACAAAAAAAATGTTACCGTTGGACACCTGTCAGACATGCAGTAATAACGGATAGTTACTGGGCTCGAGAAAACAGTAATCATGACTTACCCATTTGCCGAGTTTCAAGGAAAAAAAACTGTTCCTTTTATCAAGGGAAACAATTCAAATTTTAACCCGTTATCACTGATTAGATTGTTTTTCACTGTAACATTAATATTCTGAAAATGAATCATGTTAAAAATGACCGAGATAATTTCTATGAATAAGTGCTGACGGAGAATCAGAACTTAAATAAAAACAAAATTTAAATGGTCATCAGAATATCAATCAGGATTTATCAACACAAGATAAAATAACTCAGAGACAAAATCTTGAAGTAAAGACAGTTTTCATTAATATATCAAGTCAATACATATATGAAATAGAAATTACATCAATACAAGATTTTCCCTAAGCTTCTAATCCTAACATCAACAGTTTTAGTCCTAGCTAAGAAGCCTGACAAAGCTGAGGATGAAGAAGAACAGGAAGAAGACGAGATTAAGTCATCTTCCTCTTCCTATCTTCGACAAACAAGATAGCGAGTCGAATGATTCGTTCTTGCTGACGGATAGCTTCCCGCCTTTCCTCCTCCAGGCGCTCCAGATGGCGATGATAATCCATCTCGAAGAATAGAAGGTGAGCCAGCACCTCCTGTGGGACAGAGTCCCAGATCTCCTCAGGAATGGCTGTTATATGCCACTCCTGCCGCCACTCGGCACAACTGAGTTCCATTGTGAAGGTTTGTGTGTTCAAAAACATGTTGAATCGAACCATTTTGTTTTTGACAGAAGAAGGAGGATAAGTGTGTGAGAAGAATGTGATGGAAAGACTGATGTGAAGTGGTTGTATATATAGGCAAGAGAATGCCAAGAGACGCAAAGAAATTGAATGCTGACAGGTAGAAGTAATTCTACCTCGTCTCCCTAGACTTTGAAAAAGAATAACAGTCATTGGAAAAAGAATGTGCACATGTAACAAGAGTGAACTGTTCAAGGACGAGTGCCATTATGTTTTAACCATAGACTATTAATCTTCTACTTCAACATTTCGAAATTAATCTGAGACTGTTACCAAATTTTATTCACAGATAAGTCAAGTAAAGGGTTAGACTGAAAAATCAGAACTTAGACCTATACCAGAACTTAACAGTCATCAGAACATAATGTCTTAACTCGAACAAGGGATATCTATCTTAGTAAATACTCATACAAGTTCTTAGTTATGAACGTCAGAACTTAATCATCAGAACGTGGAACTAGAACTTGTCCTCAGAATTTGTGCAGAAGTGACACAATGACTGTTTATCTAAAATAACATAGACCACCACAGAAATTTCATCATTCATATGGAGTGATGTGTGTGTGCATTAAGCTAAATAACAGACAAAGAGTAAAGTCTGATCTACTTCAGTACATCTTAGAAATAAGTCATAATTAAAATTTTGCTAAAGAGCTGTCATTATCCTGAAACCTACTGATAAATGAGTTCATGCATGAGTCCACCTCTACTGTTTTTGTGCTAATTTTATGCATCTTTTGAAATTCTATTTTACAGAGGCTTCTCAGTGTAAGTGAGTCACGACTGTTTATTAGAATTTATGCTATTATCAGAGTATTTCTCCAGTAATCATAGAGTGTGAAAAGTCACCAAGAAAAATATTTTGCTTTTCTAATGCATATTTACTTAATACCAGCAATGCACTTGGGTCGTCCCATTCACATTTTTACTCTAGATCTCAAAGGAGTACCTGATATTATTCTTTGATTCTTTTTCTTTTTCTTTTGATAAGTGAGGTTTATCAGCACTTAGTACATTCAGCAGTTTTACTAGAATCAGAACTTAAACAGATGAGTAGCATTATTCTAATTTGTGACTTAGTAATAAGATATACAAAGTAAACTTAACTAAGCTCAGTTATCAGAATTTGCTTGTGTCATAAGATTTCCACAGAAATAATTACTTCTTTCATGGGATCATTTGTTTATTGAAGACTAGTAGGTCAGTATCTAGCACAGTTATCCTCATGGGATTAAATAGTTACTGAAACAGACATATCACTTATCAGAGTTTAGAAACATATATCAGACAACAGTCAGTACTTAAAGACATTTATCAATTAATGCACAGAATATACAAAGAGATTAATTCTGTAAATACTGATCATAAAGTCTGATAACATAGAACAAGTTTAAGCAGATTTAGAGAAAGAACCTGAAATCATTCCAAGTTCATTTACCAATTTTGAAAAGGTAGCTTCACACAGTGGTTTTGTGAAGATATCTGCTACTTGTTGATCTGTGGGAACAAAATGCAATTCCACTGTACCTTCATCCACATGTTCCCTGATGAAATGGTACCTGATGCTGATGTGCTTTGTCATAGAGTGTTGAACTGGATTACCTGTCATAGCAATAGCACTTTGATTATCACAGTAAATAGGGATTTTGAAATATGTTAACCCATAATCCAGTAACTGATTCTTCATCCAGAGAATCTGTGCACAGCAGCTTCCTGCAGCAATATACTCTGCTTCTGCAGTTGATGTGGAAATTGACTTTTGTTTCTTGCTATACCAAGAAACCAACCTGCCTCCAAGAAATTGGCAGTTTCCACTTGTGCTTTTCCTGTCAATTTTGCAACCTGCAAAATCTGCATCTGAGTAACCTATTAATTTAAAATCTGATTCTCTAGGATACCATAATCCTAGATCAGCTGTTCCTTTAAGATACTTAAAGATTCTTTTTACAGCTGTTAAGTGAGGTTCTCTTGGATCTGCTTGAAATCTTGCACAAAGACAGGTAGCAAACATGATATCTGGTCTACTAGCAGTTAGATAGAGAAGTGAGCCAATCATACCTCTGTAATCAGTAATATCTACTGAATTACCAGTATCCTTATCCAGTTTTGTTGCAGTGGCCATGGGAGTGGATGCACTTGAACAGTCTTGCATTCCAAATTTCTTCAGCAAGTTTCTGGTATACTTAGATTGACAAATAAAAGTTCCTTCTTCAGTCTGCTTGACTTGAAGGCCCAGAAAATAACTAAGTTCTCCCATCATACTCATCTGATATCTTGACTGCATTAGGTTGGCAAACTTTTTGCAAAGTTTGTCATTTGGAGACCCAAAAATAATATCATCAACATAAATCTGGATCAGAAGTAAGTCCTTGCCATGATTGAGATAGAACAATGTTTTGTCAATAGTTCCTCTGTTGAATCCACTTTCCAGAAGAAACTGAGCTAAAGTCTCATACCATGCTCTTGGAGCTTGCTTAAGTCCATAAAGTGCTTTATCAAGCCTGTAGACATAATCTGGATGTTTGGAATCTACAAAGCCTGGAGGTTGTTCAACATATACTTCCTCTTCCAATTCTCCATTGAGAAAAGCACTTTTCACATCCATTTGAAAGACAGTAAACTTTTTGTGAGCAGCATAAGCCATGAATATCCTTATGGCTTCTAACCTAGCAACTGGAGCAAATGTTTCATCATAGTCAATTCCCTCCTGTTGAGAATATCCTTTTGCAACCAGCCTTGCCTTGTTCCTTACAATTATGCCATCACTGTCAGTTTTGTTTCTGAATACCCACTTTGTACCAACAACCGATCTATTCTTGGGTCTTGGCACTAAGGTCCAGACTTTGTTTCTTTCAAATTCATTCAACTCTTCCTGCATTGCTTGCACCCAATCAGCATCTTGAAGAGCTTCTTCCACTTTCTTTGGCTCAGACTGAGAGAGAAAAGAATTGTAAAGACATTCATTCGAAGTACCTGTTCTAGTTCTGACACCTGCCTCAGGATTTCCAATTATTAAATCAGGTGTATGTGATTTTGTCCACTTCCTTGCAGATGGAAGATTTTCTCTAGAACTGGATGCTCCCCCATGATTCATGCTGTCTTCGGTTTCATTTTCTGATGCTCCCCCTGAAACTATGCTCTCTGAGTTGGATCCTTCAGTATTTAGATTTTCAGCACTGTCAGTACTTGGTTTATCAGAACTTGACGAATCAGAATTTGAAGAGCCAGATGTATGTTCTGATGCTTCTTGAGATGTGATAATATCTTGAGTATGCTCCCCCTGCATTGGTGCATCTTCCTTTGACGTAGTCACCACAGTTTCAATAACATCAGAGTTTAATCCATCAGAATTTACAGTATCAGGACTTAGACTGTCAGGACTTGAGATATCAGAATATGAATCTTCATTTTCAAATCTCAGCTTATCATGATCAATGCAATCTTCAAGTCCAGTGATCTTCTTGTCATCAAAAGAGACATTGATAGATTCCATGACCACTTTTGTTCTCAAATTATAGACTCTGAAGGTTTTTGTAGAAAGTGGATATCCTACAAAGATTCCCTCATCAGCTTTTAGATCAAACTTGGATAGCTGTTCAGGATGAGTCTTGAGAACAAAACATTTACATCCAAATACATGAAAGTATTTGAGATTTGGCTTCTTGTTCTTCACCATCTCATATGGTGTTTTTCCATGCTTGTTAATGAGTGTTGCATTTTGAGTAAAACAAGCAGTCTGCACAGCTTCAGCCCAGAAATAGGTTGGAAGCTTTGCTTCTTCAAGCATTGTTCGTGCAGCTTCAATTAGAGTTCTATTCTTCCTTTCAACAACTCCATTTTGCTGTGGAGTTCCAGGAGCAGAAAATTCTTGCTTTATTCCATGATTTTTGCAGAACTCTTCCATTATTAAATTCTTGAATTCAGTGCCATTATCACTCCTCAAAATTTTCACAGAATCTTTGATCAATTTATCCAGATGTTTGACATGATCAATCAGGATAGATGCAGTTTCACTTTTTGTGTGCAAGAAATACACCCATGTGTATCTGGTGAACTCATCTACTATGACCAACGCATATTTCTTCTTTGCAATAGACATGACATTCACTGGACCAAATAGATCAACATGAAGTAGATAATAAGGCTCAAGAATTGATGATTCAGTCTTGCTCTTGAACGAAGATTTTCTTTGTTTAGCCTTCTGACATGAGTCACAAAGACCATCAGGAACAAACACTGATTTTGGCAGTCCTCTCACAAGATCTTTCTTGATCAGTTCATTTATCTTGTTGAAGTTTAAATGAGAGAGTTTCTTGTGCCAATTCCAGCTTTCTTCAGTTGAGGCTCTACTCACTAAACAGATTGCAGAACCATCAGAACTTGTTGAAAGCTTAGCTTCATAAATGTTACCACGCCTGAATCCCTTCAGAACAATTTTTCCTTTAGATTTACTAACTATTTCACAATGTTCTGCAAAGAAATCAACATGATAACCTCTGTCACAGATTTGACTTATACTCAGTAAGTTGTGTTTAAGTCCTGAGACTAGAGCTACATCTTTAATGATGACATTCCCAAGATTGATATTGCCATATCCCAAAGTTTTTCCAATGTTGCCATCTCCATAAGAAACACTTGGGCCAGCTTTCTCCACAAAGTCTGATAGCAGGGCCTTATTTCCAGTCATGTGTCCTGAACATCCACTGTCCAGAACTAAAATATTTTTCCTGTTGCCCTGCAATCAAAAAGACCACTAATTATTAGTTTTAAGGACCCAGACTTGCTTGGATCCTTTGGCCTTTTTAGGTTTGTTAACATTTGCAGCGGATTTAACATCAGATTTTATGTTAACAGTTTTCTTATCAGAACTTATACTAGAAGGAACAACAGAAACTTTCTTTAAAGAAGGTTTTATTTGATAATAATCATAGTACAAACTATGATATTCCTTACAAGTATAAATGGAATGCCATAAACTACCACAATGAAAACAAGGATTTTGTGGTTTGTATCTAACAGACTGACTCTTAACTCCTGACTTTGTAGATAAGGAGTTAATATTCTTATTCTTCCTGCAAAAAGAAGCCAGATGGTTAGAACTTCCACAGTTATAACATGCTTTCCTAGGAGCATCAGGAATAGATTTATAGTTATTGCTTTTATTCACACCTTCCTTTCCATTCCTGTTTTTCCTAGGTGATTTTACCTTGTTTGCATTCTTAACATCTTTCAGCTTATGCTTAAGCTGCTTCTTTGTCATTAAGCCTATGTTAACTTCAGCTGTCTTTTCCTGTTTTAGTTTGTCAGAAGCTAATTCCTTTTTAACTTCTGATTTCTCAGTTTCGGATTTTTCAGTTACAAACTTAACAGGTTTTAACTTCGGCTTTTGCTTATCAACAGGCTTAATTTCTTCAGTTCCTTTTTCATTATTTTCTTCATAACCTAAGCCCTCTTTCCAGTTTCCACTGCTCAGCAAATTTTGAGTTGTTTTGCCAGAGTTAGTCCAAGTTCTGATAATCTCTCTCTCCTTTTCTAACTCAGTTTTTAGAGATTCATTCATTTTTAGCACTTCATCCCTAACATAAAAAGCATCATCTCTATCCTTCTGAGTTTGATGAAACATGACTAACTCTTTTTCTAAGAAATTGTTTCTTTTCTTAAAAGCAAGATTTTCAGAAGTTAATCTTTCACATGTTAAAGTTTGATCTCTATAACTAACAAACATGGTTTTAAGATATCTTCTCAACTCATTAATATCATCAGTATGAAAAGCATAAGTAGTCTGAGGTACCTTTGTTTCAGCAGTTTCAGAACTGCTCTCAGAACTTGATTTTTCAGCATTTGCCATCAATGCATAGTTCTCCTCACTTTCAGAGTCTGAGGTGTCTGTCCAGCTTTTCTGCTTTGTGACAAGAGCTTTGCCTTTGTCATTCTTGGTCTTCTTGCACTCAGGAGATATGTGGCCTTTCTCACCACAATTATAACATTTAACATTAGCATAATCTCCTCTGTCAGACTTTCCTCCTTTTCCTTCAGATCTTCTGAAATTCTTCTTATCAGAACTTATGCCTTTCCTGGAAAACTTCTTTCCCTTCCTGAACTTCCTGTATGCAATCTTTGTGATTCCTTTCACCATAAGAGCACACAGCTTCATCATCTCCTCATCAGCATCAGTTTCAGGCAAGCTTTCAGAATCTGAGTCATCATCACTCTCAGAACTTGATGACTCAGTATCAGATTTTATGATAAGAGCTTTACCCTTATCTTTCTTTGAGGAAGGTGGTTTGGGGGATTCCTCTTCAACCTTGAGAGCAACTGTCCTTGACTTTCCTCCTTTTCTCTTGCTTCTTTGTTCCATCTCAAGTTCATGAGTCTTGAGCATTCCATAGATTTCATCAAGAGTTGTTTCATCAAGATTGTAGTTGTCTCTTATTGTTGTTGCCTTCAAATCCCAACATTCAGGAAGAGCTAACAGGAATTTGAGGTTTGTATCTTCAAGATCATACTCCTTATTAACCAATGACAAGTCATTCAAGAGTTTGACAAATCTTTCATACACATCAGTCAATGACTCATTAGTCCTAGAGTCAAAGTGTTCATACTCTTGAGTGAGTATTGTCTTCCTGTTCTTCTTAACTGTTTCAGTTCCTTGACACCTTGTCTCCAGTGCATCCCATATCTCCTTAGCAGTCTTGCAGTTGATTACCCTGTTTGACATTACATTATCAATGGCACTATGCAATAAGTGACGTACCTTGGCATCCTTAGCAATAGATGCTATATCTTCAGCAGTGTAATCATTCTTTTCCTTTGGTACGGTCATTGCTGCTTCACCTGGAACTACAACAGCGAGCTTGGTAGGTTTGTGAGGCCCTTCCCTGATTCTATCAAGGTATTCTGGATCTGTTGCTTCCAGAAACATGGTCATCCTTACCTTCCATATGGGATATTCAGATGGTCTCAATATGGGAACTCTGATAGTCTCATATCGACTCTGAATTGATGTCTTTGATGATTCCTCAGTTTTGGTAGGCTTAGTTGGAGTTTCTGTGTCAGACATGACTGTGTTTGGATCTTTAACTGTATGTGTGTTAACAGATAGCTCTGATACCACTTGTTAGGTCACACTTTCACTGTAGAGGGGGTGAATACAGTGTTTATCACAATCAAATCAAACTTCAAGAACTTATGTAACAGAAAACAAACTTTATTTAAACAATAAACTCTGTTACAATCTGGAACTGTTATCTCTCAGTGATGATCAAAATATCACGAGAGCTGCTAGAGTTATACTAAACAATATTCTCGATAATAATAACACTTTTAGTGTAAACCCTATGTCTGTGTTTATGTACTACACAATTACAAGATATTCGCTAATTGATATGGAATATAATTCTGCTTCCTAAAATATATCAATCAGATATCTTCTATTCCAAGTATTCCATTCTTCACGGAATTCCTTCTTCATGCATATCTCTTCTTATGTTTATCTTGATCTTCTTAACTTTAATCAGCTACTGTCCTTATCTGATCGTCCTTCAGCACTTAAGTTCTGATATCTATCTCCTGATAACATAAGTACTGATATCCCTTAAGTTCTGACTTCCAGTATAAGTACTGATCAGTTAAGTACTGATTTGTTCTGTTCAAATAAGATCTGAAATCTAAACATAAAACATATTAGCCATGACATTATCAAATATATCTAACAAATTATAGATACAGATCGTTCGAGTGATCAAGACAAGGCGTTGGATAAAGAATGAGATGGAATGGTTTTGGATATCTGGCTTCTAGCAATCGCAGGAGCAGCATATCAGTGAAGTATTGAAAAGAAGGACGATGATGTTTTGAGACAAAATGTCAAAATAGATACTACATTGCGAGTGTGACTAACTGCTAAAAAACCCCAAAGGCAAGTATCCCTATCATCACTTATTGTTCAAGTGATATTTATTTTGAATCCTATTTTACAAGTATTGATGATTGATGTTGACTTCAGTATGGGATGTTGTGAGTATCAAAGTTCGTATTAATATCTAAGTTGATATGACAACAAAATGAGTATTAATATCAAGAGTTCGTTTTTGAATAAAGTTTATGATTCAATCCATAATCATTTCTTCTTGTTATTGTTGTTTACGATATTTCCGTAAACATGGTTTTACGAGTTTTAATCTCGTCAAGATTCAAAGTATTGTTGAAGCATTTCGCTCGAAAATATCAAAAAGAGTTTTGATTACAGTGAGAAACAATTATCCGATTCTTTAATAAACTTTTCTGTTTCAGCAATTATGATTTTAAAATGTTCTGCTCTATGCAGATGTCGGTTTTATATCAAAACGACCCTATATTTGATATAATGATCTTGCTGAGCTTTTCTTTCGCTCATACTTGCCTGTTAACAAATTTAACCTCTAGTGAGGATTAGCTTGTGCTATTTAACTGCGTAACTCAAGGAAGCAAAGAAGAAGCCTTTGGAAGGTGGTTGGTCCAGGGTTTGCGAATTAGTGTAAGTTCTTTTGTGTAAAGTTGTTTATATTATATTATATTATAGTTGTGTATTTTATAGCTGGGCCTAGTATACTTCTTTTCGAAGTTATACTAGGGGTTAAGTTTTGAGATTGAAAATTATTGAAAACAGTTTTAAAAGAAAGTAAAAAATTATTTATGGAAATTGGATATCTTGTTTCTAGAACTGTAACCTTAAAAGATCTTGGAGTAGTCTGGGGTCATAAATAATAATTATCTTCCGTTGGCATTTATTTATTGATTTAACAGGTTAATTTGGATTAAGGTTTTATAGTGACGACCAAATCCTCTGACCCTGGATTTGGGGGTGTTAAAAGAGTGCTCAAGTTGGGGGTCCAAACTTTGTACAGATTGTACTAGGGAGAGTGCTTTGTTCAATAGAGACACCTTATTAAGAAGGTGCCCCTAGAGTCTGTTTATTTCTCTCTTTTACAACTGTATCCTTTTGGGAGGATACAGAGGTAGCTTCATGAGTGCTCAGCTCAATTTCTTTGTCTTCTTTGGCTTTTTGACCAGGTTAGCTTCTAGTTGGATTTGGTCCTCGCCACTCTCATTTATGACATTTAAAGGTGCCTGCTTTCTCTTCCTTTTACTAACTCCAGCATGTTGAGAGGATGAAGTGGTTGGTTTCCTAGCTTCTAATGGTAATGAAGATAGGGTCTCAGTTGTGGAAGTCCCCTGTTGGTTTTCCTATGTTTGTACTTCCACAGGTACAAGAGTCATAACTGTATTAGATACTGCACTTGACCTCATGTCAGGCATAGGGTAGGGGTAGGTCCTAAATCTTTCTAACATGAAGTTAGTGAGATTTAGTGCTACCCCCACATTATTCTTTGTCGTAAGTGACCCAAATAAAATTTTGGACACTTACTTACAATTGCCTATTTTGTTTCCATCAATACCTTCAAGCATATGTATGTAAAACTTTATGACTTAAAGTAGGCATGAAAATTCTAGGAAAGAAAATTTCCTTACCTCTAGTCTCCAAGGGCATTTCCTGATACTAAGTTATTATAACGAATCGTGTATATTCTTTTATTTTTAATATTTTCAAAGTGTAATAAAGGTTTAAATAATTAAATAAATGCGTTTATTGATTTTGGCAGCATTTGTTGATTTTTATTTATTCATTTGTGATCTGTTGATATGTGGGATTGGATTGTGTGATTTATTATTGAGTTAAACGATTTTATTTCGCTTGTAAAAGTGATTTTATTATAGTTTTAATTCCATAAATATTTGGATTATTCCTAAAATTGATTTTATAATTTTACAATCTCAATAATTATTTTTAGGACTTTATAAAATTGAGAAATCAATATTTCACCAATTATTTATTTTTAAATGATTTTCTGATTGTGTTTATGTGTACAATCAATATTTAATTATCGACATCTTCAAAAATCATGAAACTCATATTTTATGAAGTTCGTAATATTCGGAGAATTTTAAAATTATTTTGGAAATTTTTTGGATTATTTTTACTTGCGGGTTGTTTCGTTATTTATTAAAAAGCGGGTATAAAGTGTGCCTTAAAAAAAATTACTTTAAAAATTTCGAAATTTATGTTTTTGTAAACTTCGGGATATTTATAAAATTTTGTGAATATTTTGATAATGTTTTGATTAAAATTTTTATTCGCGAGTTATACCGGTAATTATAGATTAAAGCGATGTATGGGCCTTGCAGTCAGACAAGACAAAAATAAAACGACACGTATCCATTTATTTAGGACACGTGTCGTACAGCCAAGTAACAAGAAAGGGGGTAGTTATTTTGTTCACATCACTCAATCTCTCACTCTCTTCCAGTCTCTCTCTCGATTATTTCTTCCTGGTTTCTTTTTCTTTCTTCTCGATTTCGTTCCTTTCCTCTGCTTCTCGGTGGTTGCCGCCGTTTGGGCTTGATTCTTCGGCTTGTTGCAGTCGCCGCCTTCCTTCCCTTTTTCTTTTCCGGCCGCCGCTGTTATCTCTGGTTGGTTTGATTCCTGTGCTTTTGTTTCATTTTTCCTATTGTATGTATAAATCTGTATGTATATTGTGGGTATGGTTGCGGAGTGTATGGTTTTTGGTTTCTCCGGTTTGTTTCCCGGTTGTCCTTGCGTTTCTGATTTGTTGCTAAGGTGCTGTGCGCATTACGCGCATGTTGCCCTGTTCATTTTGGAATTTTAATTAATTATTTTTATTTTGCAGGAATTATTTTTTAATAATATTCGTGATATGAATATTTTGTGCAAAAATAATAAAATATTTCGAATAATCGGTGAAATTTTGGGCATTGGAATCCGAATACTCGGGTACCCCGAAAATTTTGCCGCCGTACACCGATGACTGGTTGTGAGCGGGCGGTGAACGGTGATGACGTTGTTCTGAGTCCTAAATTTTATATATAAATAAAATGTTTTTCGAGAATAAATTGTATATCGGGAATTGTACGACGATAATTATGAGATTGTGGAATGTGAAATGTGGCGTGTTGGATTTGTGAATTGTTGTGTGATTGGTGGCAGAGAATTGTAATAGGTTGTAATTGGTTTGACGTCGATTTTGTTCGAGGGGTAGTCCGATAAACAAAGGAGACGCTGCCCAAATTTTGGGAGCCTATCTTGTAAATTATCGGGGGATATCCGATGAGTGTATATAGTTATATACCTATAAATAAATGATGTGCGTGCCTACCTGTATATTGTAATAATTGGTTAATAACCTTATTTTTACGAAAGGTATTTGCGTGTTGTAAGAATATAGTTTATAAGTTATAACTGACAACCCTGTTTCCTAAAGCGACAAGTATATGTGATTTCTGAAAATGAATATATAGCCAAGTTTTGAGTACGTGAACCCTGATTGCTATCTGTATTGTATTAATATGTATAATTACGAGTCGGGATTTGATATCGAATGGGTAGATTTCTAGCGAGGATATGTCAAGCATACCTAGACGTCTAACGTAGAGTAGTTCGACTCTGTAGGTGCTAGTCGAAGGACTCGAGAATTGACGTTGGACTGAAGATAACCTAGTGGACATTCGATGAGTTCAGCAGGGTTCCAATCGAAGGACCTGAGTGTTGAAGTCGAATCCAAGGTGATTTAGTGGTTAGACGTTAAAGCCTAAACGTCCGAGTTGGCTCCTAGTCGATCGGTAATAGTGGTAAAGCTCTGCAAGGCAAGTACCCCTGACCATTCTTTTATGGTTCAGTACATATGAATAGTTAAATATTTTATTCTTGTAATGGAACAGAAACTTTTTAAGTTATGTATCCCCTGTAGTTATAAATCACTATTTTAAATCTGTTTTGGGGAAAAGTAACTTTAAAAAGTACCTATCTCGAATGAAATGATTTACGAACTGGATTTTATATGTGTGCTGGTAAAACGAATGATTTTGAAAATGAGATGGGTACAAATGTTTGGAAAACTGGATAAAACGATCAGATATGGGATATATAGGGGCCAGAGTAGGCCTATTGAGATGGCGTAAGAGGCTAATTCGGTTGCGCGCACCATATAACCGATTAGTCTAGCAGGTCAGAGACCTAGCTAGTCTTCACATATCCGCACGTATCTGATTTGGCTTTGTAATTCTCGTAACAGAACAAGTGAGTTATACAGTGGATTTGGAAATGAAAATGGCATGCTAGAATTATTCTCTGGTATTTATACACAGCACACTACTGATGTTATTGATTTACAAAGCATGCTAGTTTTGAGTATCCAGTTTATGAATGTTTTACATGTTTTGCAAATGAGCTATAATCTCTATTCCTATCACTACTTTATCATAAACTGTTTTACTTATTATTCATATAGTGGTACTGCTGAGCAATTGGTTGCTCACCCTCGCAGAATATTTTATATGTATTGCAGATGCCTAGAAGATTCCTCCATGATAGTCAGGGCAGAGTTCTAGTTCCTTTCACGTCGGGCTCCTCTGAGGTAATTGTGTTGGACCAAAGATGGTCTGTTGAGTTGTTGTGTTAGGTTAGTTATGTCTGGAGTGTTTATAATTAGTTGGGTTGTAATAGTTATAACCTGAGTCATACTTAAATCTGGAAAAGATATTGGTAAAGGGGTCGTAGTTATGTATTATTAATGACTTAGATTGAATTATGATTGTTATTATTATTGTTGGTGACGTCAATTCCTGACCCTGGGGTTGAGGTCATCACAGTTGGTATTAGAGCTACAAGTTTGAGTCCCTGATTTAGGTTCAGAAGAGAGTCATAAGAGTGCAGAAAGATTCATAGATAGATGTGAGACAACAACTCCATCAGAGGAGAGAGTCTATGAGTTCAGTCAAGGGTTCCGGAAACGTAACCCTGACGTTTATTGAGGATTGACTGGAACTTCCCTAACCTAGAGTATGTTTCTTTCGCCTATGTATTGCTAGTAATGTTCGATAGAGATTTCTAGTTTTCTCCTTGAGGAAACGAGTCTGATCGCGGGAATTCAACCTTTGCGCGAATTCTTTGTGTGTCAGCTATAGAAACACCCATATTATACCTAAATGTAGCATTTTCGACGTCAATGAATGTTGATGAATCAAGTCTGTGACCTTGGTGAATTCAGATGGAATGCTAATAATCACTGGCTGCTATGACAATTAAGTCTCGTAATGAATGGAGATTAGTACGGTGGTTTATATCTTGAACCCTATACTTCTTTCTTGAGGCATAATTTTGTTTCTGGAATAATTGTTTACTATTCCATAAGTTGCTTATTCATCCTGTGAGCAAGTTAGGAGCGCGAAGTAAGCAACTTAAAGTCCTGATGACTTTATTTCAAATCAGATTCTTTTCTTTTTATTTGTGAATTTCTTATCTAAACATTATTTCTTTCCTCGGTGACTTTTTCGGTTGATTGGGGCAAAGAATGCATATAAATTGACCATTTGTCTATGTGACAAAAGGGTCTGGTGGGATGCCACCGAGTTATGTTTTGTGAGCTATGCGGTACTAAGACTGGCCATCTTATGTACTTGTATGATTTCTCTCAGTCATACCTATGTTTTCTCCTCTTGTCCTTCCTGTATTATTGATTCTTTGACTTTGAAATTTCATTTGAAGTCTCGAGGCAATGAATAGTCAGTAAATTCTGTAGTTGGACAATCCTAGTATTGTAAGTAAGCGAAAGTTGATTGTTAGAAGGAATGAAAGTCTTATATCAGATTGTTATTCAAGGACAAAGGTAACAGCGAGGGTTCGAAATCTAATAATGGATTTATAGCCTTGGGAAAGTTAACTCAGTGATTGTTGAATCACTTGAGGGTGATAAGAAATCATCCCTGCAAAAAAGGGTGGTTGAAATTTGGACTAGGGTGCCTGGAAGAGTTTAGTGTTTCTTAAGTTGACCTAATTTACTAGCTCGTTCTATGTAATTGGTTGTTGATATAGTCAGATAAGTCTCGTAGTATATCAGATTGGTGTTAATATGGTAATAGAGCAGTGTCGGGAAGTTGGTCAATTGTTGTTGTATTGAGGAGCTATGCTATGGTATTCGGTTTCTTTGTATTTTTCTGAACTGTTGTTAATTCTGCTACTGTTATTGTTTCTATGATTGCTAGTGCTATTAATCTAGATTTCTTTTGAATGGACCCCGATATTAAGGACATGGGTATTTTATTGGGCAGCATTTTCCTGATACAGGTGCACCGTTTAAGCGGTAATATCTTTTGTCAAACATTTTGTTATGTTATGAATAAAACTCATTTATATATCTAGGGAAGATGCCACCTAAGAAAGCTACCCAGTCTAAAGAAAATAGTAGTAGTTTTGCAAAGGGTCCAATCATAAATAAAATTCTAGATTTGTTGCGCCAGCAGCAGCAACAACAGTTGCAGTTAATTCAACAGGTTCAGCAGCGGTAACTACGGTTGCAGCAGAAACATCAAGGAGTGAATCAAAGAGCTAGTTTTAAATCTTTCTAAAGTGTTAAACCTCCTGAGTCTTAAGGTGAAGCTAATCCAGTAGCTACTGGAGCATGGTTAAAAGAAATGGAGGAAGTTTTCAAACTCGTTCAAGTAAGTGATAATCTTATGACCGATTATGTAAGCTATTTCTTGAAAAATGAAGCGAATTATTGGTGGGAGTCAACCAGAGTGTTAGAAGGAGAAGGCCCTGTTCCATGGGCTAGGTTTACTGAGTTGTTTTTGGAAAAGTATTTCCCAGATTATGTGCGGAGTCAAATGGAAATGGAGTATGAGGCCAAATTTACATAATTGGACCGATTAGTTCCTAACTATGTAAGCACGGAGATTGAGAAAGTAAGAAGGTTTCAACAAGGGTCGACGCCTGAATTTCGCAGAAGAGTGGTGGCATTGCAACGCAAGACATACTCCTCTATGGTTCAGACCGCCCTGGTAATAGGAGATGACCAGAAGTTGGCTGTTTAGAAAGAGAATGATAAGAAAAGGAAGTTTGGTGGTGCTAGGGACAAGGCAGATCAAGAAGAATCTAGTCAAGAATTGCAAAATCAGTTTGGTCGAAGTAGGAGTAAGAGATTCCGGAGACAGAGTTTCTCTCAGGCTAGGTCTAGTGCTACTTCAGTTGCTTCCACTCCAGCCCAGTCGGTCAAATGAGCAGTGGATTGCAAGTCCTGTGACAGGAGACATAGTGGTTCGTGTAAAAAGAATGCGTAATGTTTCAAATATGGTCATAAGGGTTATTATGCATTGGAATACAACCCATAAAATCCAGGAGTTACGTGTTACCATTGTGGAAAAGTTGGGAATATTGCAAGGAATTGTAGAACGGTTACTCAAGATACTACATTCCAAGAGCCAACACCCAGCACAGCTAGAGACATAACTTTCAAAAGGACCAAGAGATCGAGCCTTTAGATTTTGGACGTAATTGCAGCTGATCTGACACCCATCGAACTAGAAGAGTTCGGTGTAATTTTAGGATTGGGTTGGTTGTCTTGTAATAAGGCAATGAGTGGTTTCTAGACAAAGTGAATTATAAAGTGTACAGAAGTTAATGGTAAGGTAAGTTTCTAGGTGCAGAAGCAATATAAGAAGTTCTTCCAATCATGCGAGAAAATGAGTAATAAGCTAAGGATATAAGGTAGATCCACCATGTGTAAAGATACGAAGAAGAAAATACCAAGCTGGAGAAAGCTGAGTAATAAATAAATGCCCTGGAGTCTCTCTGGAGGCCAGTGGAACGAAATAATTAGTTCAATAATTGTAAAAGTTATTGAAAAGGGAAGTAAACATACCAGATATAGTCCATTAGGGGGCACCATTGATATTGTTGGAGAAGAGGGATGAAATTATGAGATTATGTACTGATTATCGGGAGTTTAACAAAATGACGAATAAGAATAAGTAACCCCTATTAAGAATTGATTACTTATGTGACCTAATTCAAGGAATGTGTTATTTCTCGAGGATTGACTTAAGATCCAGCCTGAGGACATATCAAAGATTGCGATTAGAATGAGTTATGAGTATTGTAAGTTATGGTGATATTACGTGAAGTAACAAATGTATCAGTTGTCTATAAGGATTCAAGGAATATAGTGTATAAGGAGTAATTGGATAAGCAAATTATATTTATTGATAACATCCTCGGCTATTCAAGGATTAAGAAAGTCTATGTAGAACACTCAAGGATTTCCCTATGAAGATTAGAAAGGAAGAAATTATATTCTACGTTCTTCAATATAAATTTTTGCTGAGATAAATGAAGGATTCCGATCTTTCCAGTAAAGATCACCTAAGCAAAACTGATATAGTAACAGATGCCCTGTACAGAAGGAAAGGATTGAATGTGATTAAAAATCGATGAGGAATTAATAAAAGAATTGGAAAGAGTGGAAGGTGAAGTTCAAATACCTGAAGGTGAGAAGAAGTGAAGATATGAGATTACCTTCCAGCCTTAATTGATGGAAATGAGTAAGAAGTGTTCAAATGTTTGGAAATTAAGTTAAAAGTGATTACCATCTATCATCCGTAAACAAAGGGCTAAAATGAAAAGACGATTCAGATGATATAAGATATGTTGAGAGTATATATATTTTGGATTCAAAAGGAAACTGAGATAATCACCTACCATTGATTGAGTTTCTCTATGTTAATAGTGATCATACTAGTAGGGGAATGCTACCTTGTGAAGCCCTGTATAGACATAAGTGTGGGTTCCCCTCTATTGCGAAAAAATGGGAGCACAGATGTTGTCAGGTTCTGAAATAATTCAACACATCAAGGACGTAGAGGTGTTGACTTGGGAAAGAATGGAAGCAGTCCGGTATAGATAAATAAACGGTGGATGTGCATCAAAAGAGTGTGGATGTAGAAATAAGATCGTTGGTGTTGACAAAAGTTGCACCTTGAGAGATGTTGGCTAGGTTGGAATAGAAGGGACAAGTTAAGTCCTAACTATAGTGGACCGTTTGAGGTAATTGATAGATATAGGTAAAGTTGCCCATAAGTTGATATTGCCACCACAGTTGTAGCAAATTTTTAGTGTATTCCGTGTGTCAATGTTAAAGCGATATGTTTCTGATTTGAATCAAGCCATTGATTAGGAGCCAATGGGCTCTCATCCAAATTTGTTCTGCGTGGAATAATCGATCCAAGTCCTAGATCACTAAGAGCGAGTCCTTAGGAATAAGTTTATGTCTATAGTGAGTATGCGACGAATAAATCCTCGAGTAGAAGAGTCTACCTGGAAGTTAGAGTTAGATATGTTTGACAAATATCCTCATTTGTTTAGTTGAGTCAGATTCTTGGGACATAATCTTTTTAAGGGGGAAATGATATAACGACTCGTGTATATTCTATTATTTTTAATATTTTCAAAGTGTAATAAAGGTTTAAATAATTAAATAAATGTGTGTATTGATTTTGGCAGCATTTGTTGATTTTTATTTATTTATTTATGATCTGTTGATATGTGGGATTGGATTGTGTGATTTATTATTGAGTTATACGATTTTATTTCACTTGTAAAAGTGATTTTATTATAAATTTAATTCCATAAATATTTGGATTATTCCTAAAATTGGTTTTATAATTTTATAATCTCAATAATTATTTTTATGACTTTATAAAATTGAGAAATCAATATTTCACTATTTATTTATTTTAAATAATTTTCTGATTGTGTTTATGTGTAAAATCCATATTTAATTATGGACATCTTCAAAAATCACGAAACTCATATTTTATTAAGTTCGTAATATTCTGAGAATTTTAAAATTATTTTAGAAATTTTCTGGATTATTTTTACCTGCGCGTTATTTTGTTATTTGTTAAAAAGCGGGTATAAAGTGCGCCTTAAAAAAATTACTTTAAAAATTTCGAAATTTATGTTTTTGTAAACTTCGGGATATTTATAAAATTTTGTGAATATTTTGATTAAAATTTTATTCGCGAGTTATACCGGTAATTATAGATTAAAGCGATGTATGGGCCTTGCAGTAAGATAGGACAAAAATAAAAGGACACGTATCCATTTATTCTGGACACGTGCCGTGCAGCCAAGTAACAGGAAAGGGGGTAGTTGTTTTGTTGACATCACTCAATCTCTCACTCTCTTCCAGTCTCTCTCTCGATTCTTTCTTCTTGGTTTCTTTTTCTTTCTTCTCGGTTTCGTTCCTTTCTTCTGCTTCTCGGTGGTTGCCTCCGTTTGGGCTTGATTCTTCGGCTTGTTGCAGTCGCCGCCTTTCTTCCTTTTTGCTTTTCCGGTCACCTTTGTTATCTCCGGTTGGTTTGATTCTTGTGCTTTGGTTTCTTTTTTCCTATTGTATGCATATATACTTGTATGTATATTGTGGGTATGGTTGTGCAGTGTGTGGTTTTTGGTTTCTCCGGGTTATTTCCCGGCTGTCCTTGCGTTTCCGATTTGTTGCTATGGTGTTGTGCGCGTCACGAGCGTGTTGCCCTTTTCATTTTGGAAATTTAATTAATTATTTTTATTTTGCAGGAATTATTTTTGAATAATATTCGTGATATGAATATATCGTGCAAAAATAATGAAATATTTTGAATAATCGGTGAAATTTTGGGTATTGGAATCCGAATACTCGGGTACCCAGAAAATTTTGCCGCCGTACCGCGATGACTGGTTGCGAGCGGGCGGTGGACGATGATGACGTTGTTCTGAGTCCTAAATTTTATAAATAAATAAAAACTTTTTCGAAAATAAATTGTATTTCGGGAATTGTACGACGATAATTATGAGATTGTGGAATGTGAAATGTGGCGTGTTGGATTAGTGAATTGTTGTGTGATTGGTTTAGATTGGTGGCTTAGAATTGTAATAGGTTGTAATTGGTTTGTCGTCGATTTTGTTCGACGGGTAGTCCGATAAACAAAGGAGAAGCTGCCCAAATTTTGGGAGTCTATCCTGTAAATTATTAAGGGATATCCGATGAGTGTATATAGTTATTTACCTATAAATAAATGATGTACGTGCCTACCTGTATATTGTAATAATTGGTTAATAACCTTATTTTTACGAAAGGCATCTGCATGTTGTAAGAATATAGTTTATAAGTTATAACTGACAACCCTGTTTCCTAAAGCGACAAGTATATGTGATTTCTGAAAATGAATATCGAGCCAAGATTTGAGCACGTGTACCCTGATTTCTATGTGTATTGTATTAATATGTATAATTACGAGTCGGGATTTGATATCGAATGGGTAGATTTCTAGCGAGGATATGTCAAGCATACCTAGACGGCCAACGTAGAGTAGTTCGACTCTGTACGTGCTAGCTGAAGAACTCGAGAATCGATGTTGGACTGAAGATAACCTAGTGGACAGTCGATGAGCTCAGTAGGGTTCCAATCAAATAACCTGAGTGTTGAAGTCGAATCCAAGGTGATCTAGTGGTTAGCCGTTAAAGCCTGAACGTCCGAGTTGGCTCTGAGTTGATCGGTAATAGTGGTAAGGCTCTGCAAGGCAAGTATCCCTGACCATTCTTTTATGGTTCAATACATATGAATAGCTAAATTTTTTATTCTCGTAATGGAACAGAAACATTTTAAGTTATATATCCCCTGTAATTATAAATCACTTTTTTAAATCTATTTTGGGGAAAAGTAACTTTGAAAGGTACCTATCTCGAATGAAATGATTTGCGAACTGGATTTTATATGTGTGCTGGTAAAACGAATGATTTTGAAAATGAGATAGGTACAAGTGTTTGGAAAACAGGATAAAACGATCAGATATGAGATACATAGGGGCCAGAGTAGGCTTATTGAGGTGGCGTAAGAGGCTAATTCGGTTGCGCGAACCATATAACCGATTATTCTAGCAGGTCAGAGACCTAGCTAGTCTCTGAGTTCCGGAACAGGTATATGGGATGGCAGTGGGAGCCGTCCAGTGTTGATATTCTGATCAGCTGTCTTCATATATCCGTACGTATCTGTTTTGGCTTTGTAATTCTTTTAACGGAACAAGTGAGTTATACAGTGGATTTGGAAATGAAAATGGCATGCTAGAATTATTCTCTGGTATTTATACACAACACACTACTGATGTTATTGTTTTACAAAGCATGCTAGTTTTGAGTATCCAGTTTATGAATGTTTTACATGTTTTGCAAACGAGCTATAATTTCTGTTCCTATCACTACTTTATCATAAATTGTTTTACTTGTTATTCATATGGTGGTACTACTGAGCAATTGGTTGCTCACCCTTGTAGAATATTTTATATATATATTGCAGATGCCTAGGAGATTCCTCCATGGTAGTCAGGGCAGAGTTCCAGTTCCTTTCATGTCGGGCTCCTCTGAGGTAGTTGTGATGGACCAAAGATGGTCTGTTGAGTTACTGCGTTAGGTTAGTTATGTCAGGATTGTTTGTAATTAGTTGGGTTGTAATAGTTATAACCTGAGTCTTACTTAAACCTGGAAAAGATCTTGGTAAAGGGGTCGTAGTTATGTATTATTAATGACTTAGATTGAATTATGATTGTTATTATTGTTGATGGTGACGTCAACTCCTGACCCCGTGGTTGAGGTCGTCACAGTTATTCAATATCAATAGCTCCATATTTATGTGCCTGTTATGAGCCATGGAGAACATCAGTTTCTGGACCACACTGGATATATTGTTATATATAGTCTTCCTGCAGGTGAAGACTCTCACAATTGCATCAAAGAAAAGAGACCATTCCCTCCTGAGATTCTTCTTGTTCAGGCTGGACGGATTGATCTTCTCACTGTAGTTTATGTGATCCATAAACTCAGCTAACTCTTGTTGAGTTCGTACTTCCATCATGCTAGCTGTAGGAATGCACAGTGCATTATTGATATCCATAGAATTAAACTCCACTTGTCTGCCTTGAATTGAGTAGTTCACCACTAGGGACACAACTTGGTCCTCATGCAGTACAATATTGACCACAACAGAGTTCCAGAAATCATTGAGTGCGTCCAGATACAGGATTGGATTGACAGCAAGAGCACCTGCAAGATATGACTAAGAAAGAAACTTCACAACATATTTGAAGCTATCAGGAGCCTGGTTAGTAGGAGTGAGCATTTCCCGGTTCGGAACCGGGAACCGAACCGAACCGATCAAAATTTGTGGTTCTGGTTCAGTTCTTAACTAATTCGGGTCCGGTTCGGTTCTTATTTTTCTAGAAATTTCAGTTCTTGGTTCGGTTTGGTTCTTAACATACTAGAACCGTAAGAACCAAACCGAACCGTATATAAATGAATAAATACAATATATATATATAAATATGTATATATTACGAATTATGTTTTCTTATTTATAATATTTTAATAAATTTTAAGAAAAATTTGATTTGTATTGTCTTACTCGTTTCTTTAAATAATATTTTTATAAATATTTTTCTTCTTAAATATTAGAAAGTAATCGAATTCAAAATGATCTACCACTAATAAAAATCTTCTTTTACTAAGTTACCGTTAATACATAATCAAAACTAGTCAAAATTTAAAAAGTTAGAATACAAAATAATATGCAAAATAAATAAATATGATATAAAATATAAATTCGGTTCTTTCGGTTCAGAACCGGACCGAACCGAATTTTACGGTTCGGTTCCGGTTTGGTTTTTACATATAAACGGGTCCGGTTCGGTTCTTAAAATATTCCTATTTTGGTTCTAGGTTCTTTCAGTTCCGGTTCGGTTCAGTTCGGTTCTGACCCGTTGCTCACCCCTACTGGTTAGCATCTTTGAAAGCCAAGTAGTTGGTGCCCTCCTTTGGGATGAAAGCTCTAACATTGTTTACAACCATTATGAGTGTATGAATTTGAATGGGTAAGAATTTTGAGAGAGAAAGCACTCGAAATGAGAGAGAATGGTTAAGGTTTGCCAAAACTTGGTCAACTGAGATCTCGAAAGCGTAAAGAGGGGTTATGTCGAGATGTACGGGTATTTATAGAAAAAGTAAGTGACTTGTTGAGAAGTAGGAATAAATAGTTGGGATTTGCTTATCGAGAAGTCACGTGAATGAATAGATACATATCGAGATGTCACTTTCCTAACTCTTGTTGAGAACTAGATAGTGACTTATCGAGATGTCAAATAAATACCCAGTTTGTCCTAAATGGACTGAATTTTTCTAATTGTTATTTGAATAAATCAAAATAAAATTAGAATGATTTTTTGTCAAAAGTATTTTACTAAAATAATTTATTAAGTTAAAATATTTCAGTTCTAAGTTATCGAGAAGTCTAAAAATTTATACTTGTAGAGAACTCTGTGAATAAACATATGTCGAGATCTCTACAAGACTTATCGAGAAGTCATAATGAGGCTTGTCGAGAAGTCTTTCGAGAAGTCAGGAAAAAGACTTATCGAGAATTCTATCGAGAAGTCTCAAAATACCTTCTCGAGATGTCATTTATGTAATATTCGGGATATATCGTGTAATAATTTTTGCTATTATATAATTATTATGTGTGTTCAGTATCTATTCTGTGAGTTAATTGTTAAAGTGTTATCTGTACTTGGTTATTCAAAAATAATATTAATTGAGTATTTTAATTTTTATATGTCCAAAATAAAATATAGATAATTGTCATATCTTCCTAATTATTTTTATGTTGGGTTATGGATTTATAAGAATCATCTGAAATTTCTAAAATCTTTTTTCGGGTAATTAAAATCTATTTTATAAAAACGGGAACCAACCGACGTCAACCATTGTTACATTTTTGGAACCCGAAACTCTTTCGAGAACTCCTTCCTAACCTAATTGTAATATTCCGAGCATTTTCCATGTTTCGACTTTTTCGATCCGGCGTACGGTTTGTCCTGCGCGGGTCCCGGCGCAACATTTTCGATACAATATTCGTTTCGGTAAATCAATAAAATCCGTATTTTCAATAAACGGGAGCTTTTTATTAAACTATCACAATTATCACTTCGTAATACGTGTAACCAGGCGTTGAGACCAAGACCGCAGTACAAATTGTACTGATTTGGATAATTATCCCGAAAACCGATACCGTTTGGATCAGTTTTTACAAATAAACGTACCATTTTATATCTGGAATGATCCAACGGGATACTAATTTTCCGTAATTATAAATAGCCTTTTACCGTAATTTATTTCTTATCAAAATCATTTGCAGACAGATAATTATATAATTTTCAGAGAAAAACCCTAATTTCCTAAAACTGTTCTAAGAATCAAACAAGCATTTGGAGGTGTTATTGAATTCGGTTTGGAAAGCTCGAGTAACCAATCTGAAGGTCTTGAAGAGCTCTACCAGATTCTGTAATCCATACACCTGCAGAAATCAAGGTTATTTTTCTAAAAATTTATTTATTTTCGAATTTATTTTATTAAAAATATGAATTTTTGTTCGGATGATTGTTTGTATAATTTGATGATTGCATGTTGTAGAGCTTGTTTTCCTGATGATTTTCATATGTCATACGTCTGATTTGGAGTTCAATAACATGTTCAAATTTGAGTTTGATTTTCGAATTTTAAAATTCGGGTTTATAACCCGTATGAATGTTCTTAATTGAAATTTGGGGGTTTCTTATTCTGTGATAGATTGATGTTGTATTATAGTGGGTTGTGTTCTCTGTGAAATTTGCAATCTAGTCGTATAAGTTTCATGAACCAACGAGGTCTGTAGAGAAGGGAGTTGTGTTTTGAAGTTTTCCGATGTTCGCCGGAAACTGGAAAATTTTACGGCCAAATTCCGGCCAACTCAGGGATTGTTAGGATGAATTGATTGCATGGTTGTGTTCCTGGTGTTGTGTAGATGTGATCTGGAAGTGATGGTGGCCTGAGCATCCCTGAAACGTGTTCTCCGGCCATCCCCGACTGTTTTCCGGCGACCCCCTGGAAAAATTACAGTTTAGTACCTATAGTTTTGAAAACGATGCAGTTTGGTCCCCGTAGTTTCCAGACTTTGCAAAAATTGGATTTTTGTTTTAAAAATGTTTAAAAATCATATTTCCTATTTATTTTTATTATAAAAATTCATTTTTAATTTCTGAAAATTCTAAAAATTATTATTTTAATTCTGAAAATTATTATTTTAATTCTGAAAATTATTTTTTATTTCACAAATAAATCTAAATTAATTAATTAATTAATTTCAGTTAATTTCTAATTGATTAATTGGTCAATTAATTACAAAATTAATTGATTAATTGATTTAATTAATTATTAATTGATTTTAATTAATTATTTAATTAGATTTAATTATTTAAAAATGATTTAAAAATTCTGAAAAATAGTTTCGAGCTTTAAAATATTATTCTAAATTATTTCCAAGGCTCGATAATTATTCTAAAATTATTTCGGAGCCAGAATTGGCCAACCGAACCCTGTTTATTAACCCGAAATTGATCCAACGACCCGTTTTAATTCCGAAAAATATTTTAAAAATCATTTTAAATACCAGAAAGCCTATTTATGACCCGAGACTTCTTTATAAATTATATATCATTGATTACGTGATGTATTATATGCTATATGCGACTTGTTAATTGACTATCGGTCTATATATTCTGTGTTTACTTGATTATTGCATAACTTTCAATCCGTTAATCGGATTTGGGTAAAACGAAGGGTAGATGGAAGTATGTGTTAAATAGAATTCCATTAGTAAATTATTGATAGATGCTTATGATATGTGAGCAGAAGAGGCAAGACGTAGGAAAGGGAAACAGATAGTTGAGGAGTAAGACGCTTGTGATTGGAAGCGAGTGCAGTGTAGTAAGCTAATATCAGGCAAGTATTCCGAACTTTCTCGAAATATTGTAATACGTGATAGTCTTGTTGATATTGCAAGTGCTTTGAAGCACTGAAACCTAAACTCTGATTCCAGTTATTGTTCTTGAGCCATAAACCTTATTCTTTCTAGACCATTGATTGTTGTATACCTAAACACGAACCTCAAGTATACGATACTACTCCACAAATACATGCAAACAAAATCCCAAACACTGAATTGAATTACTTGTACATTCAATCATTGTATCCTATGCATTGAAAGCCCAAATCTTTGAAACCCTGAAATGTTGATTCCTTTGTTATCCAATTCTTTCATTACCCAGCATCCAAGCTTTTAAATTGCCTTATTGATCCTTACAAGGATTGAAACCCTTTCATTGTTAAACATTTATTGTTGTTAATGATTTCGGTTATTGTTTATTATTGCATATTCTGTTATTATGTTAGAATTGGATTGTTTTTATAAAATTGTGGACCAGATTCGTGGTCAGACCATATAATGGCCAAGTTAGGCCAATGTGCGCCTTGGATCCAGTAATTAGAGCAATGTTGTGTGCCTTGCTCAGGGTTAGTGCGTGACTGATCAGCAGCCTAACCTTGGTTTTTAAATTAAAAGTATAATATCCAATTCTAAATCATAATCCAATGTTCACTTGATATCATAATCATATTCACCTGATGATCATTATTCTCAGTTTTGTCATTGTGACTTGCTGAGCTAGTTAGCTCATTTGTGCGATGTTGTTTATATTCTTTCCAGTTAAAAAGAACCAGTTGGTAGCAAGGATCCCCAGTCCAGCACGAGAGCTAGGGGTTCAGGTTGAGAAAGCTGAGCTAGTAGGCTTCTTTTGGGATAACTTAAGTTTGTAAAAGTTTGTAATAATGTCTAATACTCAGTTTGAGTTTGAAATAGTTGGGATTTGAATGGTTTATAATATATTAGTGTGTTTGGCTTGTGTGCATACTTTAACCTGTTGCGGTCCGTGGTGGTTGGTAAGTAGGGTCACTGCATATATTATTATTATCTTTATTATTGTTATAAGCAGGTTATAATTAAGGTGTGTGTGTGGACCCCAAACTTCTGACCCGGGTTTGGAGGGCGCCACAGGTTTGGTATCAGAGCTACAGGTTATAAGTCACTGACACAAGCCTAGGTTGACGGAAATGGGTAGAGGGATAGGATTAGAAGTAAGGTATAGGATGATAGAACGTCGAGAGGTTGAGTGTTATGGTATAACCAGTATTAGTATAGTTTGCATCGTGGTACGAGATTCTTATATTACGATATGATTTCAGATAGCAGAGATGGCTGACTCTTTTATTCCCGTATCAGCTGATCACTCAGAGCCTTCAGTTGGAGCACCAGTATCGGATCCACGTCCTGTTATTTCACCAGCATTGGCTATTCTACCTCCACCGGTGTTGCAGCCCGTACCATTGCAGGCTATTCCACCTCCAGGCATGAGGCCACCTGTCAGAGGACCCCCACCAGCTGATTCAGATTCCACTGGGCATTCAGTAACGAGTGCCCCATTCCAATCTACATTGCCCCCAGTTCCTTATTACCGGTATGAGGCTCTTCTATTGGAGCATGATTCCTTATTGGCTCAGATTAGAGAGTTACAACATATCATCAGGACTACAGATGTTGATCATGGTATGAGGGAGCTTCGAGAGGAGATTCATGTGACACGGAGGGTTCTTGTGGCTAGGCTACATGGAGCTACACTACCTGGCAGAGGCCCTGATGCACTGCTGGGCTGGGCTACTGAGGTGATGGAGGACTTTGAGAGGCTGGCGGGACCAGAGTTTCCTTGGAGCTGAGTTAGAGATTCTGAGATGGAGATGCTGAGCAGTGTTGTTACGATTATGTACAGTAGTGTGTAGTGTGTATCAGTAGACTTTTGAGTTGTATTTATAGAATAGCGATGCTGACTAGTGAGTAGGTTGTTGTACCCTTTTTGTTTTTACTTTCGAAGCGTCTTTACGCTTGTACTACCTAAAACTTTTGATCGATATATCAGTACCTTTTTCCTTTCCAACACTGTCATTTACTTTATCGCACCTGTTTTACTTTACCTTATTTATTGCACCAGTATACCCTGTGATACCATGTACCTTGTTTTCCATAACTGTTTATATTCTGTAAAGAAGCATGTAATTTATTTAGTTACAACTGTTTTCAAAAAAGAGATATTCCTATTTTACAAAACTTTTCTTTTATACAAAGATTTGATTCAAAAGCTAAATAAATTGATTGATTCTTTACAGAAAATGCTTCCCAGAAGAAATACCCGCACCAACACCCAGAATGAAGAAACCAACAACAACAACAATAACAACCAAGATGATACAAACCAGAATGTGAACCCAGGACCCATGGACCTAGCAATACCCAGATTCTTCAAATCTTGGCCCAAAAAACAGTTCACCTGGCACAACAACAGCAGAGACAGACCAATCCCCAGGTAACTTTCAAAACTTTTCAGGCAGTAAACCCACCAGAATTCAAGGGTTCCTTAGAGCCAATTGAAGCAAATGTGTGGTTAAAGGAAATAGAGAAGGCATTTGCCTTGGTAAAAGTGAAAGAGGAGCAGAAGGTTGAATTTGCAAGTTACTATCTGAAGAATGAGGCCACCTATTGGTGGGAGATGGTGAAGACATTGGAAAGCACATATGTTATTACTTGGGAAAGGTTTAAGGAATTGTTTTTAGAAAAGTATTTTCCTCAGTTTGTTCAGGATCAAATGGAGCTGAAGTTTTTAAAATTAAAGCAAGGGAACATGTCGGTAACAGATTATGAGGGGAAGTTTGAGGAATTGTCAAGGTATGTGCCGTCGTATGTTGATACTGATAGAAAGAAAGCTAAGAAATTCCAGCAAGGCTTGAAGCCATGGATCAGAGGGAAGGTAGCTATTTTTGAATTGGATACCTATGCCGGGGTTGTACAGATGGCTATGATCGCAGAGACGGAGAGTGAGATGTTCCAGAAAGATAAGGAAAGTAAGAAAAGGAAAGTTGAGGGAAGTGAGGGTCAGTCACAAACAGGGAAGTTTCCAAATTATAAGAAGGGCAAGTTTCAGCCAGGGAGAAATTTTAATTTCAGGAGACAAAATGCAGGAGACGGAGGCCAGGGCAATCGTTCAGCTAATGTGAATCAGCCGAATCAATTGAGATTAACTTTTCCAGATTGTCAAGTATGTGGAAAGAAGCATGGAGGAGTTTGTAACAAGTTGAATGTGGTATGTTTTAAATGCAACCAGAAAGGGCACTACTCGAGGGAGTGCCAAAATCAGCCAGAAAGAGAGCCAACAAATAAGGATCAGCCTATCCGGAATCCAGCAGTGAAGGTTCCAGCCATTGGATTTACATGCTTCAAATGTGGAAAGCCAGGACATATGGCCAGGGATTGCAAGACACCAGCCCCAGTCAGTAATACATTAAGGATTATGGGATCTACCCCAACAGTGAATGAGACTCCGAGGGCTAGAGTTTTTGACATGTCGGTGAAGTATGCGATCCAGGATACGGATGTCGTGGCAGGTACGCTTAATGTGAATTCTTTATATGCCAAAGTGTTAATAGATTCGGGAGCAACTCGATCGTTTGTTTCACAAGATTTTGTTAGTAAGTTAAATTGTCCAGTTGGGTATTTAAATGAAATAATGATTGTGGAATTAGCAAATCAAGAACGTGTAACTGTTAACCAAGTTTGTGGGAATTGTGAGATTGAGATTTCTGGTAGTAAGTTTTGTGTAGATTTGATACCGTTTAAGTTAGGAGAATTTGACGTTATATTAGGGATGGATTGGTTACCTAAGCATGATGCTCAGATAGATTGTCGAAATAAGAAAGTAATGGTAAAAACACCAGACGAAAGAATAGTAACGTTTAAGGGACAGAAGCAGGTAAAGAAGTTCTTAACGATGATTCAAGCCAAGAAGTTACTACGACAAGGATGTGAGCATTTCGTAGCATATGTGATCGACAGAAGTCAGGAGCCCGCAAAACTTGAAGATATTCCAGTTGTGAAGGAATTTCCAGACGTGTTTCCCGACGAATTACCAGGACTTCCTCCAGATAGAGAAATTGAATTTGCAATCGACTTAGCACCTGGAACCGAACCAGTATCCAAGGCCCCGTATAGAATGGCGCCTGTTGAGATGAAAGAGTTAGCAAAGCAATTACAAGAGCTGTTAGAGAAAGGAGTAATCAGACCCAGCGTATCCCCGTGGGGTGCACCGGTATTATTTGTCAAGAAGAAAGATGGAAGCATGAGACTGTGCATCGACTATAGGGAGCTCAACAAGTTGACAATCAAGAATAAGTATCCGTTACCCAGAATTGATGATTTGTTTGACCAATTGAAGGGAGCCAAGTATTTCTCCAAAATCGATTTAAGATCGGGATATCATCAACTGAAGATCAAACCAGAAGATATAACAAAGACAGCTTTCAGAACAAGGTATGGACATTAGGAGTTTTTAGTGATGTCTTTTGGATTGACCAACGCCCCAACAGCGTTTATGGACCTGATGAACAGAATTTTCAAGGAATATTTGGACAAGTTCGTTATAGTATTTATAGACGATATTTTGATCTATTCAAAGACGGAGGAGGATCATGCGGAACATCTAAGGACAGCTTTGGAGATTTTAAGGAAAAAGAAGTTATATGCTAAATTGTCGAAGTGTGAGTTTTGGCTACATGAAGTTCAGTTCTTAGGACACATAGTCAGTAATGAAGGGATCAAAGTGGACCCGGCAAAGATCGAGGTAATTACGAATTGGGAAAGACCGACAACACCCACTGAGGTAAGAAGTTTCTTGGGATTGGCAGGATATTATCGACGATTCGTTCAGAATTTCTTAAGAATTGCAACACCATTGACAAAGCTTACATGAAAGAATGAAAAGTTTATATGGAATGACAAGTGCAAAGAAAGTTTTCAGGAATTGAAGCGGAGATTAATCACGACACCTGTTTTGTCACTTCCAGACGATCAAGGGAATTTCGTAATTTATAGCGATGCTTCTTACAAAGGATTAGGATGTGTTCTTATGCAGCACGACAAGGTGATTGCGTATGCGTCAAGGTAATTGAAACCACACGAACAGAAGTACCCTACTCATGATTTGGAGTTAGCAGCTATAGTTTTCGCTTTGAAGATTTGGAGACATTATTTGTATGAAGAAAAGTGTGAGATTTTCACGGATCACAAAAGTTTGAAATATATATTTACCCATAAGGAACTTAATATGAGACAAAGGAGATGGTTAGAATTGATCAAGGATTATGATTGCTCGATTAATTATCATCCCGGTAAGGCGAACGTTGTAGCAGATGCGTTAAGTCGGAAGGAAAGGTTAAATGTGTTATCCGTACCTGAAGAGATATATAAAGAATTTCAAAAATTGGAATTGGAAATTAGAATTTACAAGCCTGAGGAAGCAAAAGTGTACAGTATGATTTTCCAACCGGAGTTATTGGAGAAAATAAAGAAATGCCAGAAAGAGGTAATGGATCAAGATATAAATAGTTTGGTAGGTGAGGAATTATGCACGCAACAAGATGATCAAGGTATTCTTAGGTTTTCTTCAAGAATTTGGATTCCACTAGTGACGGAGCTGAAAAATGAAATTTTACAAGAGGCACATAGTTCAAGATATTCCATCCATCCAGGGAGTACCAAAATGTACAGAGATTTAAAGAAGAATTATTGGTGGCCAGATATGAAGAGGGAAATTGCGGAATGGGTTAGTAAATGCTATACATGTCAGAGAGTTAAAGCAGAGCATCAGATACCAAGCGGATTGCTACAGCCATTGGAGATTCCAGAGTAGAAGTGGGAACATATTACCATGGATTTCATAGTTGGATTACCAAGGACAAGGGCTAATCATGATGCCATTTGGGTTATAGTAGATAGACTTACCAAGTCAGCTCATTTTCTGCCCATAAATGAACGATTTTCGCTCGACAAGTTAGTTCATATGTACTTGAAAGAGATCGTAGTTCGTCATGGAGTTCCAGTGTCTATTGTATCTGATCGAGATCCAAGATTTAATTCAAGATTTTGGAAGAGTTTTCAAGAATGTTTGGGAACAAGATTGAATATGAGTACGGCCTATCACCCCCAAACGGATGGCCAAAGTGAAAGAACGATCCAGACAATCGAGGACATGCTACGTGTTTGTGCTATTGATTTCAAAGGAAGTTGGGACGAGCATTTACCCCTGGTAGAGTTTGCTTATAACAACAGTTATCACGACAGTATTGGGATGTCACCTTATGAAGCCCTTTATGGACGTAAATGTAGATCTCTAGTATATTGGGACGAAGTAGGAGAACGCAAAATACTCGGACCCGAATTGGTGCAGCAGACAAAGGAAGTTATTGAAATTATCCAGAAAAGATTAATAACCGCACAAGATCGTCAAAGGAAATATGCAAACCAGTCAAGAAAAGACATGGGATTTGAAGAAGGAAGCTTGGTATTATTGAAAGTATCACCGTGGAAAGGACTAACGAGGTTTGGGAAGAAAGGGAAGTTAAACCCAAGATATGTCGGACCTTTTGAAATCCTAAAGCGTATTGGCAAAGTAGCTTACGAATTGGCGTTACCTCCGCACATGGAGCACATTCACAATATTTTTCACATATCAATGCTTAAGAAATATAATCCAGACTCCAGGCATGTAATAGAATATGAGCCAATAGAGCTTCAAGCAGATTTGTCATATATAGAGAGCCCGGTAGAAGTTCTAGAAGAGAGAGAGAAAGTATTGAGAAATAAAGTGGTAAAGTTAGTAAGAGTATTATGGAAAAAACCTAAAGGTTGAAGAGTTAACCTGGGAGTTAGAAAGTGATATGAGAGAAAAGTACCCTCATTTGTTTTCTTAGGAGATTCTGAGGACAGAATCCTTTTAAGGGGGGATGGATGTAATATTCGGGATATATCGTGTAATTATTTTTGCTACTATATAATTATTATGTGTGTTCAGTATCTATTCTGTGAGTTAATTGTTAAAGTGTTATCTGTACTTGGTTATTCAAAAATAATATTAATTGAGTATTTTAATTTTATATGTCCAAAATAAAATATAGATAATTGTCATATCTTCCTAATTATTTTTGTCTTGGGTTATGGATTTATAAGAATCATCTGAAATTTCTAAAATCTTTTTCCGGGTAATTAAAATCTATTTTATAAAAACGGGAACCAACCGACGTCAACCGTTGTTACGTTTTTGGAACCCGAAACTCTTTCGAGAACTCCTTCCTAACCTAATTATAATATTCCGAGCATTTTCCATGTTTCGACTTTTTCGATCCGGCGTACGGTTTGTCCTGCGCGGGTCCCGGCGCAACATTTTCGATACAATATTCGTTTCGGTAAATCAATAAAATCCGTATTTTCGATAAACGGGAGCTTTTTATTAAACTATCACAATTATCACTTTGTAATACGTGTAACCAGGCGCTGAGACCAAGACCGCAGTACAAATTGTACTGATTTGGATAATTATCCCAAAAACCGATACCGTTTGGATCAGTTTTTACAAATAAATGTACCGTTTTATATCTGGAATGATCCAACGGGATACTAATTTTCCGTAATTATAAATAGCCTTTTACCGTAATTTATTTCGTATCAAAATCATTTGCAGACAGATAATTATATAATTTTCAGAGAAAAACCCTAATTTCCTAAAACTGCTCTAAGAATCAAACAAGCATTTGGAGGTGTTATTGAATTCGGTTTGGAAAGCTCGAGTAACCAATCTGAAGGTCTTGAAGAGCTCTACCAGATTGTGTAATCCATATACCTGCAGAAATCAAGGTTATTTTTCTAAAAATTTATTTATTTTCGAATTTATTTTATTAAAAATATGAATTTTTGTTCGGATGATTGTTTGTATGATTTGATGATTGCATGTTGTAGAGCTTGTTTTCCTGATGATTTTCATATGTCATACGTCTGATTTGGAGTTCAATAACATGTTCAAATTTGAGTTTGATTTTCGAATTTTAAAATTAGGGTTTATAACCCGTATGAATGTTCTTAATTGAAATTTGGGGGTTTCTTATTCTGTGATAGATTGATGTTGTATTATAGTGGGTTGTGTTCTCTGTGAAATTTGCAATCTAGTCGTATAAGTTTCATGAACCAACGAGGTCTATAGAGAAGGGAGTTGTGTTTTGAAGTTTTTCGATGTTCGCCGGAAACTGGAAAATTTCACGGCCAAATTCCGGCCAACTCAGGGATTGTTAGGATGAATTGATTGCATGGTTGTGTTCCTGGTGTTGTGTAGATGTGATCTGGAGGTGATGGTGGCCTGAGCATCCCTGAAACGTGTTCTCCGGCCATCCCCGACTGTTTTCCGGCGACCCCTGGAAAAATTACAGTTTAGTACCTATAGTTTTGAAAACAATGCAGTTTGGTCCCTGTAGTTTCCAGACTTTGCAAAAATTGGATTTCTGTTTTAAAAATGTTTAAAAATCATATTTCCTATTTATTTTTATTATAAAAATTCGTTTTTAATTTCTGAAAATTCTAAAAATTATTATTTTAATTCTGAAAATTATTTTTTATTTTACAAATAAATCTAAATTAATTAATTAATTAATTTCAGTTAATTTCTAATTGATTAATTGGTCAATTAATTCAAAAATTAATTGATTAATTGATTTAATTAATTATTAATTGATTTAATTAATTATTTAATTAGTTTTAATTATTTAAAAATGATTTAAAAATTCTGAAAAATAGTTTCGAGCTTTAAAATATTATTCTAAATTATTTCCAAGGCTCGATTATTATTCTAAAATTATTTCGGAGCCAGAATTGGCCAACAGAACCCTGTTTATTAACCCGAAATTGATCCAACGACCCGTTTTAATTCCGAAAAATATTTTAAAAATCATTTTAAATACCAGAAAGCCTATTTATGACCCGAGACTTCTTTATAAATAATATATCATTGATTACGTGATGTATTATATGCTATATGTGACTTGTTAATTGACTATCGGTCTATATATTCTGTGTTTACTTGATTATTGCATAACTTTCAATCCGTTAATCGGATTTGGGTAAAACGAAGGGTAGATAGAAGTATGTGTTGAATAGAATTCCATGAGTAAATTATTGATAGATGCTTATGATATGTGAGGAGAAGAGGCAAGACGTAGGAAAGGGAAACAGATAGTTGAGGAGTAAGACGCTTGTGATTGGAAGCGAGTGCAGTGTAGTAAGCTAATATCAGGCAAGTATTCCGAACTTTCTCGAAATATTGTAATACGTGATAGTCTTGTTGATATTGCAAGTGCTTTGAAGCACTAAAACCTAAACTCTGATTCCAGTTATTGTTCTTGAGCCATAAACCTTATTCTTTCTAGACCATTGATTGTTGTATACCTAAACACGAACCTCAAGTATACGATACTACTCCACAAATACATGCAAACAAAATCCCAAACACTGAACTAAATTACTTGTACATTCAATCATTGTATCCTATGCATTGAAAGCCCAAATCTTTGAAAACCTGAAATGTTGATTCCTTTGTTATCCAATTCTTTCATTACCTAGCATCCAAGCTTTTAAATTGCCTTATTGATCCTTACAAGGATTGAAACCCTTTCATTGTTAAACATTTATTGTTGTTAATGATTTCGATTATTGTTTATTATTGCATATTCTGTTATTATGTTAGAATTGGATTATTTTTATAAAATTGTGGACCAGATTCGTGGTCAGACCATATAATGGTCAAGTTAGGCCAATGTGTGCCTTGGATCCAGTAGTTAGAGCAATGCTGTGTGCCTTGCTCAGGGTTAGTGCGTGAATGATCAGCAGCCTAACCTTGGTTTTTAAATTAAAAGTATAATATCCAATTCTAAATCATAATCCAATGTTCACTTGATATCATAATCATATTCACCTGATGATCATTATTCTCAGTTTTGTCATTGTGACTTGCTGAGTTAGTTAGCTCATTTGTGCGATGTTGTTTATATTCTTTCCAGTTAAAAAGGAACCAGTTGGTAGAAAGGATCCCCAGTCCAGCGCGAGAGCTAGGGGTTCAGGTTGAGAAAGCTGAGCTAGTAGGCTTTTTTTGGGATAACTTAAGTTTGTAAAAGTTTGTAATAATGTCTAATACTCAGTTTGAGTTTGAAATAGTTGGGATTTAAATGGTTTGTAATATATTAGTGTGTTTGGCTTGTGTGCATACTTTAACGTGTTGCGGTATGTGGTGGTTGGTAAGTAGGGTCACTGCATATATTATTATTATCTTTATTATTGTTATAAGCAGGTTATAATTAAGGTGTGTGTGTAGACTCCAAACTTCTGACCCGGGTTTGGAGGGTGCCACAATTTAGACTTAATGAGAACCGAGTTCTCAATATATACTTTTATTCTTTTTAGTTCTATCTTATATTAATTTCATATATTGAAAATGTAAATTAACAGTTCAACAGTTTTTCTTAGAATTTGAAAAATTCCAAGTTGAAATTGAATTTAGAAAAAAAATATACAGAGAATTCTAAAATATTTATAAATCATATTCCAGTTAATTTCCAATTAAATCAAATTAATTTTGATTAATCTGGAATTAATCTGTTACAACATATTAGCTGAGTTCTTGCCTTTAGGATGAAGAATTTAACATTCCAATTTCACTAACAAGTGTAGTGAAAGTCGCTTCATCCAAAGGTTTAGTAAAAATGTCAGCTAATTATTTTTTTGTTGGAACAAAAATGAGCTTATATTACCATTTGCAACATGTTCTCTAATAAAATGGTACCTTACTTCAATGTGCTTAGTTTTAGAATGATTTACTGGATTAGCAACAATAGATATGGCACTAGTATTATCACACATGATAGGAATTTTTTGTAACAGTAGAGCATAGTCCATTAGTTGATTTCTAATCCAAAGCACTTGAGCACAATAACTTCCTGCAGCTATATATTCAGCCTCAGCTGTAGAAGTTGACATAGATTGTTGTTTCTTACTATACCATGATACAAGTCTTTGTGCAAGAAATTGACAGCTTCCACTAGTACTTTCCCAGTCAACCCTGCAACCATCAAAATATGCATCTGTGGATCCAACAGCTTCAAATCCTGTTCCCTTAGGATATCATAGTCCCAACTCTGGTGTTCTCTTTCAGTATCTTAAAATCCTCATCACGGCCATCAAATGTGATTTATTAGGATTTGCTTGAAATCTAGCACACAGACATGTTGCAAATATGATGTCTGGTCTACCAGCAGTTAAGTACAGCAAAGATCCAATCATTCCTCTATAACCTGAAATATTTATATTTTTTACTTTCTTATCTTCATCTAACTTTGTAGCTATAGACATAGGTGTTAATGTAGGTGAAAAATCAACCATTCCAAATTTCTTCAATAAATCTTTAACATACTTGGTTTGGCTGATGAAGATTCCATCACTTATTTGGCTGACTTGCCAAGAAAGTAACTTAATTCTCCCATCATGCTCATCTCATATTCACTCTGCATGAGTTTTGAAAATCTTTGACATAAATTTTCATTTCTAGAACCAAAAATGATATCATCCACATATATTTGAACTATGATCATATAAACATCATGCTGCTTGTAGAATGTAGTCTTGTCAATTGTTCCTCTAGTGAATCCATATTTGAGCAAAAATTTTATAGTGTATCAGACCAAGCTCTAGGTGCTTGCTTCAATCCATAGAGAGGTTTTAGTAGTTGATAGATAAAATCTAGAAATTCTGGATCTTCAAGGCCAGGTGGCTATTGCACATAAACCTCTTCTTCCAACTCACCATTAAGGAATGCACTCTTTACATCCATTTGATACACTTTAAAATTTGAGTGTGCATCAAATGCAAGAAAGATCCTTATTGCTTCAAGTCTTGCAACTGGAGAAAAATCTTCAGCTTAATAAATTCCTTCTTCTTGTGAGTAGCCTTTTGCAACCAACCTTGCTTTGTTCCTTGTTACAATTCCATTTTCATCCATTTTGTTCCTGTACACCCACTTTCTTCCAATTTTACTTCTGTTCTTTGGGGCAGGAACCAACTTCCAAACTTTGTTTCTCTCAAATTAATTCAGCTCTTCTTGCATGGTAGATATCCAGTCAGGATAAAGTAGTGTTTCCTCGGTTTTCTTAGGCTCAATTTATGAAAGAATACATGCATGTAGACATTTATTTGCAGTTGCACTTCTAGTCCTCACTCCAACATTTGGATCACCAATAATTGCATCTCTTGTGTGACTCTTATCCCATTTTCTGGTGTGATTTTGTTGACTTGAATTTTATGCAATTTCTTCACCATTGGCATGACTTGTAGAACTTTCACCTCTTTCTCCCCCTGAGTTTGTGCTATCAAATTCAGGTGTATAAGATGAGTTTTTATCCTCATGATTCACTTGCTCAGTTGACTCTTCATTTATTATGTTGCTTGTATTGATCTCAGCTTCATCTTCAGAATCACTATCAGTGTTTAGATTTTCAAACTTAAGGGTTTCAGCTTCAGTCTCATCAAGGTATTCCAAGCCTGGACACTTGTCATCATCAAAGGTCACATCTATGCTTTCCATAATTTTCTTTTGTTCAAGCATATAAACTCTGTAGGAAGTTCTCTCCAATGAATATCCCAGAAAAATTGCTTCAAAAACTTTGGAGTCAAAATTTCCAACATATTCAGAGTTGTCTTTGAGCACAAAGCATTTGCTTCCAAACACATGTAGATTCTTGACCTGTAGGCTTCCTTTTTGACAAAATTGAGTAAGGTGACTTGCCAAAATTTCTGTTGATGAGAAATCTGTTTTGAGTGTAGCATGCAGTGTTGATAGCTTCTTCCCAAAAAATTGTTGTCAAATTGGCATCTTACAGCATTGTTCTAGCAGCCTCAACTAGAGTTCTATTCTTCATTTTAACTACCCCATTTTGATGAGGTGTCCTTGCAGCTGAGAACTCTTAAATAATACCCTTGTCTTTGCAGAATTCATGTAAAATTGTATTCCTGAATTATATGCCATTGACACTCCTCAATCTTTTCACACAATTTTGATCTTTAACTTGCTTCTCAATCTTCTTAACGTGTTCAACAATGATGTATAGAATTTCATCATTTGAATGCATAAACTCTACCCATGTATACCTTGAGTAGTCATCCACCATCAAAAGTGTATATTTCTTTCTAGAAATAGATAAGATATTAACTGGACCAAACAGGTCTATGTGAATGAGTTGCAATGGTGCACTTATGAAATTTATAGTTTTGATTTTGTGACCGGACCTTTGCATTTTGCCTTTTTGACAAGATTCACAAACTTCATCTTGAGAAAATTCCAGACTTGGCATGTCTCTCACTAATTCTTTTTTTTTGACAAGGTATTAATTGCTTTATAATTCAGGTGAGAGAGTTTCCTGTGCCACAGTTTGCAAATCTCAATATATGCCTTAGTATAGAAGCAATATATACCATCCTTATTTGCTGAGTATATATCTGCAACAAACAAGCTTCCTTTCCTTGCTCCTTTCAAAGCAACTTCACCAGTCTTTTGTTGATAATTGAGCAATCTCCTGTGTCAAATGAAACATTGAATCCTTTATCTGTGAATTGACTGACACTTAGGAGATTCACCTCAAGACCAACTTCCAGTGCTACATCTTCAATTATAACATTCCCAGAAATTACCTTGCCATATCCCATTGTGAACCCTTTGCTGTTGTCTCCAAAAATCACAAATGGGCCAGCCATATCCTCAAATTGTGATAGCAGGGCCTTATCACCTCTCATATGTCTGGAGCATCCACTTTCAATGATCCATATGACTCTCTTTATTTTTCCCTACACACAATGAGGATTACGTGTATTTAGCTACCCAAACACTGTTGGGTATTTTCTTCTTTTTCACTGAAGTAGCAGAAGTAGAATTTGATAATTCAAAAAAAACAGTGTTTATTGATTGATTTGCATTTTCCTTTTTAGCTGTAGATCCAAGGTTAACTTCTTTGAGATCTACTCTCAGTTTATGACAGCTTGTCATCACTTTCATATTGCAAGAAATGCAATCAAATTTTTTACAGAATGAATAAGGATCTTCAGCGTTTGCTTCATTGTATTTGCATGCTCCCACTTTTGGCTCACTAACAAACTTTTTACAAAGGCGAGTTAGGTGATTTATGGAGCAACACTTTTGATATTGTTTCCTGAGAGCATCTGCAACAAATGTAAAGTTATTGCTCTTTTTCACTCCAATTTTCCCATTCTTGTTGTTGTTCTTCTTCTTCTTTCCTGCATTCTCAGTCTTGGTTTCCTTGATTGGTGTCTTAAAACTTGATTGACCATGAGCTTCTTCTCAGTTTTAGTGGTTGGAGTTGTTTTTGCATTTATCTTTTCACCGTCTTCATCTACAAGTTCTTGCTTGATGAGCAACTCAAGCTCACTGAAATTAACCTCACATGCCTTGAATAAAGATGTATCTACTTTTCTCATCATAACTAGGACATCTTGATCTGCAATTGCCTTACCTTTGTCACCTTCATTTTACTTGTTACTGTTCAAGGCATTATAATCCAAACCAATAACTATATTAGCACATGGTTTGTTCTTCTCATAGTATTGTCAAACCAACTGATATGCATTCCTAAAAGACTTCAATTTCACCTAATTCTTTTCCAATTTTTCCCTCAGCACAGCTTAAATTTCACTTGCACACTTGAGCTTGTTTTTCAGATATTCATTTTCTTGCTTGACTATTTCAAGCTCAACAAGATGCAGCTCCAATTATTATTTTTCAATCTCTAGCTTCTCATTAATATTTGACAGTCTACTAACTTCCTCAATAATTGCCACCATGCTTGTGTGGATATGAAACATTTCTACACTCATCTTTTCAATAGTTTCTTTATATTGGCTTGTATTTGAATCAATGGTAATTAGGGTTGGTACCTCTGAATTTGATGAGGATGATTCTCCTTGCTCAAGATCCATGAGTGTGTAATTTCCAAATTTTTCATTATCATCATCTTCATCAGTGTCATCCCAACTCTTTCATTCAGCTATGTAAGCCTTTCCTTGTTGTTTCTTTAAGAGAGCTTCATACTTTGCTTCTAATTCCAGATAGGCTTTATCCTTCTTCACTTTCTTTGGCTTCCGGCACTCAGTTGCAAAGTGGCCCAACTCTTCACATTTAAAGCACCTTATTTTTGATCTGTCAACAGATCCAGTTTTGTAGCCACCTTTGCTAGCTGAGTTAAACTGAGTTGTTGGTTTCCAGTTGTTGCTATTTGAGGACTGTCCCTTGTTCTTGAAAAACTTTGGTTTTTTAACTTTGATCTTAGAGAATTTTCTAGCCAGGTAAGCCATTGATTGATCCATCTCATCTAGCTCATCAAGGGTATAGTATTCATCTTCCTCTTGCTCCAAAACAACTTGTTTCTGAGGTCCCTTGTTCTTTTGCTCAACAGCATGAATGACTGGAATTTGAGCATCTAGTTCATCTTCACTTTCTGCATTATCATTGACCATTAAGGCACTGGATCCATCGACCACATGTTCTTGGTTTGCCTTTGATGACTTCCTCTATAACATCTCAAGCTCATATGTTTTCAAAATCCCATACAAGACTTTCAGTGTCATTCTGTAAGTCTCTTCCTTCTCTAATAGATGATATTTTATGTTCAAGGTGGTCAGGAAGTGTGAGAAAAAACTTCAGGTTTACCTCCTGCAGCTTCATAATACTTATCATGAAGTTGCAAGTCATTCATCAACTTAATAAACCTCTCAAAAACTTCAGTAATCCCTTCCTTAGGTCTAGCTATGAAATCCTAATACTGAGACACCAGTATTCTCCTTTGATTAGATTTTACTTCCTCTAAACGTTCACGCAAAATTTCAATGTTCCCCTAAATCTGTTTAGTTGTGTCACAGTTGATAATATTGTTGTACATAACGTTATCAAGTGACTGTATCAGTATTGGTTGCATGCCACTGTCCAGAAAAACTTTTTCCTTTTTAGGCTCTGTGTATTTTGAGGGGTATTTAGGGGCAAAATGAGATGGTATGACCATGTCTCCATAAGTAGACTCATCAACCCTTTCCATGGGGATAAAAGTGTCATTCTTAAGAATCCGGATGTTCAGATTTTGCTCTAATGCCACTTGTTAGTTATTGAATGCAACATAGGGGGGAGGTGAATATGTTTCTTGAATTTTTAGCCTTTTTAAAATTGTTTGGATTGTAGGTGAACAAAGCAGTTTAGATATTGTAGAGATATTGTGTTTACAGAATTAATTAACAAGCACAATGTTTTCAAAAGTTACTTAATTTGTATTGATTAAGTTTGTCTTGCTACAAATTCTGTGTTCTTAAGAAATAAGAACTCAACTTCTGTCTTGAGAGAATACAAGAAAATCTAGATCTATTTTGTTACTTGTGAACTAAGGACCCGTGCATACTTTATAGACTAGCAACACGAGTTTACAAGACTTGCACTAAAATGTAATAAACTACTTTCTAAAGCAACCTTTTTCGATTTCTATTTCTAGCTTAGAAAATCTGTGCAGAATCTTGCTAGTCTATGACCATCCTTTGTCCAGTTAATCTTGGCCCTTGATCTTGTATTCTTCCAGCTACTTTGTAGACTTTTCAATCTAGTGCATAGATTGTTTGTTGACTGATAATCTTGAATCTTGAACTTGTATGCATTCTGAATTTGAGAAGCATGTCGAGATCTCCAGTTTTTACTATAGAGAAGTGGCATCTCGATAAGTATAATGACTTATCGAGATCTCTGAGTTATCTATAGGTATACTTGACTTGTCAAGGTCTCTAGATTCTTGCATGTGAAATAACTTGTCGATATGTCTGAGATTTCTACATGTAGAAATGACTTGTGGATATCTCTGAGATCTCTATATACACAATTTGACTTATCGCTATCTCTGAGATCTCTATATGAGAAATTGACTTGTTGATATCTGCAATTCTTCACATCTTTATTTTTCTTGTCAATATCTCTGGGTTCTCTACATGCATAAATGACTTGTCGATATCTCCAGTTCTCTACATCTTCATTTGACTTGTCTATATCTCTGAAACTTCTCTATAAGCCATTTTGGACTTCGCTACAAGTTATTATGGACTTCTTGATAAGTCATTCTGGAATTCTTGATATAACTTGATCTGTGACTTATCGATATCTTGACTTAGAACATTTTTCATAGAACAACTTTATTCAACTCCAAGCTTCTACATCTTTTCTCTGAGGCATGATCATGGCTTGATCTTCTTCTAGAGTTTATTCCTTAGCTTGAATTTGTTCATAGAAAATACCCCAGTCTAATCTTCTAACCATTTTACAGACTCAAGAAATATAATACAAATTACAAAATTGATTATCAAACAACTTAATCTTAGGGTTATCAATGTGACTTAGTCTTGTTATAAGCATGACTTGCACAACAGTATCCTCATCTTCAGAGTCTGATGCCCTAGGTACATACTTTCCTCTTTATTGTGATCATATAGGATTAGAGGATTTGGAAGTATGCCCTTTAGCGTTGTCCTCTTGTATCTCCTTACTTTTAGGAGCTATAGGTCAGGAAATCCTAAATCCTGATGGCCTTTTAGAATCATTAGACTTTGCTGACTTCTTATATTTTACGACCTATGTCTTTTGAAAGACACCAGAGGTGGATTATACTGTTTACGGTATTTTTGGGTGGGGTGCTTATGATATGTGCAGGGGATATCATGTACCTGTGCATGCACCTTGGTACCTTGAGGAGTAAAATATGCATACAAAGTAGGCCAATGCTGAAATAGAAAATACTTGAGAAGTGTTTGTGTTACATATATTTGAGATGTCATGTCTAATATGATTTGTGTTTAGTTTTCATAGCTTAACAACATGACATATCAGGACTTACTGAAATCAGGACTTACTGAAGTCAGAGCTTAATATCAGAACTTAAGGTGTCAGAAGATACATATCAGTACTCAAGTGCAGGAAGACTTTCAGATAAGGAATGCGACTGATTTACAGGAGAAGATCTGGACTAAAACAATAGAAGATATGCATGGAAAGAGTTAGAGGACTAGAAGACTTGTAGAAGATATCTAACTGATATATTTTAGGAGACAGAATTATATTCCATATCAATTAGAATATATCTTATAATTGTGTACTATATAAACACAGCTTAGGGTTTACACTATATGTGTTATCATTATCGAGAAACATTATTCATTATAATCTAGCAGCTCTTAGTGATATTTGTTCATCACTGAGAGAGAACAACAGTTCATATTATAACAGAGTTTATTGAATATACTTGATCTTTGTTACATACTTGTGTTCAAATCAATTTGACTATATAAACATTGTATTCAACCCCCTTCTACAGTGTTGTGTGACCAAACAAGTGGTATCAGAGCTTTTCTGTTAACATACATATAGTAAAGATCCAAACAATCATGTCCGTAGAAACACAAACCCCAACTAAGCCCACCAAAACTCAAGAAACTCATCAAAATACTCAAACCCACAGTCGATATGAGACAATTAGAGTTCCCATACTGAAACCTTCTGAGTATCCCATATGGAAGTGAATATGGCTATGTTTCAGGAAGCTATAGATCCAGAATACCTTGAAAGAATTAATGAAGGACCATATAAGCCTACAAAGCTCTCTGTTGTAGCTGCTGATCAACCAGCAAAGTCCATACCAAAGGAGAAATGTGATTACACAGCTGAAGACATCTCATCCATTGCCAAGGATGCAAGGGTAAGGCATTTGCTGCATAGTGCCATTGATAATGTCATGTCAAACAGGGTAATTGGATGCAAGACTGCAAAGGAGATATGGGATGCTTTGGAGACAAGATGCCAGGGAACTGATGCAATCAAAAAGAACATAAGGACTATACTCACTCAAGAGTCTGAGCACTTTGACTCAAAAGCTGATGAGTCATTAACTGACTTATATGACAGGTTTGTTAAACTCTTGAATGATCTGTCACTGGTGAACAAGGAATATGATCTTGAAGATTCAAATCTAAAATTCCTTTTAGCTCTTCTTGAAAATTGGGATTTGAAGTCTACTACCATAAGAGACAACTATGACCATACGGAACTACTCTTGATGAAATTTATGGTATGCTCAAGACTTATGAACTTGAGATGGATCAAAGGAGCAAGAGGCATGTAAGAAAGTCAAGGACAGTTGCTCTTAAAGCTGAGGAGGAATCTCCTAAAGTGGTTGCCTCAAAGAGGGGCAAAGGAAAGGCTCTCATCATAAAGTCTGATTCAGAGTCATCATATTCTGATGATGATGATTCAGAAACTGAAAGTTCATCTGAAGTTGATGTTGATGCGGAGATGATGCAACTGTGTGCTCTTATGGTGAAGAGTATCACAAAGATAGCCTATAGGAAATTCAGAAAGGGAAAGAAGTTTTCCAGGAAAGGTGCAAGTTTTGATAAGAAAGGATTCAGAAAGTCTGAAGGCAAAGGAGGAAAGTCTGACAGAGGAGACAACTCAAATGTCAAATGCTACAATTGTGGTGAAAGAGGCCACATATCTCCTAACTGCAAGAAAGGAAAAAGTGACAAAGGCAAGGCACTTGTCACAAAGAAGAAAAGATGGACAGACACTTCAGATTCTGAAAATGAGGTGAACTATGCCTTGATGGCAAATGCTGATAGCAGTACTGAAACTGCTGAATTGAAGGTACCTCAAACAACTTATGCATTTCATACTGATGATATTACTGAGTTGAGATTATATCTTAAAACCATGTTAATTAGTTATAGAGATCAGACTTTTACATGTGAAAGATTAACATCTGAAAATCTTGCTTTTAAAAACATAAATGACTATTTAGAAAAGGAGTTAGTTTTTCTTCATCAAACTAAGAAAGAAAGAGATGAGGCTTTGTATGTTAGAGATGAAGTACTAAAATTGAATGAATCTCTAAAAACTGATTTAGAAAAGGAAAGAGAGATCATCAGAACTTGGACTAACTCTGGCAGAACAACTCGGGATATACTAAGTAGTGGAAACTGGAAAGAGGGCTTAGGTTATGGAGATGATAAAAGTGAGAAAAAAACTGTGCAAATTGAGCCAATTGTTGTTAAACAGTCTGCTACGCCAAAGGTAAATCCTGTTAAGTTTGTAGCAAAAACTGTAAAGTCTGATTCTGAAAAGATGAAAGAGTCTAGGATAGAAGTCAAAGAAAAGTCAACTTCTGACAAATTAAAACAGGATAAACCAGCTGAAGTAAACATAGGCTTAATGATAAAGAAGCAGCTTAAGCATAAGCTGAAAGAGATAAGAAATGCGAACAAGGTAAAAGAAGCTAGGAAATATAGGAATGGAAAGGAAGGTGTGAATAAAAGCAATAATTATATGCATGTTCCTAATGCTCCTAGAAAGAAATATTACAACTGTGGAAACTCTAACCATCTTGCTTCTTTTTGCAGGAAAGATAAAGATATAAACTCTTTACCTCCTAAATCAGGAGTTAAGAGTCAGTCTGTTAGGTTTAAACCACAAAATCCTTATTTTCATTATGGTATTTTATGGTATTCCATTTATACCTGTAAGGAATATCATAGTTTGTACTATGAATATTATCAAATAAAACCTTCTTTGAAGAAAGTTAGTATTATTCCTTCTACTGTAAAGTCTGATGCAAAGTCTGATATAAATTATGATAAACAGCATGTTAGCATAAACTCTGAAATTAAATCCGCTGCAAATGCTAACAAACTTATAAAGGCCAAATGATCCAAGCAAGTCTGGGTCCTTAAAACTAACCAATTATGGTCTTTATGATTGCAGGGCAACAAGAAAAACATCCTAGTTCTGGACAGTGGATGTTCAGGACATATGACTGGAAATAAAGCCCTACTAACAGACTTTATGGAGAAAGCTGGCCCAGGAGTTTCTTATGGAGATGGCAACATGGGAAAAACTCTGGGATATGGCAATATCAATCTTGGGAATGTCATCATTGATTCAGTAGCTCTTGTCTCAGGACTTAAACACAATCTGCTAAGTGTGAGTCAAATTTTTGACAGAGGTTATCATGTTGATTTCTTTGAAGAACACTGTGAAGTTGTAAGTAATTCTACAGGCAAAATAGTTCTGAAAGGTTACAGGCATGGTAACATTTATGAAGCCAGACTTTCAACAAACTCTGATGGTTCTGCAATCTGTCTGTTGAGTAGAGCATCAATTGAAGAAAGCTGAAATTGGAATAGAAGACTCTCTCATTTAAATTTCAACAACATAAATTAGCTAGTAAAGAAAGATCTTGTGAGAGGACTGCCAGAATCAGTATTTTCCTGATGGCCTTTGTGATTCATGTCAAAAGGCAAAACAAAGAAAATCTTCATTCAAGAGCAAAACTGAATCTTTAATTCTTGAGCCTTATCACCTACTGCATGTTGATCTATTTGGTCCAGTCAATGTCATGTCTATTGCAAAGAAGAAATATGCTATGGTTATAGTGGATGAGTTCACAAGATACACTTGGGTGTATTTCTTGCATAAGAAGAATGAAACTGTATCTACTCTAACTGATCATGTCAGACAGCTGGATAAATTGGTCAAAGATTCTATTAAAATCATAAGAAGTGATAATGACATTGAGTTCAAGAATTCAATCATGCAAGAGTTCTGCAAAGAGCATGGAATTAAGAAGGAATTTTCTGCACCTGGAACTTCACAACAAAATGGAGTTGTAGAAAGAAAGAACATGACTCTCACTGAAGCTGCATGAACTATACTTGATGAAGCAAAGCTACCAACCTACTTTTGGGCTGAATCTGTGCAGACTGCTTGTTTTACACAGAATGTTACACTCATAAACAAGCATGGAAAAACATCATATGAGATGGTGAAGAAAAAGAAGCCAAATCTGAAATACTTTCATGTATTTGGATGCAAGTGTTTTGTTCTTAAGACTCATCCTGAACAGCTGTCAAAATTTGATCTAAAAGCTGATGAAGGAATTTTTGTTGGATATCCACTTTCCACAAAAGCCTTCAGAGTCTACAATTTAAGAACAAGGGTTGTCATGGAATCTATCAATGTATCTTTTGATGATAAGTAGATTACTGGACTTGAAGATTTCAATGATCATGATCAGCTGAGATTTAAAAATGAAGATTTAAGTTCTGATTCTGCAAATTCTGATGGTTTAAATCCTGATCCTGTAAGTTCTGACGGGTTAAATTCTGATGTCATTGAAACTGTGGTAACTACTCCAAGGGAAAATGCACATATTCAGGGGGAGCAAGATGAGGATCCTACCACAACTCAAGACTCTCAAGAAGCATCAGAACCTGTCACTGGCTCTTCAAGTTCTGATTCATCAAGTTCTGATGAGCCAAATTCTGATAATTCTGGAAACTCTGATACTTTAAATCCTGAAGGATCCAACTCTAATTCTGAAGTCTCAGATAGCATAACTACAGGGGGAGCATCAGAAAATGCTGATGGAGACAGCATGGATCATGGGGGAGGATCTAGTTGTAGAGAACAACTTCCATCTGAAAGGAAGTAGACTAAGGCATATACACCTAACTTAATTATTGGAGATCCTGAAGCAGGTGTCAGAACTAGAACTGCAAAATCAAATGAATGTCTCTATCATTCCTTTCTGTCTCAGACTGAACCAAAGAAAGTGGAAGAAGCTCTTCAAGATGCTGATTGGGTGCAAGCAATTCAGGAAGAGTTAAATGTATTTGAAAGAAATAAAGTCTGGACCCTAGTGCCAAGAGCAAAGAACAGATCAATTATTGGCACAAAATGGGTGTTCAGAAACAAAACTGACAGTGATGGCATAATTACAAGAAACAAAGCAAGGCTGGTTGCTAAAGACTACTCTCAACATGAGGGTATTGATTATGATGAAACATTTGCTAGATTGGAAGCCATAAGAATTGTTTTGGATTATGCTGCTCTCAAGAAGTTTAAAGTCTTTCAAATGGATGTGAAAAGTGCTTTTCTCAATGGAGAATTGGAAGAATAGGTATATGTTGAACAACCTCTAGGATTTGTAGATCCAAAATTTCTAAATCTTGTCTACAGACTTGACAAAGCACTTTATGGCCTTAAGTTGCAGCTTGGGAAGATCCCTGTGGGTGTTCCTGTGTTTGTACTTCCACAGGTTCAGGGATCATAGTTGTGCTAGATTGTATGTTTGATCTCATGTCAGGCATTGGATAAAGGTAAGTCCTAAATCTCTGCAACATGAATGGAGTGATTTTCAGACTTACATTTACCTTGTTTTTTGTAGTAAGTGAGCCAAATATTATTTTGGACACTTGCTTACAACTGCCTATATTTGTGCTATCTATACCATTCAATAAGTGTATATCTGCTACTTTATGATTCAAAGTGGACATAATAAATCTAGGAAAGAAAATTTTCTTACCTCTAGCTGACAGGGGCATTGTTAGCCTGGTTGCAAGTTCTTCCAGGATCAACAGACCAACATTCAAGTGTCTATTGTGGGAAATTGAATACACCCGCTTTTGCACAACACTTGAAATGTTGTCATACCCTATTTTCCTGTATGTGAAGACCCTTACCACAGAATCAAAGATAAAGGACCACTCCTTCCTTAGATTGGTCCTGTTTAAGCTTGATAGGTTGATTCTTTCACCATAATTTATGAAGTTCATAAACTCAGCCAGCTCATCAGGAGTTGGCACCTTTACCAGATTTTCAGTTGGCAGCCCCAAAGCTCTATTCACATCTTGGTCATTGAACTCTATCAGTTGGCCTCCAATTGTACATGTCACCATCATAGAAAGAGAGTTGTCATTCATATTAGTCCTTACTACTGTTGTAGTCCAGAATTCATATAGCACATCTAGGTACAGAACAAGATTTACAGTCAAAGCTCCTGCAAGATATGAATCATCCAAAAGTTTCACAAACCCCTTGAAACTGTCAGGAGCCTGGTTAGCATCAGTAAAAGTGAGGCAGTTTGTTCCTTTTTCTAGAATAGAGGCTCTTGCAACATTGAGTGCCATTGTTTATTGATGAGAATGAATGGATAAGAAAAGTTTTTTAGAAAAGAGTGAAAATGAGAGAGAAATCGGTTTTTGGATTGAAAAGCTAGGTCACTTGAGATCTCGGAAGTTTTAAGTATGTATATATATCGAGAAGTCTGGGTATTTATAGTAAAAGCAAATGACTTGTCTAGAACTCAAAAATAGACGTTTGGAATTTGTCTATCGAGAAATCATTTTAAGAAATGAAAAATATATCGAGAAGTCATTTTAAATTATTCTTACAGAGAACTAAAAATTAACTTATCGAGATGTCAAATAAATACCCAGTTTGTCCAAAAATGGACTGAATAAATTCCAAATTTTATTTGAATAAATTCAAAATAAAATTTGAATAAATTTGCTAAAAGTATTTTACCAAAATAATTTATTAAGTTAAATTATTTCAGTTCTGAGTTATTGAGAAGTCTAAAAATTATACTTGTAGAGAACTCTGTGAATTAACACTACTAGAGAACTCTACAAGGACTTATCGATAAGTCATATTTAAGCCTATCGAGAAGTCACTCGAGAAGTCAGTGAATTGACTTATCGAGAACTCATTCGAGAAGTCTTAAAATGACTTGTCGAGAAGTCAATTAGACTTATCGAGAACTCAGTTCTCTATTTACCTTTGAACAATTAATTCTGCCTTGTGTTAAATTCATATATTAAGAATGTAAATCAACAACTGAGCAGTTAACTTAGAATTTGAAAAATTCCAAGCTAGATCTTGAATTTTGAAAAATAAATATTCAGAGATTTCTAAAATATTTATACTTCATATTTCAGTTAATTTCCAATTAAATCAAATTAATTTTGATTTACTAGAAATTATTCTGCTACAAAACATTAGCTGAGTTCTTGCCTTAGGATGAAGAATTAAGCATTCCAATTTCACCTATAAGTATGGTGAAAGTTGCTTCATCCAATGGTTTAGTAAAAATGTCAGCTAACTATTTTTCTGTTGGAACAAAAATGAGCTCAATGGTACCATTTGTAGCATGTTCTCTAATAAAATGGTACCTTACATCAATGTGCTTTGTTCTAGAATGATTAACTGGATTATACACCATAAATATAGCACTAGTATTGTCACACATGATAGGAATTTTGTGTAACACTAGCCCATAATCCATTAGCTATGTATTCAGCCTCACCTATAGAAGTTGATACAGATTGTTGTTTCTTGCTATACCAGGATACAAGTCTTTGTCCAAGAAATTGACAACTTCCACTAGTACTCTTCCTAACAACCCTGCATCCAGCAAAATCTGCATCTATGTAACCAACACCTTCAAAACCAGTTCCCTTAGGATACCACAATCCCAAGTTTGGAGTTCCCTTCAAGTATCTGAAAATCCTCTTTACATCCATCAAATGTGATTCTTTTGGATTGGCTTGAAATCTTGCACGTAGACATGTAGCAAACATGATGTCTGGTCTACTTGTAGTTAAGTAAAGCAATGATCCAATCATCCCTCTATAGCTTGAAATATCTACACTCTTGCCCTTTTTATCTTCATCCAGCTTTGTTGCAGTAGACATAGGTGTAGATGCAGGTGAACAATCAACCATACCAAACTTTTTCAATAAATCTTTGACATATTTATTTTGGCTGATAAAGATCCCATCACTTCTTTGACTGACTTGAAGTCCAAGAAAGTAACTCAGTTCCCCCAACATACTCATTTCATATTCACTTTGCATAAGCTTGGAGAATCTTTAGCAAAGCTTCTTATTTGTAGAACCGAAGATGATATCATCCACATAGATCTGAACTAGGATCATATCCTCACCATGTTTCTTGTAGAAGATAATCTTGTCTATAGTACCTCTATTGAAACCATATTTGTGTAGGAATTCTGATAGTGTATCATACAATATTCTAGGTGCCTGTTTTAGTCCATATAGAGCCTTGAGCAATTTGTACACAAAATTTGGAAATTTTGGATCTTCAAAGCCAGGTGGATGTTGCACATAAACTTCTTCTTCTTGCTCACCATTCAGGAAAGCACTCTTGACATCCATTTGATACACTTTAAACTTTGAATGTGCAACAAATGCTAGAAAAATCATTATTGCTTCAATTCTTGCAACTGGAGCAAAAGTTTCATCATAGTCAATTCCTTCTTCTTGTGAGTAGCCTTTTACAACCAACCTTGCTTTGTTTCTGGTAACTACACCATTTTATCCATCTTATTCCTGAACACCCATTTTGTTCCAATTATACTTCTATTCATTGGTACAGGAACCAATTCCCAAGCTTTGTTTCTTTCAAACTGATTCAGCTCTTCCTGCATGGAAGATATCCAATCAGGATCCAGTAGAGCTTCATCAATTTTCTTAGGCTCTACTTGAGACAGAAAACATGCATATAGGCACTCATTAGTAGTTGCACTTCTAGTTCTCCCACCAGCAGTAGGATCACCAATAATTGCTTCTTTAGAGTGACTTCTATCCCACTTCCTTGTATGAGTTTGTTGACTTGTGCCTTCATCATTATCTTCATTATTGGTATGACTGCTAGATCCTTCTTCTCTTTCTCCACCTGAGTTTGTGCTATCAAATTCAGGTGTTTGAGATAAGCTTCATTCCTACGATTTTCTTGTTCAGTAATATTTTCATTCAATACTGTTATGAATTGACTTCATCTTCACCATCAGAATCACTATCAATGTTGAGGTTTTCAAATACAAGGGCTTCAACTTCATTATCATCAAGGCATTCCAAGCTTGGATACTTGTCATCATCAAAAGTCACATCTGTGCTTTCCATAATCTTCTTTTGATCTATCACATAGACTTTGTAGGCAGTTCTTTCCAATGAATATCCAAGAAAAATTGCATCAAAGACTTTTGAGTCAAATTTTCCCACATATCAGAGTTGTCTTTCAAAATGTAACACTTGCTTCGAAACACATGAAGATTGTAACACCCCCAAATCCGGGGTCGGGGATCCGGGTTGTCACGAGTTCCATTTCCCTTAATAATACTTAATCTTAATAATCAACCAACTACTGCGTACTGTGACCCCACAATATACACACACACCACAAGTTATAGTCTCAGAGATGAATATCCAAAAATAACACAAGTTATTTTATTCCAAAATTATAAGCTATTACACCTAAAAAGGGTTTCTGAATAAATTTACATATTCTTTGCCATTATTACAATTCATAAGTATACATAAGTCTGGTACATCAAAAGTTGAAAGCCTAGCCTATTGGTAGTTCCTACCTCAGCTACAACGGCATCAACGCCTACAGGAAACTGCAGAACGTTTCCTATCCGCTCACGAATTGGGAGCTTGGTCCTGTTCATCTTGTCTATCTGTTGTTGTGTAATGAAAGAAGAAAGCAAGGGTGAGCAACAAGCCCACCAAAATAATATGTATAATGATTTACAATATATGAGCATTCTCATAGTACTCATGAATGTCTTGGTCAAGCAGATATGAACCAAGTTTAATATCTTAACGCGACCAAGTCATAAAATATTCAGTATATCTGTATATATAATTTTTAAAATTTTGGAAATCCCCTTCCAGCATAATATACACAGAGTTCCAGTCTATAACTGTATAAAGATATCGTTGCAATGTGATCTCATATATCTAACCTTGTCTCAACGTTTTTTTGAAAATCCTTGTCATACATAAGATAATCATTTACTAGATATAAGTTAAAAGATGAAGTTACAAGATACTCCGATATACTTATATCTTTTCCGAATACTACTTGAACTACTACCATTCAAGTTATAATTAGTTTCAAAATTTCATCACACAGATGAGACTACAAGATAAGACTTGAATAGATTCAATTTTTGAAATATTATTGAATGAAATGAAGTTACGAGATATTTCATTAAGTCCCGATATATATATCCATATATATATATCTCATACATTTCCTGAAAACCTCTGTCATGTAAAGTATGAATAGAGTTGTAATATCCAATGAATTTGGAAAGAAAAGAATTTTGGCATAAACCCGATATCTTGCTGATCAGGCAAAGATACCCATTAAGTAACCTTTTCTACTGTAGATGGATGAATTCCTCGTCGGTCATCACCCTGGCAGCATTAGGACCTCGCGCTAGACCGTTACCCGGCCACTCACGCGTGGATGGACTGTCACCCAGCCTCTTACACCTTCATAGACCATACCCCGGCCTGTCGCTTATGCCGACTCAATTAGATGGACTTACTTCCCGAACGTTGGGCAAGTAATCAAATTGTTTTCTCAAAACAACAACCTCGTTGCGAATATAAAATACACCACAGAGCCGGATCCCTCAGATTTTTGAGCGAGTATTCAAGTCCCCTTCGAAAGGAAGATCTTAAATTTAAAAACGAGTTTTGGGATCCGCTCTAACTTTTAAAATCATTTTGAAGACTCGAAAACATTTTTAAGAATGTTTGGAGTAATGCTGATTTAATAAAATAAATCAGTCCTGATATGTTGGAGAAATTCTGAATATTATTATTTAAATAATATTCCCATAAGAATAATCTTTATAAAAATAAATGAAGTAGAAGTTTTAAAAACTCATCCTTGAAACGAATAATAAATAACAAAAGATATACTTATACGAAAGTACGATCTTTATTTGAATAATCGAAAATAAGTTTGAATATCGAAACATTATTCTTTAATAAAATAAAGAATATTATTTAATAAAAATAAGCGGAGTCATAAGCCCTCAAATGATTATTCAAAATAATATTCATTAAATAAAATAAGCGGAGTCATAAGTCCTCGAATGAATATTCAAAATAATATTCATTAAGTAAAATAAAGTTATCGAATAAACCTTATTCGATTAATAGTTTTGAAAACTATTTATATATATATACATATACTATACTCGGGAACATCGACTCCCGGTTTAGAAAAATGTTCACCTTCGGGTCCCCTATACTAAGGGTATACGCAACTACTGCTTATCTCTAGCATAGGTATAATGCAGTTTATAAGCATTTGAATTGATAATAGAATATCAAGATTATGAAACAGGCATAGATATATATATATATATCATATCAACATGCTCCAATATATCGCAAGATTTGCTAATAACAATTATGCACTTATGACAAGATAATGCATATACATATTGACATCACAACAACAGTATAACGGGTAGAAAACTTGCCTTAGTGCTCCGGGGTAGAATTAAGCTTAGAGTGGGTCCGGTAACCTATGAACAACAACATAAGCCGAAATTAAACCACGGTCGCTTAAGAAACTAGACTTTATCCACTTAGACCCTAACGTTCGCTTATACGCTTAATGATTTGCGTTAGTCGTTCGCATACCCTCGGCTCCACCAATTTTAATAAATTAATCGGTATGAATTTTAAGGCGACTCTTTCACGAGTACTTTACCAATTTCCTAATCCATCTTACATAATTGTTTCGTAATCCAATTAATCTTTTAGGGGCCTTAAACAAGGTTTCAAAGTTAAGCGAGGGATAAAGGTTCGTTCGCAAAATACCGTAACTTAAAATGGTCGTTTCTCCTAAACCGTATATCGGATTCAAGCGAACCACATACCAAAACGAAGCTTATGACATGATCTAGCTAAAAAAGGCAAAGTTAAAGATTGGTCAGTGAGTTATCTGATCCAAGATTCATGTACAACAGTCTAAGGAAAACGGGAATTACGACGGCTATGTTTACGAGTTTTCCAAGTTTCTCACTACACAAAAACCTCACCAAACAACCCACAATCATTAACACATCAAAACCTCAACTAAATAATACTATAACAGTCCTTATTCTTCAGATTCTTCATCTCAACCAACCACAATCAAGTTCTATAGATTCACCAAATCACTCCAAATTCAAATCAAACTACTAATAATCAAAGATCATGCTTCTCATTTAGAAAACCAACCATCAAACTCACTAATAATCAAAATAAAGGCTAGGGTTTGAAGTTTATACCTTCCTTTGGAGGTGTTAAGTTGCTAGGAAACCTTAGGGAGCCTCCTACAAGCTTGATCTTTCCAAAGAAATCAAGAACACAAAGTTAGGTTTTGAAGTTTCTAAAAGTCCGATTGAAAGAACTGTAAAAATGAGGGTCTTATCATGCCTATTTGGACGAGACTTGTAAACAAGAGTTGTAGGCCATCTCAATACCTTTCCAAAGAGATATAGAACACAACATTTGGGTGAAAAATGAAGGAGATACAGCAGTTTTAATGTGCTGGTTCTGTTTTGGCCGAGAGCAATGGAAATGGGGGAGGAAATGCTTTTGCTTTTTTATGTTGCTGTAATAATGTGGTGGATAATGATGGGTTGTCTTGATATTTTTCTAGGTTAATAATAAACAAAGGAGTTAGTGGAAGATGATCTCACCATTTTCCATATGTTGGTGATTTGTGGTGAGATGAGATCATCCCTAGTTAACTAGATAATTAACTAGCCATTCCTTCCTAACTATCCCTTGGTTTCTTGGTTGATCAACCATCCACCTGCCTTACCACTTGCAAAGGTATTTACAAGAGTCGTTATTCATTTCTTTGTCCGGTTATCACTCAATCTTGTTGATCATTTGGTTAAATACCTCAATGATTTTATTGATAAAATCTTCTTGGTATTTTTAATACCTAAATTAATTCTCCTTTATATACTTGAATTTAAAATCCTTCATCTTAATATGAATTCCTTAAATCCCTTAATTTCTAGTGGAAATCTCGAGGAAAAATAAAAGTGCTCGTTTTCGAAATCCGACGGCTTTTATATACACTTATTTTCTTTATGGAATACTAATACGATCTTAAAATTGTAATATTTGGGATATATCGTGTAATTATTTTTGATATTATTATGTGTGCCCAGTATCTATTTTGTGAGTTAATTGTTAAGTGTTATCTGTAATTGAATATATTCAAAAATAATATTAATTGAGTATTTTAATTTTTATATGTCCAAAATAAAATATAGATAATTGTCATATCTTCCTAATTATTTTTATGTTGATTTATGGATTTATAAGAATCATATGAAATTTCTAAAATCTTTTTCCGGGTAATTAAAATCTATTTTATAAAAACGGGAACCAACCGACGTCAACCGTTGTTACGTTTTTGGAAGCCGAAACTCTTCCGAGAACTCCTTCCTAACCTAATTGTAATATTCAGAGCATTTTTCATGTTTCGACTTTTTCGATCCGGCTTACGGTTTGTCCTGCGCGGGTCCCGGCGCAACATTTTCCATACAATATTCGTTTCGGTAAATTAATAAAACCCGTATTTTCGATAAACGGGAGCTTTTTATTAAACTATCCCAATTATCACTTCGTAATACGTGTAACCAGGCGCTGAGACCAAGACCGCAGTACAAATTGTACTAATTGGGATAATTATCCCGAAAATCGATACCGTTTGGATCAGTTTTTACAGATAAACGTACTGTTTTATATCCGGAATGATCCAACGGGATACAAATTTTCCGTAATTATAAATAGCCTTTTACCGTATTTTATTTCGTATCAAAATCATTTGCAGATAGTTAATTATATAATTTTCAAAGAAAAACCCTAATTACATAAACTGTTCTAAGAATCAAACAGCAAAACGAAGGCGTTACCGATCTCTGTTTTTAAAGCTTGAGTAACCAAAACGAAGGATTTGAGGTGTTCTATCAGATTCTGAGGTTTATTTCACTGCAGAAATCAAGGGTATTTTTCTAAAAATTTATTTATTTTCGAATTTATTCTATTAAAAATATGAATTTTTGTTCGGATGATTGTTTGTATGATTTGATGATTGCATGTTGTAGAGCTTGTTTTCCTGATGATTTTCATATGTCATACGTCTGATTTGGAGTTCAATAACATGTTCAAATTTGAGTTTAATTTTCGAATTTCAAAATTAGGGTTTATAACCCGTATGAATGTTTTCAATTGAAATTTGGGGGTTTTTGATTCAGGGGTTATTAGCTGTTGATTTATAGTGGGTTGTGTTCCTTATAAAATTTGCAATCGATTGATATATAGCTCGTTAACAGAGGATGCTTGAATCAAAGGTAGTTGTGTTTTAAAGATTTGCGATGTTCGCCGGAAACCAGCGATGTTCTTGGCCAATTTCCGGCCAGAACAGGGATGATTAGAATGTTTTGAATGCATGAATAAGTTCCTGGTGTTGTGTAGTGTTAATTTGGAGGTGTTGGTGGGGTGAGGACGCCGGGATCGTCTTCTCCGGCCACTCCCGATTTTCCGACGACTGGACTGCAAAATTGCAGTTTGGTCCCTACAGTTTTGAAAACGATGCAGTTTGGTCCCTGTAGTTTCCAGACTTTGCAAAAATTGGATTCCTGTTTATAAAATGTTTAAAAATCATATTTCCTATTTATTTTTATTTTAAAAATTCATTTTTAATTTCTGAAAATTCTGAAAATTATTATTTTAATTCCGAAAATTATTTTTAAGTCACAAATAAATCTGAATTAATTAGTTAATTAATTTCAGTTAATTTATAATTGATTAATTGGTCAATTAATTCGAAAATTAATTGATTTAATTAATTATTAATTGATTTTAATTAGTTATTTAATTAGATTTAATTATTTAAAAATGATTTAAAAATTCTGAAAAATAGTTTCGAGCTTTAAAATATTATTCTAAATTATTTCCAAGGCTCGGTAATTATTCTAAAATTATTTCGGAGCCAGAATGGGCCAACCGAACCCTGTTTATTAACCCGAAATTGATCCAACGACCCGTTTTAATTCCGACAAATATTTTAAAAATCATTTTAAATACCCGAAAGCATATTTATGACCCGAGACTTCTTTATAGATGATATGTCATTGATTACGTGATGTATTATGTGTTATACATGACCTGTTGTTTGACTATCGGTCTATATATTCGGTGTTTACTTGGTTATTGCATAGATTTCAATCCGTTAATCGGATTTGGGTAAAACGAATGGTAGATAGAAGTATGTGTTGAATAGAATTCTGTGAGTTGATGATGGATAGATGCTTATGATATGTGAGCAGAAGAGGCAAGGCGTAGGAAAGGGAAACAGGTAGTTGAGAAGTAAGACGATTGAGATTGAAAGCAAGTGCAGGATAGTAAGCTAATATCAGGCAAGTGTTCTGAACTTTCTCGAGATATTGTAATTCTTGATAGTCTTATTGACATTGCAAGTGCTTTGAAGCACGGAAACCTAAATCCTGATTTCAGTTATTGTTCTTGAGCTATGAACCATATTCTTTCTAAGCCATTGATTATTGTATACCCAAACACGAACCACAAATCTACGATACTACTCCACAAATACATACAAACTAAATACTAGACACTGAACTGAAGTATTATATACTCAATCCATGATATCTTATGCTTTGAAAGACCAAATCCTTGAAACCCTGAAACGTTGTTTCCTTTGTTATCCAATTCTTTCATTACCCAGCATTCAAGCTTTGAAAATACCTTGTTGATCCTTACAAGGATTGAAACCCTTTCATTGTTAAACATTTATTGTTGTTAATGATTTCGGTTATTGTTTATTAATGCATATTCTGTTATTATATTAGATTTGGATTGTTTTTATAAAATTGTGGACCAGATTCGTGGTCAGACCATATAATGGTCAAGTTAGGCCAATGTGTGCCTTGGATCCAGTAGTTAGAGCAATGTTGTGTGCCTTGCTCGGGGTTAGTGCGTGACTGATCAGCAGCCTAACCTTGGTTTTAAATTAAAAGTATAATATCCAATTCTAAATCATAATCCATTGTTCACTTGATATCATAACCATATTCACCTGATGATCATTATTCTCAGTTTTGTCATTGTGACTTGCTGAGCTAGTTAGCTCATTTGTGAGATGTTGTTTATATTCTTTCCAGTTAAGAAGGAACCATTTGGTAAAGAGGATCCCCAGTCCAGCGCGAGAGCTAGGGGTTCAGGTTGAGAAAGCTGAGCTAGTAGGCTTCTTTTGGAATAATTTAAGTTTGTAAAAGTTTGTAATAATGTTTAATACTCAGTTTGAATTTGAAATAGTTGGGATTTGAACGGTTTGTAATATATTAGTGTGTTTGGCTTGTGTGCATACTTTAACCTGTTGCGGTCCGTGGTGGTTGGTAAGTAGGGTCATTGCATATATCATTATTATCTTTATTATTGTTATAAGCAGGTTATAATTAAGGTGTGTGTGTGGACCCCAAAGTTCTGACCCGGGTTTGGAGGGCGCCACAGGTTTGGTATCAGAGCTACAGGTTATAAGTCATTGACACAAGCCTAGGTTAACGGGAATGGGTAGAAGGTTAGGATTAGAAGTAAGGCATAGGATGATAGAACGTTGAGAGGTTGAGTGTTTCGGTATATCAGGTATTAGTGTAAATTGCGTTATGGTACGAGATTCTTATATTACGATATAATTTCAGATAGCAGAGATGGCCGAATCTTTTATTCCCGTATCAGATGATCACTCAGAGCCTTCAGTTGGAGCACCAACATCAGATCCACGTCCTATTATTCCACCAGCATTGGCTATTCTACCTCCACCGGTGTTGCAGCCCGTACCATTGCAGGCTATTCCACCTCCAGGCATGAGGCCACCTGTCAGAGGACCCCCACCAGCTGATTCAGATTCCACTGGGCATTCAGTAGCGAGTGCCCCATTCCAGTCTATATTACCCCCAGTTCCTTATTACCGGTATGAGGCTCTTCTATTGGAGCGTGATTCCTTGTTGGCTCAGATTAGAGAGTTACAGCATATCATCAGGACTACATATGTTAATCGTGGTGTGAGGGAGCTTCGAGAGGAGATTCATGTGACACGGAAGGTTCTTGAGGCTAGGTTACATGGAGCTACACTACCTGGCAGAGGCCCTGATGCACTGCTGGGCTGGGCTACTGAGGTGATGGAGGACATTGAGAGGCTGGCAGGACCAGAGTTTCCTTGGAGCTGAGTTAGAGATTTTGAGATGAAGATGCTGAGTAGTGTTGTTATGATTATGTAGTATGGATAGTAGTGTGTAGTGTGTATTAGAAGAATTTTGAGTTGTATTTATAGACTAGCGATGCTGACTAGTGGGTAGGTTGTTGTACCCTTTTTGCTTTTACTTTCGAAGCGTCTTTACGCTTGTACTACCCTAAAACTTTTGATCTATATATATCAGTACCTTTTTCCTTTCCAACACTGTCATTTACTTTATCGCACCTGTTTTACTTTACCTTATTTATTGAACCAGTATACCCTGTGATACCATGTGCCCTATTTTCCATAACTGTTTATATTCTGTAAAGAAGCATGCAATTTATTTAGTCACAACTGTTTTCAAAAAGAAATATTTCTGTTTTGCAAAACTATTCTTTTATATAAAAGATTGATTCAAAAGCTAAATAAGTTGATTGATTCTTTACAGAGAATGCATCCTAGAAGAAATACCCGTACCAACACCCAGAATGAAGAAACCAACAACAATAATAACCAAGATGATACAACCCAGAATGTGAACCCAGGACCCATGGACCCAGCAATAGCCCAGATTCTTCAAATCTTGGCCCAACAAACAGTTCACCTGGCACAACAACAACAAAGACAGACCAATCCCCAGGTAACTTTCAAAACTTTTCAGGCAATAAACCCACCAGAATTCAAGGGTTCCTTAGAGCCAATTGAAGCAAATATTTGGTTAAAGGAAATAGAAAAGGCATTTGCCTTAGTGAAAGTGAAAGAGGAACAGAAGGTTGAGTTTGCAAGTTACTATCTGAAGAATGAGGCCACCTATTGGTGGGAAATGGTGAAGACATTGGAAGGCACATATGTTATTAGTTGGGAAAGGTTCAAGGAATTGTTTTTAGAAAAATATTTTCCTCAGTTTGTTCAGGATCAAATGGAGCTGAAGTTTTTAGAGTTAAAGCAAGGGAATATGTCGGTAACAGATTATGAGGGGAAGTTTGAGGAATTGTCAAGGTATGTGCCGTCGTATGTTGATACTGATAGAAAGAAAGCTAAGAGATTCCAGCAAGGCTTGAAGCCATAGATCAGGGGGAAGGTAGCTATTTTTGAATTGGATACCTATGCCGGGGTTGTACAGAAAGCTATGATCGCAGAGACAGAGAGTGAGATGTTCCAGAAAGATAAGGAAAGCAAGAAAAGGAAAGTTGAGGGAAGTGAGGGTCAGTCACAAACAGGGAAGTTTCCAAATTTTAAGAAGGGCAAGTTTCAGCCAAGGAGAAATTTTAATTTCAGGAGACAAAATGCAGGAGACGGAGGCCAGGGCAATCGTCCAGCTAATGTGAATCAGCCGAATCAGTTGAGATTAACTTTTCCAGATTGTCAAGTATGTGGAAAGAAGCATGGAGGAGTTTGTAACAAGTTGAATGTAGTATGTTTTAAATGCAACCAGAAAGGGCACTACTCGAGGGAGTGCCGAAATCAGCTAGCAAGAGAGCTAGCAAATAAAGATCAACCTATCCGGAATCCAGCAGTGAAAGTTCCAGTCATTGGATTTACATGCTTTAAATGTGGGAAGCCAGGACATATGACTAGGGATTGCAAGACACCAGCCCCAGTTAGTAATGCATTGAGAATTATGGGATCTACCCCAGCAGTAAATGAGACTCCAAGGGCTAGAGTTTTCGACATGTCAGTGAAGGATGCTATCCTGGATACGGATGTCATGGCAGGTACGCTTAATGTGAATTCTTTATGTGCCAAAGTGTTAATAGACTCGGGAGCAACTCGATCGTTTGTTTCACGAGATTTTGTTAGTAAATTAAACTGTCCAGTTGAGTGCTTAAATGAAATAATGACTGTGGAATTAGCAAATCAAGAACGTGTAACTGTGAACCAAGTTTATGGAAATTGTGAGATTGAGATTTCTGGTAGTAAGTTTTGTGTAGATTTGATACCATTTAAGTTAGGAGAATTTGATGTGATATTAGGGATGGATTGGTTATCCAAGCATGATGCTCAGATAGATTGTCGAAATAAGAAAGTAATGGTGAAAACGCCAGATGAAAGAATAGTAACGTTCAAAGGTCAGAAACAAGTAAAGAAGTTCTTAACGATGATTCAAGCCAAGAAGTTACTTCGGCAAGGATGCGAGCATTTCGTAGCATACGTGATTGACAAAAGTCAGGAGCCAGCAAAACTTGAAGATATCCCAGTAGTGAATGAATTTCCAGACATATTTCCCGACGAATTGCCAGGACTTCCTCCAGATAGAGAAATTGAATTTGCGATCGACTTAGCACCTGGAACAGAACCAGTATCCAAAGCCCCGTACAGAATGGCGCCTGTTGAGATGAAAGAGCTAGCAAAGCAATAATAGGAATTGTTAGAGAAAGGAGTAATCAGACCCAGCGTATCCCCGTGGGGTGCACTGGTATTATTTGTCAAGAAGAAAGATGGAAGCATGAGACTGTGCATCGACTATAGAGAGCTCAACAAGTTGACAATCAAGAATAAATATCCGTTACCCGGAATTGATGATTTGTTTGACCAATTGAAAGGAGCCAAGTATTTCTCCAAGATCGATTTAAGATCGGGATATCATCAACTGAAGATCAAACCAGAAAATATACCAAAGACAGCTTTCAGAACAAGGTATGGACATTACGAGTTTTTAGTGATGTCTTTTGGATTGACCAACGCCCCAGCAGCGTTTATGGACCTGATGAACAGAATTTTCAAGGAATATTTGGACAAGTTCGTTATAGTATTTATAGATGATATTTTAATTTATTCAAAGACGGAGGAGGATCATGCGGAACATTTAAGGACAACTTTGGAGATTTTAAGGAAAAATAAGTTATATGCTAAATTGTCGAAATGTGAGTTTTGGCTACAAGAAGTTCAGTTCTTAGGACACATAGTCAGTAACGAAGGGATCAAAGTGGACCCGGTAAAGATCGAAGCAATTACGAATTGGGAGAGACCGAGAACACCCACTGAGGTAAGAAGTTTCTTGGGATTGGCAGGATATTATCGACGATTCGTTCAGAATTTCTCAAGGATTGCCATACCATTAACAAAGCTTACACGAAAGAATGAAAAGTTTATATGGAATGACAAGTGCGAAGAAAGTTTTCAGGAATTGAAGCGGAGATTAATCACAACCCCTGTGTTGTCACTTCCAGACGATCAAGGGAATTTCGTAATTTATAGCGATGCTTCCTACAAAGGATTAGGATGTGTTCTTATGCAGCATAACAAGGTGATTGCGTATGCGTCAAGGCAATTGAAACCACGCGAATAAAAGTATCCTACTCATGACTTAGAGCTAGCATCTATAGTTTTTGCTTTGAAGATTTGGAGACATTATTTGTATGGAGAAAAGTGTGAGATTTTCACGGATCACAAAAGTTTAAAATATATATTTACCCAGAAGGAACTTAATATGAGGCAAAGGAGATGGTTAGAATTGATCAAGGATTATGATTGCTCGATTAATTATCATCCCGGTAAGGCGAACGTGGTGGCAGATGCATTAAGTCGGAAGGAAAAGTTAAATGAGTTATCAGTACCTGAAGATATATATAAGGAATTTCAGAAATTGGAATTGGAAATTAGAGTTTGCGAACCTGAGGAAGCGAAAGTGTACAGTATGACTTTCCAGCCAGAGTTATTGGAGAAAATAAAGAAATATCAGAAAGATGTAATGGATCAAGATATAAATCGTTTGGTAGGTGAAGAATTATGCACGAAGAAGGATGATCAAGGCATTTTGAGATTTTCATCTAGAATCTGGATTCCACCAGTGACGGAGTTAAAGAATGAAATTTTACAAGAAGTACATAGTTCAAGATATTCCATCCATCCAGGGAGTACCAAAATGTACAGAGATTTAAAGAAAAATTATTGGTGGCCAGATATGAAGAGGGAAATTGCGGAATGGGTTAGCAAATGTTATACCTGTCAGAGAGTTAAAGCAGAGCATCAAAGACCAAGCGGATTGCTACAGCCATTGGAGATTCCAGAGTGGAAGTGGGAACATATTACCATGGATTTCATAGTTGGATTACCAAGGACAAGGGCTAATTATGATACCATTTGGGTTATAGTGGATAGACTTACCAAGTCAGCTCATTTTCTGCCTATAAATGAAAGATTTTCGCTCGACAAGTTGGTCCATATGTACCTAAAAGAAATTGTAGTTCGTCATGGAGTTCCAGTGTCTATCATATCTGATCGAGATCCAAGGTTTAATTCAAGATTCTGGAAGAGTTTTCAAGAATGTTTGGGAACAAGACTGAATATGAGTACAGCTTATCACCCCCAAACGGATGGGCAAAGTGAAAGAACGATCCAGACAATCGAGGATATGTTACGTGTTTGTGCTATTGATTTCAAAGGAAGTTGGGACGAACATTTACCTCTGGTAGAGTTTGCTTACAACAACAGTTATCATGCCAGCATTGGAATGCCACCCTATGAAGCCCTTTATGGACGCAAATGTAGATCTCCCATATATTGGGACGAAGTAGGAGAACGCAAGATACTTGGACCTGAACTGGTACAGCAGACAAAGGAAGTTGTTGAACTTATCCAGAAAAGATTAATAGCCGCTCAAAATCGTCAGAAGAAATATGCAGACCAATCAAGGAAAGACATGGAATTTGAAGAAGGAAGCTTGGTATTACTGAAAGTATCACCATGGAAAGGACTAACGAGGTTTGGAAAGAAAGGGAAGCTAAGCCCAAGATATGTCGGACCTTTTGAGATCCTAAAGCGCGTTGGCAAAGTAGCTTACGAATTGGCGTTACCTCCGCACATGGAGCACATTCACAATGTTTTTCATGTATCGATGCTCAAGAAATATAATCCAGACTCCAGGCATGTAATAGAATATGAGCCAATAGAGCTTCAGGCAGATTTATCATATGTAGAGAGTCCGATAGAGATTCTAGAGGCAAGAGAGAAAGTATTGAGAAATAAAGTGGTAAAGTTAGTAAGAGTATTGTGGAGAAACCCAAAGGTTGAAGAGTCAACCTGGGAGTTAGAAAATGATATGAGAGAAAAATACTCTCATTTGTTTTCTTAGGAGATTCTGAGGACAGAATCCTTTTAAGAGGGGAAGGATGTAATATCCGGGATATATCGTGTAATTATTTTTGATATTATTATGTGTGCCCAGTATCTATTCTGTGAGTTAATTGTTAAGTGTTATCTGTACTTGAATATATTCAAAAATAATATTAATTGAGTATTTTAATTTTTATATGTCCAAAATAAAATATAGATAATTGTCATATCTTCCTAATTATTTTTATGTTGATTTATGGATTTATAAGAATCATATGAAATTTCTAAAATCTTTTTCCGGGTAATTAAAATCTATTTTATAAAAACGGTTACCAACCGACGTCAACCGTTGTTACGTTTTTGGAACCCGAAACTCTTCCGAGAACTCCTTCCTAACCTAATTGTAATATTCCGAGCATTTTTCATGTTTTGACTTTTTCGATCCGGCTTACGGTTTGTCCTACGCGGGTCCCGGCGCAACATTTTCGATACAATATTCGTTTCGGTAAATTAATAAAACCCGTATTTTCGATAAATGAGAGCTTTTTATTAAACTATCCCAATTATCACTTCGTAATACGTGTAACCAGGCGCTGAGACCAAGACCGCAGTACAAATTGTACTAATTGGGATAATTATCCCGAAAACCGATACCGTTTGGATCAGTTTTTACAGATAAACCTACTGTTTTATATCCGGAATGATCCAACGGGATACAAATTTTCCGTAATTATAAATAGCCTTTTACCGTATTTTATTTCGTATCAAAATCATTTGCAGATAGTTAATTATATAATTTTCAGAGAAAAACCTTAATTACATAAACTGTTCTAAGAATCAAACAACAGAACGAAGGCGTTACCGATCTCTGTTTTTAAAGCTTGAGTAACCAAAACGAAGGATTTGAGGTGTTCTATCAGATTCTGAGCTTTATTTCACTGCAGAAATCAAGGGTATTTTTCTAAAAATTTATTTATTTTCGAATTTATTCTATTAAAAATATGAATTTTTGTTCGGATGATTGTTTGTATGATTTGATGATTGCATGTTGTAGAGCTTGTTTTCCTGATGATTTTCATATGTCATACGTCTGATTTGGAGTTCAATAACATGTTCAAATTTGAGTTTAATTTTCGAATTTCAAAATTAGGGTTTATAACCCGTATGAATGTTTTCAATTGAAATTTGGGGGTTTTTTGATTCAGGGGTTATTAGCTGTTGATTTATAGTGGGTTGTGTTCCTTATAAAATTTGCAATCGATTGATATATAGCTCGTTAACAGAGGATGCTTGAATCAAAGGGAGTTGTGTTTTAAAGATTTGCGATGTTCGCCGGAAACCGGCGATGTTCTTGGCCAATTTCCGGCCAGAACAGGGATGATTAGAATGTTTTGAATGCATGAATAAGTTCCTGGTGTTGTGTAGTGTTAATCTGGAGGTGTTGGTGGGGTGAGGACGCCGGGATCGTCTTCTCCGGCCACTCCCGATTTTCCGGCGACTGGACTGCAAAATTGCAGTTTGGTCCCTGCAGTTTTGAAAACGATGTAGTTTGGTCCCTGTAGTTTCTAGACTTTGCAAAAATTGGATTCCTGTTTATAAAATGTTTAAAAATCATATTTCCTATTTATTTTTATTATAAAGATTCATTTTTAATTTCTGAAAATTCTGAAAATTATTATTTTAATTCCGAAAATTATTTTTAAGTCACAAATAAATCTGAATTAATTAGTTAATTAATTTCAGTTAATTTATAATTGATTAATTGATTAATTGATTTTAATTAGTTATTTAATTAGATTTAATTATTTAAAAATGATTTAAAAATTCTGAAAAATAGTTTCGAGCTTTAAAATATTATTCTAAATTATTTCCAAGGCTCGATAATTATTCTAAAATTATTTCGGAGCCAGAATGGGCCAACCGAACCCTGTTTATTAACCCGAAATTGATCCAACGACCCGTTTTAATTCCGAAAAATGTTTTAAAAATTATTTTAAATACCCGAAAGCATATTTATGACCCGAGACTTCTTTATAGATGATATGTCATTGATTACGTGATGTATTATGTGTTATACGTGACCTGTTGTTTGACTATCGGTCTATATATTCGGTGTTTACTTGGTTATTACATAGATTTCAATCCGTTAATCGGATTTGGGTAAAACGAAGGGTAGATAGAAGTATGTGTTGAATAGAATCCTGTGAGTTGATGATTGATAGATGCTTATGATATGTGAGCAGAAGAGGCAAGGCGTAGGAAAGGGAAACAGGTAGTTGAGAAGTAAGACGATTGAGATTGAAAGCAAGTGCAGGATAGTAAGCTAATATCAGGCAAGTGTTCTGAACTTTCTCGAGATATTGTAATTCTTGATAGTCTTATTGACATTGCAAGTGCTTTGAAGCACAGAAACCTAAATCCTGATTTCAGTTATTGTTCTTGAGCTATGAACCATATTCTTTCTAAGCCATTGATTATTGTATACCCAAACACGAACCACAAATCTACGATACTACTCCACAAATACATACAAACTAAATACTAGACACTGAACTGAAGTATTATATACTCAATCCATGATATCTTATGCTTTGAAAGACCAAATCCTTGAAACCCTGAAACGTTGTTTCCTTTGTTATCCAATTCTTTCATTACCCAGCATTCAAGCTTTGAAAATACCTTGTTGATCCTTATAAGGATTGAAACCCTTTCATTGTTAAACATTTATTATTGTTAATGATTTCGGTTATTGTTTATTATTGCATATTCTGTTATTATGTTAGAATTGGATTGTTTTTATAAAATTGTGGAGCAGATTCGTGGTCAGACCATATAATGGTCAAGTTAGGCCAATGTGTGCCTTGGATCCAGTAGTTAGAGCAATGTTGTGTGCCTTGCTCGGGGTTAGTGCGTGACTGATCAACAACCTAACCTTGGTTTTAAATTAAAAGTATAATATCCAATTCTAAATCATAATCCATTGTTCACTTGATATCATAACCATATTCACCTGATGATCATTATTCTCAGTTTTGTCATTGTGACTTGCTGAGCTAGTTAGCTCATTTGTGCGATGTTGTTTATATTCTTTCCAGTTAAGAAGGAACCATTTGGTAAAGAGGATCCCCAGTCCAGCGCGAGAGCTAGGGGTTCAGGTTGAGAAAGCTGAGCTAGTAGGCTTCTTTTGGAATAATTTAAGTTTGTAAAAGTTTGTAATAATGTTTAATACTCAGTTTGAATTTGAAATAGTTGGGATTTGAACGGTTTGTAATATATTAGTGTGTTTGGCTTGTGTGCATACTTTAACCTATTGCGGTCCGTGGTGGTTGGTAAGTAGGGTCATTGCATATATCATTATTATCTTTATTATTGTTATAAGCAGGTTATAATTAAGGTGTGTGTGTGGACCCCAAACTTCTGACCCGGGTTTGGAGGGCGCTACAAAAATTTCCATAACAGTACTCCTATATATCGTGGTCTGATAATTTTTCTTAATCAGCATTGTCAGCAAAAGTGTTACAACCGGCATTTCTGTGTAATATTAATTGTAAATTTAGTACAACTTTAAAAGCCGAATGCCAATATATGCAACTATTGTATGCTTGTGTGAATGAGAACTCTGCGTCTTAAATTTTTGTTATGTGGTATATGAATTTTCAAAGCAAAAGTTTATTTATTATTACGACCGGTATCTTCGTGTAATATTATTTGTGGATTTGGTATAATATTAAAGCCGAATGAAAATATATTCAATGATTGTACGTTTGTGTGAGTGCAAATTTCTGCATTATAAATTTGCTTTATGTAGTATATGATTTTTCAAAGCAAGAGTTTATTTAATTTCTTTATTTTTGATTTATAAGGAATATTCTAAGCCTTGGAAAAAATTTCTCACAAATTTTAAAAATAATTTTATAAAGTCTCTAAAAATCCAAGTTATTTTATGGTATAAATTTTATAATTTTTGAACTTGTATTTTATTTTATAAAAACAAATCATTATAAATTTTAGTTGTCATATTTAGCAAATTACAAGAAAGCCCTTGCATGCAAACCACCCTCTCATTCTTTTCAAGGACAAAGAGGACAATTCCAACCCCACTAACTCTTATTTTTCTAGCCAATTTCCTTCTTTACCCTTGCATGCAAATTGAACCAAGTTCAAGTGGAAGGCTAATCATGTCAATTCCTAATTCCACTCATTTTTGCCAATACAAAAACCATAAAACAAGCAAAGACATGATCATTTCACTTCACTCACCACCACACTTTCTCCTCCCTCCCTCCTCCCTCTCTCACTCTCGGCTTTTAGCCGAAACCCCCTCCCCATTTTTTTTTCTTCATTCCTCAACCAAGCTTCTACTCTTTACACAAGTAAATGTTACTTCCCATACCATGATCACTCATATTTCAAAGAGTTTTGAGTAGAAAGTTTAAGTTTAAAGGTTGCATGTAAAGGTTTTAGTGAAACTCAAAATACAACCTTGATTCTTGTGAGTTTAGGGTTATTTTTTAGAGGACTACAAGGAATGGATAAGTGCCAAGTCTTGAGAAGGAAACTCTTGATGATTAAATGGCCCTTCCCATCCATTTCATTCGGCCATGTACATATGGGAGCCGAATGAATGGTCCTTGAGATCATTCTTGTTGTTTTGCTCAAATATTGCATGTTTATGTGATAATGACTTGAATTTTGTGGTGAAAATTTGATAAAACTCCTTGCATGCTAAGTGATCATCTAGGTATAGCTCATGCTAGGCTTGCATGTCAATTTTATGGTAGAATATATGTAGAAAATGTGTTGTTTTAGTTTGCAAAACCCGAGGACATGCATGCATGTTGATTTCTCTTAGAATGTTGTAAGATTTTGATCATTTGGAAAGATTTTATTAGTGAGCCATAATTTCAGTAGGAATAATGTGTTAATATTGATTTATGCTTCTTGTTGCATGGTAATAATTCGTGGTTATCTTTATAAAATGCATATCTTGTGGTTTCAAAAACTTAATGATTGGTGAGTTGAGAAATGTGATCTCTTTTATTTTGCCATAGTTGTACCTTAGGTAAGGATGATCTCAACCAAGGTTATTTTGAGAATAAGGGAGTTAGTTCAGTAGATTACCATGTATAAGTCTTGGTTTAAGTATTGGGATGTTGGTAGTTGAGTTTGTCAAGTCAAAACCTTGGAGAAATGAGAGTTATAGTTTCTGCAGAAAATCAGTTTAGTACCCTGAGGTTTAGAGTGAGTTTTGACCATGTCATTGATGTGCACTTTGAGGCCCAAGCCACCAGAAGTTAGTATTGGGAGTATATAAAAGGTTTTAGGAGTTGGTTGGAGGTTTGCATGTCTTTTGGTTAGGTGCACAAGTAGAATAACAAAATCTGTCCAGCAGGGGACAGTTTTGTTGCAACTTAGAAATAGGAAGATTTGACCATGTCATGGGTAGGCCCTCATTAGGCCCTATTGGGACTTAGTTAGAGGGAGTGTCAGAGAAGTTTTTCCATCCATAGTTTATAGGATATGAGTTAGAACCATGTGTCACAAGTTAATTCAAGTCAGGGCGTTTTCTGCCCAGAAAAACAGGGGAACCTTGGACCTTTAGCTTAGGCCCAAGAAGGCCCAAGCCAGACCCTTGAGCCACATCAAGTTTGTGAGATGCCCTTAGGTCTGGAGAGTCTTGTGTAAAAGTTTTGAAGGAAAACTTGTAGTTTAAGAGTGCCTAATGCACTCAAGAAACTATAGTTGTCATTCTGAAATTTACACCAGTGAGCGCTTTCACTTATCACATAGTTTTAGAACACTTAGAAGTGAGTATTAGGTCGACCACCATAGTTTTAAGATGGTATAAGGTCAGTATAGCTAAAGGCACAAGTGAGGGTCAATAGGTTTTGGATAATTTAGGAAAGGCACATCGAGTTAGGAAGCCAAAATTAGAAGACCTTGTCTGGTTTAGCGACCAAGTGACTTAAGATGTGAGTCGAGATCATCGAAGCCTAGTGTTGTATTATGGTATATATGGTGTTATTTGGTGTTAATATATGATATGTGAATATGTGGCTATGTGTATACTTTTGTAATTTAAAAGTGAATATAAAATTAAGTGCGTATAGGCCTAAGTGCCATCCGTATTTAATTTTAAGTTGTAAATAGGTTAAGATGGTAAGAATATATTATAATGAGGATTATTATTATTATGTAGGATCTCGAGACAGGGGAAAACTTGCCATAAAGGTCGAGTGAAGCTCCAGTTGCTCCTACGAGTCAGACCAGACCAGCCTTTCTCAAGGCAAATGATTCAACTTGACCTTCGTATTTACTATAAACATTTTATATATATATTGATGCAATTATCCTGAGTCATTTGATATATTTTAAATCAAGCGTATCTTTCGTTTATCTTTGAATTATATAGAAATGCCATGAACCCTCGAGTATGTATTGCAAGTAGTGCAAAAGCCTTTTCATGATAGTTAAATGCCATGATAAAATGAAGAGTGTATTACTTGATTGATCCTCTTGATTAACATGCTGATGATTCCTTAGTATTGATATCTCATCCTGATACTTGAATCCCTATAGAACCTTACCTTGAACCCTGAAAGTCAGAAACTTATCAAAGTGATCCCTCATTGATTGATACCCCTCTTTCTTATCCTAAAGCTTGACAACTCTGATATATCCTGAGCTAAAGAATCATTTCTTCATACCTTAACACCCATAGTATTCATGAAGCTTATCTTCTTGATGATCCAACGCCTGTACCTTGACGAGCAACCATTGCTTTAAGCCCAGTTTGGCATTACCCCATTATATTATCCATTAGTCTCACTAAATTTTCTTTTTTAAGTTCTGACATATGAAAACCTTTTGGTTACCCTAATAGAGTAAAATTTTGTAAATCATGGCCCTGAGATTTAGTACCATATTTCCCCTGTTTCGAGTTGATCTATAATCCCTTAATAAAAATGTTTACTATTAAAAGAGATTTTGTTATAATTCGGCATCAGTTTTTGGAAATAAATAAATTATGGGTTTTCAGTCCCAAAGGGGGATAAATGTTTTCCTTGAATAGTGGATCTGGACTGAGACGCGAGTCCTTTCCACACTTATATTAGGCTTAAAAGTTGCCTAGGGATTCCCGTTAATGTTTTAGAACCCAGAGAGGTTCGGGATTACTTCACGGCTGATCACCGGATGTAATCCGTAGCGTCATAAAATGATTTTGATTAAGACATGAGTTTAAAATTGTTTTGATACAAGCAAAATGATGCCATCTCACATAGTTTTATCTCTCGTTACCATTGGTTATGTCTTTCCATTGTCATTCTTTAATGTATATCTCGATTTATGTTTTGTGTCGTACTGTTAGCACTTGTTGAGCATTTGGCTCACTCCTTGCTTTACCCTGATATTACAGCTAGCAGCTATGGTTAGATTCAAGCAGACTGCCCGTAAGACCTGTGATGCTGATGCTTATGTTCGAGCTCAGGTAGAATAAGTAATAATAGTTTGTGTGAGGACTCGGTACTTTTAATCAGATGTAATAGTTGGTAGTGTTGGGCTGTTCCAAACCCTAAACTGTAAGATCTTGGAGTTGGTTATGTATTCTTCTTTTGAAATGTTGTAATAGTTATATTTAATTTGCTGTTTAAGTTGGGGGTGTGACAGGTTTTGGTATCAGAGCTACGGTTTAGAGTCCCTGGACAGCCCAAATAGGTTATAGGATATGTGTATAGGTTATAGATAATATGCGAGAGAGTAGGTTAAGTAAATTATTATTAATACTCCTCTTATTGGTTGTCAGCAAAGGGCGCATTCCTCGTCATCCTCTGGGCCGGACGACACTATTTCTTTCACAGTATATGCTGAGTTGAGGCGCGAGTTCGACATGCTTCAGGGCAAGTACGACCGACTGTTAGACCGACTGAAGAACGTGTATCCGGACAGCCGAAACTACAAAGGGAAGCCCAAGGAGCAGATGACTGCGAGACTTGAGACCTTGGTTCAGTATGTCAACACTAAGCTTGAGGAGATGCCAGCGCACCGAGACCGTACCAGCCAGTATGTCATTCAGATGGTGGCGGATGAGCTCCAGAGCATTGTGCAGACGCTTCGAGAGGAAAAGACTACCAAGCCCCATTCAGATGGAGTGGAGCCTTAGTTCTTTCCATTTACCTTTCATGTTGTTGTACTATCAGACTCTATGGAATCCCCAGTTGTTTCCGTTGTTTCCTTTAAATAATCCTGTTATTCCTAGAATCAGACCTTGTCCTAATCCTATGTATTGTGACCTTTAAAAATTTCAATAATTATGTTCTATTCTCCCATTTGCTCTCAACTGTTATTTTACATTTTTATATGCATCATCATATCTGCTTAATTTGGAAACTTGACCCCATATGTAAATAAGAATGCCATGCGATACCCTCGAATCATTTTATCATTCATATTTGTTTTGACATAACTCTTATTTCAGGATTATGCCTCCCAAAAAGAAGAACCCAACAACCACATCCACCACAGACCCAAATATTCTTCGACTACTGGAAACTTTGCAACAGCAAACCAATGCTATAGTTCAACAACAACTAACTCTTCAACAACGAATTGAAAACCAAGATAACCGTGATCCACACCAACCACCTGAACCACCAATACCACCTAGACAAATTATCACTTTCAAGGCTTTTCAGAATGTGAATCCACCTGCATTTCATGATACCACTGATCCAGTGATAGCTAACACATGGATCAAGGAGATGGAAAGGGCTTTTGAGTTGGTACAGTTAGGAGACGATCAGAAGACGCCGTATGCTACTTACTTCTTGAAGGGAGAAGTCATCTATTGGTGGAAATCAGTAAAAGCTATGGAAGTCACTCAGCAGGTTTCTTGGGAGAGATTTAAGTAGTTATTTCTGGACAAGTATTACCCTAAGTACATGCAGAATCAGATGGAGCTAAAATTTCTTGAGTTGAAGCAAGGGAACATGACTATATTGGAGTATGAGAAGAAGTTCACTGAGTTGTCAAGGTTTGTGACAAAGTATACCAGCACTGAGGAGGAAAAAGTAAAGAAATTTTAACAAGGATTGGAGCCTTGGATCAGAGATAGAGTGGCTATGTTTCAGCTTGAAACTTATGCGGGAGTAGTACAGAAAGCTGCTCTGATTGAGAATAATGGGATGCAGTCAAGGAAAGAGAGGGATAATAAGAAGAGGAAGGTTCCATTTTATGGAGAAAAGTCTGAAGCCGGAAGTTCACAAGATCGGAATGTAAAGATGATTGGTTTCCAGAAGGGCGGAAATTTTCAAAAGAAAGGAAATTTGGGTAAAAGGCAAGAATCGAAGGGGAACAATCAGGCAAGCCAAGGGCAAGTTGTAGAAAACACATTCCAGAAGCCAGAATGCAAGCACTGTGGAAGAAGGCACCCCGGAATGTGTAATAAGCTGAGCATGACATGCTACAGGTGCAATCAGAAGGGACATTTGGTGAATGAGTGCAAGATGCCGAAGCCAGGAGTTACGTGTTACAAGTGTGGGAAGACTGGACACATAGCTAGAGAGTGCAAGGCAACCGGACCAGTCAAAGCTCTGATGAATGTGGCAAGTACCAGTGCAAGCGTGCCAGCTGAGGTATTGGTATTACCTCCACCACCTACACCAACCCCGCAAGCAACAACAAGGACATTTGATTTGAAGATGAAGCATGTTGTTCAGAATTCGGAGGTGATAGCAGGTACACTTTTACTCAATAATGTCAAAGCTAAAGTATTGATTGATTCGGGAGCAACAAGATCTTTCATATCAGAATCTTTTGTTGATAATTTTCAATGTGATAAAATGGTTATGATTGAGGTAGTAAATGTGGTAATTGCGAACCAAGAGAAGATTCCTGTGAATCAATTCTGTCCGAAGTGTGAGATCGACATTTCAGGATATAAGTTTTCAGCCGACTCGATACTCTTCTAGTTGGGAGAGTTTGACATAATTTTAGGAATGGATTGGTTAGGAGAGAATAATGCTCAGATTAATTGTAAGACCAAGAAAGTGTATTTAAAGATGAAGAGTGGAGAGAAGGTAGTATTTAAGGGGCAGAGGCAAGAGCAACTATTTCTTACAATTGTTCAGGATAAGAAGCTACTTAAAAAAGGTTGTGAGTCGTTCCTAGCTTATGTAGTGGATTCGGAAAAAGGCAGCCCCAGCATGGAAGATATCCCTGTAGTTAACGAGTTCCCGGATGTGTTTCCCGATGAACTACCAGGCTTACCACCAGATCGACAAATCGAGTTCGAGATCAACCTTGCTCCAGGAACGGAACCAGTTTCAAAGGCCCCATATAGGATGGCACCAGCAGAAATGAAAGAGTTGGCGAGCCAGCTACAAAAATTGTTGGATAAGGGAGTGATACGGCCAAGTGCGTCGCCATGGGGAGCACCTGTTCTGTTTGTAAAGAAGAAAGATGGGAGTATGCGTCTATGCATAGATTATCGGGAGTTGAATAAGGTAACGATCAAGAACCGCTACCCGCTACCAAGGATAGATGACCTTTTTGATCAGTTGAAGGGAGCAAAATGCTTTTCAAAGATTGACTTGAGATCGGGATACCATCAATTAAAGATCAAAGAAGAAGATGTTCCTAAGACCGCATTCAGGACCAGATATGGGCATTATGAATTCCTAGTAATTCCGTTTGGACTGACCAACGCTCCGGCCGCATTTATGGATCTGATGAATCGGGTATTTAAGAAGTATTTGGACAAATTTGTCATGGTATTTATTGATGACATCCTTATTTATTCTAAATCGGAAGAAGAACATAAGCAGCACCTCTGCATAGCATTGGAGATACTCCGACAAGAGAAGTTGTATGCCAAGTTTACCAAATGTGAGTTTTAGTTAAAGGAAGTTCAATTTTTGGGGCATGTCATTGGAAATGAGGGAGTTAAAGTGGATCCGGCAAAGATTGAGGCAGTTATGAGTTGGGAGAGGCCAAAGACTCCTACGGAAGTGCGAAGTTTTCTAGGATTGGCCGGATAGTATAGAAGATTCGTCAGAGATTTCTCGAAGATCGCCACGCCATTGACCAAGTTAACCAGAAAGAATCAAAAGTTTGAATGGAGTGCAGAATGTGAAGATAGCTTCCAAGAGTTGAAGCAGAAGTTGGTAACAGCTCCGGTGTTGTTACTTCCAGATGATCAAGAGAACTTTGTAATATTCAGCGATGCTTCACATAAGGGTTTGGGTTGTGTGTTGATGCAACACAGTAAAGTGATCGCATATGCGTCAAGACAGTTGAAACCGCATGAGTTAAAGTACCCGACGCATGACTTGGAACTAGCCGCCATAGTGTTCGCACTTAAGATTTGGAGACATTACCTCTACGGAGAGAAGTGTGAAATCTACACGGATCACAAGAGTTTAAAGTACATTTTTACTCAGAAAGAGCTCAATATGAGGTATAGGAGATGGCTGGAATTGATCAAGGACTATGACTGTTCGATAAATTACCATCCTGGAAAGGCGAATGTAGTGGCCGATGCTCTGAGTAGGAAGGAGAGACTGAATATGATGATAACATCAAAAGAGTTATCTGAAGAAATCGAAAGATTGGAATTGGAACTTTGTGCTTATGGAAAAGTCGAGGAAGTTTGTCGTGCAATGACCTTTCAGCCAACACTAGTGGAAAAGATAAAGAAGTGTCAAGAAGAAGTAATGGAGAAAGAGAAGAATCAGTTATCTGGAGAGGAGATTAATACTCAAAGGGATGAGCAAGGGATACTAAGGTTTTCATCCAGAATATGGATTCCTCATGTACTTGAATTAAAGAATGAGATCCTCCATGAAGCCCATAATTCGAAATTTTCAATCCACCCGGGAAGCACCAAGATGTATCGAGACTTAAAGAAGAACTTTTGGTGGCTAAATATGAAGCGAGACGTGGCAGAATGGGTTGCGAAGTGCTATACTTGTCAGAAAGTGAAGGCAGAACATCAACGACCAAGCGGATTAATTCAGCCCCTGAAGATTCCAGAATGGAAATGGGAAAATATCGATATGGACTTTATAGTAGGACTACCGCGAACGAAATCCGGACATGACGCAATATGGGTTATAATTGATCATCTTACGAAGTCGGCGCATTTCCTTCCAATAAATGAGAAGTCGTCAGGGGACAAGTTGGTTCATCTGTATGTGCGCGAAATCGTACTAAGGCATGGAGTACCTGTATCAATAGTTTCAGACAGAGATCCCCGCTTTAACTCGAGATTCTGGAAGCAATTTCAGGAATGTCTTGGCACGAAGTTGAATATGAGCACGACATACCACCCGCAGACTGATGGCCAGAGTGAAAGGACAATTCAAACAATTAAAGACATGTTACGCAGTTGTGCAATCGATTTTGCAGGAAGTTGGGACGACCACTTGTCGTTGATTGAATTCTCTTATAACAACAGCTATCATTCCAGTATCGGCATGCCACCATACGAAGCTTTGTACGGGCGAAAATGTAGATCACCAACAAATTGGGATGAAGTAGGGGAAGGAAGAATTCTCGGCTCGGAATTGGTACAACAGTTGCATGACACAGTCAAGTTAATTCAGAAAAGGTTGCTTGCTGCTCAAGATAGACAGAGGAAGTATGCGGATCCAGCGCGTGAGGATGTTCAATTCCAAATTGGCGAAGCTGTGTTGCTGAAGGTGTCACCTAGAAAAGGGTTGATGAGATTTGGCAAGAAAGGGAAGTTAGCACCTAGATACATAGGTCCTTTTGAGATTTTGAGTCAAGTAGGAAAGGTGGCCTACGAGTTGGCCTTACCACCTTAGTATCAGCATGTGCATAATGTGTTCCATGTGTCGTAGCTTAAGAAGTACAATCCTGACGCTAGCCATGTGATAGAATATGAACCTGTAGAAATTCAGGCAGACCTGTCATTTGTGGAGCAACCGATTAAAATACTCGACTGGCAAGTAAAGAGTCTTAGGAATAAGTCGGTAAAGATAGTGAAAGTGCTTTGGAGGAACCCTAAGGTCGAAGAATCGACTTGGGAGTTAGAGTCTGATATGCGTTCCCGGTATCCTCATCTGTTCTCTTAGATTCTTGGCACAGAATCCCTTAAGGGGGAGAGGATGTTACGACCGGTATCTTCGTGTAATATTATTTGTGGATTTGGCATAATATTAAAGCCGAATGAAAATATATTCAATGATTGTACGTTTGTGTGAGTGCAAATTTCTGCATTATAAATTTGCTTTATGTAGTATATGATTTTTTAAAGCAAGAGTTTATTTAATTTCTTTATTTTTGATTTATAAGGAATATTCTAAGCCTTGGAAAAATTTTCTTTTAAAAGGCATTTTGTTCACAAATTTTGAAAATGATTTTATAAAGTCTCTAAAAATCCAAGTTATTTTATGGTATAAATTTTATTATTTTTGAACTTGTATTTTATTTTATAAAAATAAATCATTATAAATTTTAGTTGTCATATTTAGCAAATTACAAGAAACCCCTTGCATGCAAACCACCCTCTCATTCTTTTCAAGGACAAAGAGGACAATTCCAACCCCACTAACTCTTATTTTTCTAGCCAATTTCCTTCTTTACCCTTGCATTCAAATTGAACCAAGTTCAAGTGGAAGGCTAATCATGTCAATTCCTAATTCCACTCACTTTTGCCAATACAAAAACCATAAAACAAGCAAAGACATGATCATTTCACTTCACTCACCACCACACTTTCTCCTCCCTCCCTCCTCCCTCTCTCACTCTCGGCTTTTAGCCGAAACCCCCCCTCCCCATTTTTTTTCTTAATTCCTCAACCAAGCTTCTACTATTTACACAAGTAAATATTACTTCCCATACCATGATCACTCATATTTCAAAGAGTTTTGAGTAGAAAGTTTAAGTTTAAAGGTTGCATGTAAAGGTTTTAGTGAAACTCAAAATATAACCTTGATTCTTGTGAGTTTAGGGTTGTTTTTGAGAGGACTACAAGGAATGGATAAGTGCCAAGTCTTGAGAAGGAAACTCTTGATGATTAAATGGCCCTTCCCATCCATTTCATTTGGCCATGACCATATGTGAGCCGAATGAATGGTCCTTGAGATCATTCTTGTTGTTTTGCTTAAATTTTGCATGTTTATGTGATAATGACTTGAATTTTGTGGTGAAAATTTGATAAAACTCCTTGTATGCTAAGTGATCATCTAGGTATAGCTCATTCTAGGCTTGTATGTCAATTTTATGGTAGAATATATGTAGAAAATGTGTTGTTTTGGTTTGCAAAACCGGAGGACATGCATGCATGTGGATTTCTCTTAGAATGTTGTAAGATTTTGATCATTTGGAAAGATTTTGTTAGTGAGCCATAATTTCAATAGGAATAATGTGTTAATATTGATTTATGCTTCTTGTCGCATGGTAATAATTCGTGGTTATCTTTTATAAAATGCATATATTATGGTTTCAAAAACTTAATGATTGGTGAGTTGAGAAATGTGATCTCTTTTGTTTTGCCATAATTGTACCTTAGGTAAGGATGATCTCAACCAAGGTTATTTTGAGAATAAGGGAGTTAGTTCAGTAGATTACCATGTATAAGTCTTGGTTTAAGTATTGGGATGTTGGTAGTTGAGTTTATCAAGTCAAAACCTTGGAGAAATAAGAGTTATAGTTTCTGCAGAAAATCAGTTTAGTACCCTGAGGTTTAGAGTGAGTTTTGACCATGTCATTGATGTGCACTTTGAGGCCCAAGCCACCAGAAGTTAGTATTAGGAGTATATAAAAGGTTTTAGGAGTTGGTTGGAGGTTTACATGTCTTTTGGTTAGGTGCACAAGTAGAATAACAAAATCTGTCCAGCAGGGGACAGTTTTGTTGCAACTTAGAAATAGGAAGATTTGACCATGTCATGGGTAGGCCCTCATTAGGCCCTATTGGGCCTTAGTTAGAGGGAGTGTCAGAGAAGTTTTTCCACCATAGTTCATAGGATATGAGTTAGAACCATGTGTCACAAGTTAATTCAAGTCAGGGCGTTTTCTGCCCAGAAAAACAGGGGAACCTTGGACTTTTAGTTTAGGCCCAAGAAGGCCCAAGCCAGGCCCTTGAGCCACATCAAGTTTGTGAGATGCCCTTAGGTCAGGAGAGTCCTGTGTAAAAGTTTTGAAGGAAAACTTGTAGTTTAAGAGTGCCTAATGCACTCAAAAACTATAGTTGTCATTCTGAAATTTGCACCAGTGAGCGCTTTCACTTATCACATAGTTTTAGAACACTTAGAAGTGAGTATTAGGTCAACCACCATAGTTGTAAGATGGTATAAGGTCAGTAGAGCTAAAGGCACAAGTGAGGGTCAATAGGTTTTGGATTATTTAGGAAAGGCACATCGAGTTAGGAAGCCAAAATTAGAAGACCTTGTCTAGTTTAGCGACCAAGTGACTTAAGATGTGAGTCGAGATCATCCAAGCCTAGTGTTTCATTATGGTATATATGGTGTTATTTGGTGTTAATATATGATATGTGAATATGTGGCTATGTGTGTACTTTTGTAATTTAAAAGTGAATATAAAATTAAGTGCGTATAGGCCTAAGTGCCATCCGTGTTTAATTTCAAGTTGTAAATAGGTTAAGATGGTAAGAATATATTATAATGAGGATTATTATTATTATGTAGGATCTCGAGACAAGGGAAAACTTGCCATAAAGGTCGAGTGAAGCTCCAGTTGCTCCTACCAGTCAGACTAGACCAACCTTTCTCAAGGCAAGTGATTCAACTTGTCCTTCATATTTACTGCTAATAGTTCATACATTGCTGCAACTATCCTGTGTCATTTGATATATTAAATCAAGCGTATCTTATGTTTATCTTTGAATTATATAAAAATTCCATGAACCCTCGAGTACGTATTGCAAAGTGGTCTTATCATGATAGTATATTAAAGTAATTCGAATGCCAGGATAAAAGAAAGGGTAGTTACAACTCTTGGTTGATTCTCTTGATTAACATGCTGATGATTCCTAAGTATTGATATCTCATTCTGATACTTGAACCCCTATAGAACATTACCTTGAACCCTAAAAGCCAGATACTTATCAAAGTGATTCCTCATTGATTGATACCCCTCTTTCTTATCCTGAAGCTTGACAATTCTGATATATCCTGTGTTAAAGATCATTTCTGCATACCTTAACACCCTTAGTATTCATGAAGCTTATCTTCTTGATGATCCAGCACTTGAACCTTGATGAAAAACCATTGCTTAAAGCCCAATTTGGCATTACCCTTTATAATATCCAATAGCCTCACTAAATCCCCTTGTCTAATCTTTGATATATGAAAACCATTCAGTTACTTTAATAGAGTATAGTTTTGTGAATCATGGCCCTGAGATTTAGTACCATATTTCCCGTGTTTCGAGTTGATCTATAATCCCTTGATAAAAAAATGTTTACTGTAAAAGAGATTTTGTTATAAATCGGCATCAGTTTTTGAAAAAAATAAAATGTGGGTTTTCAGTCCCAAAGGGGGATAAATGTTTTCTTTGAATAGTGGATCTGGACTGAGACGCGAGTCCTTTACACACTTATATTAGGCTTAAAAGTTGCCTAGGGATTCCCATTAATGTTTTAGAACCCAGCGAGGTTCGGGTGTACTTCGCGGCTGATCACCGGCTGTAATCCGTAGCGTCATAAAATAATTTTGATTAAGATATGTTTTTTTTATACCAACAAAATGATACCATCACCCAAAGTTTTATCTCTCATTATCATTGGTCATGTCATCCCATTGACATTCTTTAATATATATCTCGATTTATGTTTTGTATCGTATTGTTTAGCACTTGTTGAGCATTTGGCTCACTCCTTGCTTTACCCTGATATTACAGCTAGCAGCTATGGTTAGATTCAAGCAGACTGCCCGTAAGACCTGTGATGCTGATGCCTATGTTCGAGCTCAGGTAGAATAAGTGATAGTAGTTTGTGTGAGGACTCGATATTTAAAATCAGTTGTATTAGATGGTAGTGTTGGGCTGTTCCAAACCCTAAACTGTCACACCCCAACTTAAACAGCAATTTAAATATAACTATTACAACATTTAATAATAAATAAACATACCCAAATCCATAAAATAATTTAGATTTTTAGAAATTTTATAAAACTAGTTTTGAAATTTGTGAACAAAATAACTTTTAAAGAGAAATTTATTCAAGGTTTAAAATATTCCTTAAAGTCAAAAATGAAAGAAATAAATAAACTTTTGCTTTGAAAATTCATATACCACATAACGAAAATTTAAGACGCAGAGTTCTCATTCACACAAGCATACAATAGTTGCATATATTGGCATTTGGCTTTTAAAGTTGTACTAAATTTACAATTAATATTACACAGAAATGCCGGTTGTAACATCCTCTACCCCTTAAGGGATTCTGTCCCCAGAATCTAAGAGAACAGATGAGGATACCGGGAACGCATATCAGACTCTAACTCCCAAGTCGATTCTTCGACCTTAGGGTTCCTCCAAAGTACTTTTACTAACTTTATTGACTTATTTCTAAGACTCTTCTCTTGCCAGTCGAGTATTTTGACCGGTTGCTCCACAAATGACAGGTCTGCCTGAATTTCTACTGGTTCATATTCTATTACATGGCTAGCGTCAGGATTGTACTTCTTAAGCAATGACACATGGAACACATTATGCACGCGCTGATACTGAGGTGGTAAGGCCAACTCGTAGGCCACCTTCCCTACTTGACTCAAAATTTCAAAAGGACCTATGTATCTAAGTGCTAACTTCCCTTTCTTGCCAAATCTAGACAACCCTTTTCTAGGTGACACCTTCAACAAAACAGCTTCGCCAATTTGGAATTGAACATCCTTACGTGCCGGATTCGCATACTTCCTCTGTCTATCTTGAGCAGCAAGTAGCCTTTTCTGAATTAACTTCACTGAGTCATGCAATTATTGTACCAATTCTGAGCCGAGAATCCTTCCTTCTCCTACTTCATCCCAACTTGTTGGTGATCTACATTTTCGCCGTACAAAGCTTCGTATGGTGGCATGCCGATACTGGAATGATAGCTATTGTTGTAAGAGAATTCAATCAACGGTAAGTGGTCATCCCAACTTCCTTCAAAAGCGATTGCACAACTGCGCAACATGTCTTCGATTGTTTGAATTATCCTTTCGCTTTGTCCATCAGTCTACGGGTGGTACGCCGTGCTCATATTCAATTTCGTGCCAAGACATTCTTGAAATTGCTTCCAAAATCTCGAGTTAAATCAGGGATCTCTGTCTGAAACTATTGATACATGTACTCCATGCCTTAGTACGATTTCACGCACATACAGATGAACCAATTTGTCTAATGAAGACTTCTCGTTAATTGGAAGGAAATGCGCTGACTTTGTAAGACGGTCAACTATAACCTATATAGCGTCATGCCCGGATTTCGTTCGCGGTAGTCCTACTATAAAGTCCATAGCGATATTTTGCCATTTCCATTCTGGAATCTTTAGGGGCTGAATTAATCCGCTTGGTCGTTAATGTTCTTCCTTCACTTTCTTACAAGTATAACACTTCGCAACCCATTCCGCTACGTCTCGCTTCATATTTGGCCACCAAAAGTTTTTCTTTAAGTCCCGATGCATCTTGGTACTTCCCGGGTAGATTGAAAATTTCGAATTGTGGGCTTCGTATAAGATCTCATTCTTTATTTCAGGTACATGAGGAATCCATATTCTGGAAGAAAACCTTAGTATCCCTTGCTCATCCCTTTGAGTATTAATCTCCTCTCCAGATAACTGATTTTTCTCTTTCTCCATTACTTCTTCTTGACATTTCTTTATCTTTTCCACTAGTGTTGGCTGAAAAGTCATTGCACGAAAAACTTCTTCAACTTTTCCACAATCACAAAGTTCCAGTTCAAATCTCTTAATTTCTTCAGATAATTCCTTTGATGTTGTCATCATATTCAGTCTCTCCTTCCTACTTAGAGCATCGGCCACAACATTCGCCTTTCCAGGATGGTAATTTATCGAACAGTCATAGTCCTTGATCAATTCCAGCCATCTCCTCTGCCTCATATTGAGCTTCTTCTGAGTGAAAATACTACAAGAAAAAGTTGAATAGACATCATACATTAGACATCGGTTGATGTTGCCACTGATGTTAAAAGAAGCAATAACATCATCCCGTGTTTTTCTGATGTCTATGTTATTTGAAGACATCGGTTATTTAATAACTGATGTCTAAAATTACCAAAAAAAATCACGGCGCGCTCCTTCAATTTTTTCCCCTTAACGAAATATTTTAAGATTCCCCCCTCCTTTACCAATTCCCCCCCCCCATTTTCAGAAGCTAAATTAAAAATAAAATTTTCACTCTCTCTCGTCGCACCCCCACCCCCACCCTCTCTCTCCCTCCCTCTCTATCCCTCCCCATCCCAAGTCTTAAATCTTTCAATTTGTTCGAAGATATAAAGCTCGAATTGGTACATAAGTAAGCTAGAAAACTCGAATTCTTAGTTTCATTTAATTTTAAATTGGGGATATTTCAATTCTAAACCCTAATTTGGAGTTCATGCTTGAGCAAGGATCTATTTGCCTTGTGGCCGGGTTATTAGTGTATCTCAAAATGACTGCTCAAACTCAAGAAGAACTCTTGGTTGCCCACCTTGAGCAACAAATCATCGATGTATTCTCTCTCTCTCTCCCCCCCTCTCTCTCTATATACTCTCTCCCTCTCCCCCCTCTCTATCTCCATCTCTCTCTCTATTCCCCCTCTCTCTGTACTCTCTCTCTCCCTCCCCCCTCTCTCCCTCGATGTTATGGAAGTGGGTATATGAGTTCTTGATCAAAATTGCAACTTTAACAGGTACTGTGACTTAAAATCATCAGCTTTAAATGACCCATTATTCCATTTTAGAAGAAGATATTCCAGGTTTATACCCAATTGCATTTCCGATTTCACTATTTTTTTCTTTTTTTTTACTTTTAGTGTTAGTATTTTGTTTTGAAAAGAATAAAAGTTTCATCTTTTAGGTTAGTTGCTAGTGAATATCTGTTTTTCTGTTATGAAAAAACTGAAAATTTAAATTTGTTCGATCTTTTGCTAGTGGTATTGAATTTAAGTGGTTTTATTTTATAGTGACCACTGTTGCTCAGGTACCTGAGGGTCTGGTTTTCAGTGGGGACTGGTTTTAGTCTCACTACTCTTTTTGGAGTAACTTTGGTTAGCAGCAAAACCATTTCTTTCTTTTTTCGAATTTTAGTTGAATGTTGACTTTATAGCCCTGATGGCGATCCTGTACAATTGTTTTGACTTCTGTTCAGGCGCTTCTTTGGGAATTCTCCCGATTTTTGAATTTGTTTGGTAGCAACTACGAAATTATAAGTCTTTTAAGTGACACACTCTTCGAATATTCCCCTTCAATGAGCATTTTAACTTCAATTCTGTTAATTTGGAACTGAATTGTACATTTTTAACAGTCTTATACCACCTGAATCATGTCATTATATAATTATATATTTTCTTTTCCTATTTTGTTATACAGGTTTTCTCACTCATTGATGCTGGATACATATGTATATCTACTGTGATATCAGTGGCTGCACATGAATTAGGACATGCTCATTCTGCTACAAGGTCGAAATTTGAACTCTTTGTTTTTCCCTTCAGTCTGTTGTTTGCTCTTTATTTGTAGTATCAGTCCTGGTTTCTTTGTGTTTTCATATTTTGAACATCTTATCATGTTCTATTCATACAAATCCTTATAAAGAATTTCGCCACATAATCTGAATAATGAGGTTGCTGTACCGTTTAATTATTATATATAATTATTTATGCATTTGGATACAAATATCATATGTGAAGTGGATGGATCTCATGATTTCGTGTCATATGGGATGCTTTTTCCGGTAGCAGTGAGGGCATACAGATTAAGTACATTGTTGTATTTTTAACTGTTCTCTTTCCAGGAGCTCTTGTGGCCTTGAATAAACAGTCCAGAGACCATTTATGCCTACCCCTCCACCTCCTACCCCCAAGGGAATTATTTCATTTACATTTACTGCTTTTACATTGTGCTGAACACTTTAAAATTTAAAACTCCATTAGTCAGTGAATTTGGGTAATATAAATAGAATATATAATCGATTTTATTTTGCAATCAGCTGCCATAGAAGCAGCCGCCTCATTACATATGTTTTGATTATATCCAGTTGAAACAGACACAATAATCTAAAGATTTAGTATGATCTTCCAATGCTGCATGGGCTAGATTGTTCCACTATTACAATTATTATCTTATTAGTATTAGTATTTTACTTTATAATACCCATATGACATGTTTAATCAGAAATATAGTTTCACTTGCCAAAGCCAGTTTCATAGTTACAACTTATAAGATACCTTTGCTTTGTTTCCATGTAAAATAACTGTACCTGCTGTATTTTCTATAACTAAACACAAACAAATGATGTATGATGGAACACACAGCTACTGGAAATTGTAGATATAACATCTGTGTTTTAACACAGACATCAGAATTGATCACCAAAGCAGTGTTAACTAATTAGGTGCATGAATAAATTTACTTGTGACAGGAAAGCACGAGTTTCTTTGACATTATAGCATTCAGTGGACCTACACTGGAAAAAATCAACAGTAGACTGGCCATGGTCGGATTCGTGGCATCGATGGGAGCAGAACTAGCGAGCAGGCATGATGTGTTTTCCCAGATCTCAAACGGCGGGGTGCCCTGGTTCTTGGAAACAAGTGTACTATTTTCACTAGCATCTTTGATACCTTTGTTCAAGGGAGTAACTGTTCTATCTAAATCTGAAGGAGTGATGACTTCAGATGCTGAGATATGGAATGATAGAATTGCTATGTTAGGTTTAGTTGCCTTGGCATTCACCGAGTATGTCAAAGAGGGTGCTCTTAAATGGTCTCTAGTCTCTTGGTTTTATAGTAATTATCTTTTTATGTGCTCCAAAATATATTATCTGTGGACCATCAAAGTAAGCAACTGTAATTTTCTATTCTTGTTAGAAAACTTTCTCTTTGTTCTTTTTCCTATTTTTTCTAGCTTGAGTTAGGATGGAGGAAAAGTTAGAAGCTAAGTATGCATTTCCAGTTGCTAGGCTTTCTCTTGTGACTCCAGGAACTAATTAGAGAGCAAATACAAGTTGATGGTCTTACAAATGACGAGGTGAAGAGTCATTTGCAAGTAAGTTTAAGTTCTCCATTAAATAATCTTCTATAATCCCCTAATTTTTGTGAAATGCTAAAATGGTTTTCGATAATTTCAGAGGTTCCACTACGGCTGACTACGACTGACTGATACAACCAGAAGGACTTCTACTACGGCTGACTGATACCACCGGAAGGACTTCTACTACAATTGGTGATAGCGTGGAAGATGAAGAAGCTGAATGATCCAAAAGCTATAGCTGGAAAAACTGAGTTCAGGCCTCTTACAAAAATTGATGTATAAAATATACCCATCTACCAAACTTTGCAGATAAAATTATACACCGGAGAGATGGACTACAAAAATAATACAGTTGATAATATGGTAGGTGTTTAGGAAGGCCATGAAATTTTGCAGACTTAGTTTTTGTTACTGCCTATCCTGACTTTTATTTATTTTAAGGTTTTCCGTTATAAAGAACTTATGTTGAAGTGTAACTTTGCTGAGCATAAGAGACAGGATGACTTTGTCTATATACTTGTTATACATCACTTTTTTATAATGAATAAATACTGATATCAAAAAATAATTGTACATCACTTTTAATGAATAAATACTGATATCTAAAAAGGAATTTTACATCACTTTTAATGAAAAAACTGATTTCAAAAAAGTTAATGTACATCGCTTTTTGCTAAAAAACTGATGTCAAAGACTGACATGTTCAAGTCTAAAAGAGACATAGACATCACTTTATTTGGGATAAAACTGATGTCTAAATGTAGAACATACATCACCTTTCACTAAAGAAATCGATGTTTAATATCTGATTTTACATCACCTAAATGAAAATATTCGATGTCTATGTGGAAAAAAACATAGCTCATTATATGTTTAATATGTTGTAATAGGTGTAATTTATTTATTAAATTATTTATTTCTAACATTTTTTGTAAAAAAACAATGCATGGACATCAGCTTTTTTGCTCGAAACGATGTCTAAGCCAGTAAAGACATCGGTTTATGGCCGATGTCTAGAATAGACATCACCGACATCAACATCGGTTGCCAAACAACATAGACATCAGCCAAAAACCGATGTCTATGGACTTTTTTCTTGTAGTGAAATGTACTTTAAACTCTTGTGATCCGTGTAGATTTCACACTTTTCTCCATAGAGGCAATGTCTCCAAATCTTAAGTGCGAACACTATGGCGGCTAGTTCCAAGTCATGCCTCGGGTACTTCAACTCATGCGGTTTCAACTGTCTTGACGCATAGGCGATCACCTTACTGTGTTGCATTAACACACAACCCAATCCCTTATGTGAAGCGTCGCTGAATATCACAAAGTTTCCTTGGTCATCTGGAAGTACTAACACCGGAGCTGTTACCAATCTCTGCTTCAACTCTTGAAAGCTATCCTCACATTCTGCACTCCATTCAAACTTTTGATTCTTTCTGGTTAACTTGGTCAACGGCGTGGCGACTTTCGAAAAATCCTTGACGAACCTTCTATAGTATCCTGCCAACCCTAGAAAACTTCGCACTTCCGTAGGAGTCTTTGGCCTCTCCCAACTCATAACTGCCTCAATCTTTGCCGGATCCACTTTAACTCCTTCATTTCCAATGACATGCCCCAAAAATTGAACTTCCTTTAACGAAAACTCACATTTGGTAAACTTGGCATACAACTTCTCTTGATGAAGTATTTCCAATGCTATCCAGAGGTGATGTTTATGTTCTTCTTCCGACTTAGAATAAATAAGGATGTCATCAATGAATACCACGACAAACTTGTCCAAATACTTCTTAAATACTCGATTCATCAGATCCATAAATGCGGCCAGGGCGTTGGTCAATCCAAACGGCATTACTAGGAATTCATAATGCCCATATCTGGTCCTAAATGCTGTCTTGGGAATATCTTCTTCTTTGATCTTTAATTAATGGTATCCCAATCTCAAGTCAATCTTTGAAAAGCACTTTGCTCCTTTCAGCTGATCAAAAAGGTCATCTTTTCTTGGTAGCGGGTAGCGGTTCTTGATCGTTACCTTATTCAACTCTCAATAATCTATGCATAGTCGCATACTCTCATCTTTCTTCTTGACAAACAGAACAGGTGCTCCCCATGGCGACGTACTTGGCCGTATCACTCCTTTATCTAACAATTCTTGTAGCTGGCTCACCAACTCTTTCATTTCTGTTGGTGCCATCCTATATAGGGCCTTTGAAACTGGTTCCGTGCCTGGAGCAAGGTTGATCTCGAACTCGATTTATCGATCTAGTGGTAAGCCTGGTAGTTCGTCTGGAAACACATCGGGAAACTTGTTAACTACAGGGATATCTTCTATGTTGGGGTTGCCCTTTTCTGAATCCACTACATACGCTAGGAATGACTCACAACCTTTTCTAGGTAGCTTCTTAGCCTGAACGATTGTGAGAAATAGTTGTTCTTGCCTCTGCCCCTTAAATACTACCTTCTCTCCACTCTTCGCCTTTAAATACACTTTCTTGGTCTTACAATTAATCTGAGCATTATTTTCTCCTAACCAATCCATGCCTAAAATTATATCAAACTCTCCCAATTTGAAGAGTATCAAGTCGGCTGAAAACTTATACCCCGAAATATCAATCTCACACTTCGGACTGAATTGATTCACAGGAATCTTCTCTTGGTTCGTAATTACCACATTTACTACCTCGCTCATAATCATTTTATCATATTGAAGGTTATCAACAAAAGTTTCTGATATGAAAGATCTTGTTGCTCCTGAATCAATCAATACTTTAGCTTTGACATTATTTAGTAAAAGTGTACCTTCTATCACCTCAGAATTCTGAACAGCATCCTTCATCTTCAGATCAAATGTGCTTGCTGTTGCTTGCGGGGTTGGTGTAGGTGGTGGAGGTAATGACAATACCTCAAATGGCACGCTCGCACTGGTGTTTGCCACATTCATCAGAGCTTTGACTGGTCCGGTTGTCTTGCACTCCCTAGCTATGTGTCCAGTTTTCCCACACTTGTAGCACGTAACTCCTGGCTTCGGCATCTTGCACTCATTCACCAAATGTCCCTTCTGATTGCACCTATGGCATGTCATGCTCAACTTATTACACACTCCGGGGTGCCTTCTTCCACAGTGCTTGCATTCGGGTCTCTGGAATCTGTTTTCTCCAACTTGTCCTTGGCTTGCCTGGTTGTTCCCCTTTGATTCTTGCCTTTTACCCAAATTTCCCTTCTTTTGAAAATTTCCGCCCTTCTGGAATCCGATCCTCTTTATATTCTGATCTTGTGAACTTCCCGCTTCAGACTTTTCTCCATAAAATGGAACCTTCCTCTTCTTGTTATCCCTCTCCTTCCTTGACTGCATCCCATTATTCTCAATCAGAGCAGCTTTCTGAACTACTCCTGCATAAGTTTCAAGCTCAAACATAGCCACTCTATCTCTGATCCAAGGCTCCAATCCTTGCTGAAATTTTTTCGCTTTTTCCTCCTCGGTACTGGTATACTTTGTCACAAACCTTGACAACTCAGTGAACTTCTTCTCATACTCCAGTACAGTCATGTTCCCTTGCTTCAGCTCCAAAAATTTAAGCTCCATATGATTCTGCATGTACTTAGGGTATTACTTGTCCAGAAATAACTTCTTAAATCTCTCCCAAGAAACCTGTTGAGTTGCTTCCATAGCTTTTACTAATTCCCACCAATAGATGACGTCGCCCTTCAAGAAGTAAGTAGCATACGGCGTCTTCTGATCGTCTCCTAACTGTACCAACTCAAAAGCCCTTTCCATCTCCTTGATCCATGTGTTAGCTATTACTGGATCAGTGGTATCATGAAATGCAGGTGGATTCACATTCTGAAAAGCCTTGAAAGTGACAATTTGTCTAGGTGGTACTAGTGGTTCAGGTGGTTGGTGTGGTTCATGGTTATCTTGGTTTTCAATTCGCTGTCAGGTGGTTGGTGTGGTTCATGGTTATCTTGGTTTGTCAGCAAAGGGCGCATTCCTCGTCATCCTCTGGTTCGGACGGCACTATTGCTTTCACCGTGTATGCTAAGTTGAGGCGCGAGTTTGACATGCTTCAGGGAAAGTATGACCGACTGATAGACCGACTGAAGAACGTGTACCCGAACAGCCGAAACTACGAAGGGAAGCCAAAGGAGCAGATGACTGCGAGACTTGAGACCTTGGTTCAGTACGTCAACACTAAGCTTGAGGAGATGCCAGCGTACCGGGACCGCACCAGCTAGTATGTCATTCAGATGGTGGCGGATGAGCTCCAAAGCATTGTGAAGATGCTTCGAGAGGAAAAGACTGCCAAGCCCCGTTCAGATGGAGTAGAGCCTTAGTTCTTTCCATTTACCTTACATGTTGTTGTACTATCAGACTCCGTAGAATTTGCCAGTTGTTTCCGTTAACCATGAACCACACCAACCACCTGAACCACTGGTACCACCTAGACAAATTGTCACTTTCAAGGCTTTTCAGAATGTGAATCCACCTGCATTTCATGATACCACTGATCCAGTAATAGCTAACACATGGATCAAGGAGATAGAAAGGGCTTTTGAGTTGGTACAGTTAGGAGACGATCAGAAGACGTCGTATGCTACTTACTTCTTGAAGGGCGACGTCATCTATTGGTGGGAATCAGTAAAAGCTATGGAAGCAACTCAACAGGTTTCTTGGGAGAGATTTAAGAAGTTATTTCTGGACAAGTATTACCCTAAGTACATGCAGAATCAGATGGAGCTTAAATTTTTGGAGCTGAAGCAAGGGAACATGACTGTACTGGAGTATGAGAAGAAGTTCACTGAGTTGTCAAGGTTTGTGACAAAGTATACCAGCACCGAGGAGGAAAAAGCGAAGAAATTTCAGCAAGGATTGGAGCCTTGGATCAGAGATAGAGTGGCTATGTTTGAGCTTGAAACTTATGCGGGAGTAGTTCAGAAAGCTGCTCTGATTGAGAATAATGGGATGCAGTCAAGGAAGGAGAGGGATAACAAGAAGAGGAAGGTTCCATTTTATGGAGAAAAGTCTGAAGCGGGAAGTTCACAAGATCGGAATGTAAAGAGGATTGGATTCCAGAAGGGCGGAAATTTTCAAAAGAAGGGAAATTTGGGTAAAAGACAAGAATCAAAGGGGAACAACCAGGCAAGCCAATGACAAGTTGGAGAAAACAGATTCCAGAGACCCGAATGCAAGCACTGTGGAAGAAGGCACCACGGAGTGTGTAATAAGTTGAGCATGACATGCTATAGGTGCAATCAGAAGGGTCATTTGGCGAATGAGGGCAAGATGCCGAAGCCAGGAGTTACGTGCTACAAGTGTGGGAAAAATGGACACATAGCTAGGGAGTGCAAGGCAACCGAACCAGTCAAAGCTCTGATGAATATGGCAAACACCCGTGCGAGTGTGCCAGTTGAGGTATTGGAATTACCTTCACCACCTACACCAACCCCGCAAGCAACAACAAGGACATTTGATCTAAAGATGAAGGATGTTGTTCAGAATTCTGAGGTGATAGCAGGTACACTTTTACTCAATAATGTCAAAGCTAAAGTATTGATTGATTCGGGAGCAACAAGATCTTTCATATCAGAAACTTTTGTTGATAAGCTTCAATGTGATAAAATGATTATGAGCGAGGTAGTAAATGTGGTAATTGCGAACCATGAGAAGATTCCTGTGAATCAATTCTGTCCGAAGTGTGAAATTGATATTTCGGGGTATAAGTTTTCAGCCGACTTGATACTCTTCGAGTTGGGAGAGTTTGATATAATTTTAGGCACAGATTTGTTAGGAGAAAATAACGCTCAGATTAATTGTAAGACCAAGAAAGTGTATTTAAAGGCGAAGAGTGGAGAGAAGGTAGTATTTAAGGGGCAGAAGCAAGAATAACTATTTCTCACAATCGTTCAGGCTAAGAAGCTACTTAGAAAAGGTTTTGAGTACTTTCCTAGCGTATGTAGTGGACTCAGAAAAGGGCAACCCCAACATAGAAGATATCCCTGTAGTTAACAAGTTTCCCGATGTGTTTCTAGATGAACTACCAGGCTTACCACCAGATCGACAAATCGAGTTCGAGATCAACCTTGCTCCAGGCACGGAACCAGTTTCAAAGGGCCCATATAGGATGGCGCCAGCAGAAATGAAAGAGTTGGCGAGCCAGCTACAAGAATTGTTAGATAAAGGAGTGATACGGCCAAGTACGTCGCCATAGGGAGCACCTGTTCTGTTTGTCAAGAAGAAAGATGGGAGTATGCGACTATGCATAGATTATCGAGAGTTGAATAAGGTAACGATCAAGAACCGCTACCCACTACCAAGAATAGATGACCTTTTTGATCAGCTGAAAGGAGCAAAGTGCATTTCAAAGATTGACTTGAGATCGGGATACCATCAATTAAAGATCAAAGAAGAAGATATTCCCAAGACAGCATTTAGGACCAGATATGGGCATTATGAATTCCTAGTAATGCCATTTGGATTGACCAACGCCCCGGCCGCATTTATGGATCTGATGAATCGAGTATTTAAGAAGTATTTGGATAAGTTTGTCGTGGTATTCATTGATGACATCCTTATGTATTCTAAGTCGGAAGAAGAACATAAACAGCACCTCTGGATAGCATTGGAAATACTTCGTCAAGAGAAGTTGTATGCCAAGTTTACCAAATGTGAGTTTTGGTTAAAGGAAGTTCAATTTTTGGGGCATGTCATTGGAAATGAAGGAGTTAAAGTGGATCCGGCAAAGATTGAGGCAGTTATGAGTTGGGAAAGGCCAAAGACTCCTACGGAAGTGCGAAGTTTTCTAGGGTTGGCAGGATACTATAGAAGGTTCGTCAAGGATTTTTCGAAAGTCGCCACGCCATTGACCAAGTTAACCAGAAAGAATTAAAAGTTTGAATGGAGTGCAGAATGTGAGGATAGCTTTTAAGAGTTGAAGCAGAGATTGGTAACAGCTCCGGTGTTAGTACTTCCAGATGACCAAGGAAACTTTGTGATATTCAGCGACGCTTCACATAAGGGATTGGGTTGTGTGTTAATGCAACACAGTAAGGTGATCGCGTATGCGTCAAGACAGTTGAAACCGCATGAGTTGAAGTACCCGACGCATGACTTGGAACTAGCCGCCATAGTGTTTGCACTTAAGATTTGGAGACATTACCTCTACGGAGAAAAGTGTGAAATCTACACGGATCACAAGAGTTTAAAGTACATTTTCACTCAGAATGAGCTCAATATGAGGCAGAGGAGATGGCTGGAATTGATCAAGGACTATGACTGTTCGATAAATTACCATCCTGGAAAGGCGAATGTTGTGGCTGATGCTCTAAGTAGGAAGGAGAGACTGAATATGATGACAACATCAAAGGAATTATCTGAAGAAATCAAGAGATTTGAACTGGAACTTTGTGATTATGGAAAAGTTGAAGAAGTTTTTCGTGCAATGACTTTTCAGCCAACACTAGTGGAAAAGATAAAGAAATGTCAAGAAGAAGTAATGGAGAAAGAGAAGAATCAGTTATCTGGAGAGGAGATTAATACTCAAAGGGATGAGCAAGGGATACTAAGGTTTTCTTCCAGAATATGAATTCCTCATATACCTGAAATAAAGAATGAGATCCCACATGAAGCCCACAATTCAAAATTTTCAATCCACCCGGGAAGTACTAAGATTTATCGGGACTTAAAGAAAAACTTTTGGTGGCCAAATATGAAGCGAGACGTAGCGGAATGGGTTGTGAAGTGTTATACTTGTCAGAAAGTGAAGGCAAAACATCAACGACTATGGGTTATAGTTGACCGTCTTACAAAGTCAGCGCATTTCCTTCCAATTAATGAGAAGTCGTCATTAGACAAATTGGTTCATCTGTATGTGCGCGAAATCGTACTAAGGCATGGAGTACCTGTATCAATAGTTTCAGACAGAGATCCCCGATTTAACTCGAGATTTTGGAAGCAATTTCAAGAATATCTTGGCACAAAATTGAATATGAGCACGGCGTACCACCCACAGACTGATGGACAAAGCGAAAGGAAAATTCAAACAATCGAAGACATGTTGCGCAGTTGTGCAATCGATTTTGCAGGAAGTTGGGATGACCATTTGCCGTTGATTGAATTCTCTTACAACAATAGCTATCATTCCAGTATCGGCATGCCACCATACGAAGCTTTGTACGGGCGAAAATGTAGATCACCAATAAGTTGGGATGAAGTAGGAGAAGGAAGGATTCTCGGCTCGGAATTGGTACAACAATTGCATGACTCAGTCAAGTTAATTCAGAAAAGGCTACTTACTGCTCAAGATAGACAGAGGAAGTATGCGGATCCGACACGTAAGGATGTTCAATTCCAAATTTGTGAAGCTGTTTTGTTGAAGGTGTCACCTAGAAAAGTGTTGTCTAGATTTGGCAAGAAAGGGAAGTTAGCACCTAGATACATAGGTCCTTTTGAAATTTTGAGTCAAGTAGGGAAGGTGGCCTACGAGTTGGCCTTACCACCTCAGTATCAGCACGTGCATAATGTGTTCCATATGTCATTGCTTAAGAAGTACAATCCTGACACTAGCCATGTAATAGATTATGAACCAGTAGAAATTCAGGCAGACCTGTCATTTGTGGAGCAACCGGTCAAAATACTCGACTGATAAGAGAAGAGTCTTAGAAATAAGTCAATAAAGTTAGTAAAAGTACTTTGGAGGAACCCTAAGGTCGAAGAATCGACTTGGGAGTTAGAGTCTGATATGCGTTCCCGGTATCCTCATCCGTTCTCTTAGATTCTGGGGACAGAATCCCTTAAGTGGGAGAGGATGTTACAACCGGCATTTCTCTGTAATATTAATTGTAAATTTAGTACAACTTTAAAAGCCGAATGCCAATATTTGCAACTATTGTATGCTTGTGTAAATGAGAACTCTGCGTCTTAAATTTTCGTTATGTGGTATATGAATTTTCAAAGCAAAAGTTTATTTATTTCTCTCATTTTTGACTTATAAGGAATATTTTAAACCTTGAATAAATTTCTCTTTAAAATTTATTTTGTTCACAAATTTCAAAAGTAGTTTTATAAAATTTCTAAAAATCCAAATTATTTTATGGTATAAATTTTATAATTTTTGAACTTGTGTTTTATTTTATAAAAATAAATCTTTATAAATGTTAATTGTTATAATTAGCAAATTACATAGTTGTCCTTGCATGCAAATCTTTTCTATTCAATCCAAAAGGGCTAAAGAGACAATTACCACCCCAATAACTCTTATTTTTCTAGCCAAATTCCTCCTTTACCCTTGCTTGCAAAATGATCCAAGTATAAGTGGAAGGGTAGTCATGTTAATTCCTATTCCCACTCACATTTATCAAAACAAAAACCATAAAACAAGTAAAAAACATGATCATTTCACACATCACCCACACCACACTCTTTCTTCTCTCCCTCATCTCTCTCACTCTCGGCTCCTACCCCCTCACTCTCGGCTTTTCAGCCGAAACCACCCCTTCCCCATTTTCTTTCTTTCTCAATCAAGTTCCCATCTCCTACACAAGTAAATGTTACTTCCCATACCATGATCACATATATTTCAAAGAGTTTTGAGTAGGAAGTTTAAGTTTTAAGGTTGCATGTTAAGGTTTTAGTTGAAACTCAAAGTACAACCTTGATTCTTGTGAGTTTAAGGTTGTTTTTGAGAGGACTACAAGGAATGGTGAAGTGCCAAGTCTTGAGAAGGAAACTCTTGATGTTAAATGGCCATTCCCTTCCATTTCATTCGGCCATGACCATAGGGGAGCCGAATGAATGGTTCTTGAGACCATTCTTGTTGCTTTGTTTAATTTTTTCATATTTATGTGATAATGGCTTGAATTTTGTAGTAAAAATTTGATGAAACTCCTTGCATGCTAAGTGATCATCTAGATATAGCTCATGCTAGGCTTCCATGTAAATTTCTTGGTAAAACATATTTAGAAAACATGTTGTTTGGCTTGCAAAACTCGAAGACATGCATGCATGTGGATTTCACTTAGAATGTTATAAGATTTTGATCATTTGGAAAGATTTTATTAGTAAGCTTTAATTTCAGTAGGAATAATGTGTTAATATTGATTAATGCTTCTGGATGCATGGTAATAAGTCGTGTATATCTTTTATAAAATGCATAACTTGTTGTTTCAAAAACTTGATGATTTGTGAGTTGTGAAATGTGGTTTCTTTTGTTTTGCCATGATTGCACCTTAGGTAAGGATGATCTCCACCAAGATTATTTTGAGTATAAGGGAGTTATTTTAGTAGATCACCATGTTTAAGTCTTGGTTTGGGTATTGGGTTGTTGGTGGTTGAGTTTGTCAAGTCAAAACCTTGGAGAATGGAGAGTTATAATTTCTGCAGAGAATCAGTTTAGTACCCTGAGGTTTAGAGTGAGTTTTGACCATGTCATTGATGTGAACTTTGAGGCCCAAGCCACCAGAACTTATTATTGGGAGTATATAAAAGGTTTTAGGTGTTGTTTGGAGGTTTGCATGTCATTTGGTTAGGTGCACAAGTAGAATAACAAAATCTGTCCAGCAGGGGACAATTTTGTTGCAACTTAAAAATAGGGAGATTTGACCATGTCATTGGTAGGACCTCATTAGGCCCTATTGGGCCTTAGTTAGAGGGAGTGTCGGAGAAGTTTTTCCAACCATATTTCATAGGATATGAGTTAGAACCATGTGTAACAAGTTAATTCAAGTTAGGGTGTTTTCTGCCCAGGAAAATAGGGGAACCATGGACTTTGAGCTTAGGCCCAAGAAGGCCCAAGCCAGGCCCTTGAGCCACATCAATTTTGGGAGATGCTCTTAGGTCAGAAGAGTCTTGTGTAAGAGTTTTGAAGGAAAAACTATAGTTTAAGGGTGTCAAATGCACTCAAGAAACCATAGATGTCATTCTGAAATTTGCACCAGTGAACACTTTCACTCATCACATAGTTTTAGAACACTTAGGAGTGAGGTCTTGGTTAACCACCATAGTTGTAAGATAGTATAAGGTCATTAGAATAAAAGGCACAAGTGAGGGTCAATAGGTCTTGGATAGTTTAGTAAAGACACATCGAGTTAGGATGCCAAAATTAGAAGACTTTGTCTAGTTTAGCGACCAAGTGACTTAAGTTGGGGGATCGAGATCATCCAAGACTAGTGTTGCATTATGGTGTATATGGTGTTATTTGGTATTAATATATGATATGTGATTATGTGGCTATGTGTGTGCAATTATTAATTAAAGGTGAATATAAATTAAGTGCATATAGGCCTAAGTGCCATCCGTGTTTAAATTTGGGTTGTAAATAGGTTAAGTTGGTGAGAATATATTATAATGAGGATTATTATTATTTATGTAGGATCTCGAGATGAGGGAAAACTTGCCATAAAGGTTGAGTGAAGCTCCAGTTGCTCCTACCAGTCAGACCAGACCAGCCTTTCTCGAGGCAAGTGATTCAACTTGTCCTTCATATTTATTGCTAATAGTTCATACATTGCTGCAACTATCCTGTGTCATTTGATATATTAAATCAAGCGTATCTTATGTTTATCTTTGAATTATATAAAAATGCCATGAACCCTCGAGTACGTATTGCAAAGTGGTCTTATCATGATAGTATATTAAAGTAATTCGAATGCCAGGATAAAAGAAAGGGTAGTTATAACTCTTGGTTGATTCTCTTGATTTACATGCTGATGATTCCTAAGTATTGATATCTCATTCTGATACTTGAACCCCTATAGAACATTACTTTGAACCCTAAAAGCCAGATACTTATCAAAGTGATTCCTCATTGATTGATACCCCTCTTTCTTATCCTGAAGCTTGACAATTCTGATATATCCTGTGTTAAAGATCATTTATGCATACTTTAACACCCTTAGTATTCATGAAGCTTATCTTCTTGATGATCCAGCACTTGAACCTTGATGAGAAACCATTGCTTAAAGCCCAATTTGGCATTACCCTTTATAATATCCAATAGCCTCACTAAATCCCCTTGTCCAATCTTTGATATATAAAAACCATTCAGTTACTTTAATAGAGTATAGTTTTATGAATCATGGCCCTGAGATTTAGAACTATATTTCCCGTGTTTCGAGTTGATCTATAATCCCTTGATAAAAAAAATGTTTACTGTAAAATAGATTTTGTTATAAATCGACATCAGTTTTTGAAATAAATAAAATGTGGGTTTTCAGTCCCAAAGGGGGATAAATGTTTTCTTTGAATAGTGGATCTGGACTGAGACGCGAGTCCTTTCCACACTTATATTAGGCTTAAAAGTTGCCTAGGGATTCCCATTAATGTTTTAGAACCCAGCGAGGTTCGGGATTACTTCACGGCTGATCACCGGCTGTAATCCGTAGCGTCATAAAATAATTTTGATTAAGATATGTTTTTTTATACCAACAAAATGATGCCATCACCCAAAGTTTTATCTCTCATTATCATTGGTCATGTCCTCCCATTGACATTTTTAATATATATATCGATTTATGTTTTGTATCGTATTGTTTAGCACTTGTTGAGCATTTGGCTCACTCCTTGCTTTACCCTGATATTATAGCTAGCAGCTATGGTTAGATTCAAGCAGACTACCCGTAAGACCTGTGATGCTGATGCCTATATTCGAGCTCAGGTATAATAAGTGATAGTAGTTTGTGTGAGGACTCGGTATTTAAAATCAGTTGTATTAGATGGTAGTGTTGGGCTGTTCCAAACCCTAAACTGTAAGATCTTGGATTTGGGTATGTTTATTTATTATTAAATGTTGTAATAGTTATATTTTAATTGCTGTTTAAGTTGGGGTGTGACAAAAAGTTACTATTCATCCGGGTTTCAAAAATTTCCAAAAATTGGGGTTATTACAGTCTCCCCTCCTTAAAAGGATTTCGTCCCGGAATCAGATAAAAAACAGTTTGGGCTGCTTTTCTAACATAGTGCCTTCTAACTCTCAAGTCAATTTTCCACATTGTGGTTCTACCACCAAACTCTGACTAGTTTGATAACCCTTCTCCTAAGCACTTGTTCCTTTTTGATCTATAACCCTTCCTGGTTGCTCCATATAGGTTACATCTGGTTGCATGTCTATGCGCTCATATGCCCCTATTTTTCTGGCATCCGGATTACTCTTCCTTAATATTGATATGTGGAACGCGTTATGAACTTGCTACAGGTTCGGGGGTAGGGCTAGCTCATATGCTAACTTCCGAATACATCTTAATATCTCCAAGGGTCCAATAAATCATGGACTTAAACTTTCCTTTCTTTCCAACCCTCATCAATTCGTTTCAAGGGAATACTTTTAACAATACAAGGTTCCCTCCTTCATACTCTTTGTCCTTTCGAGTCAAATCAACATACCTCTTATGTCCATCTTGGGCTACTACTAGCCGTCCTCTGATTAGATCTATTATATCCCTGGTCCTTTAGAGTACTGCTGGTCCGAGCATCTTGCGCTCTACAACTTCATCCTAACATAAGGGAGATCGACATTGTCTTCCCTCAAGGATCTCATAAGGCAACATCTCGATAATGACATATGATCTATTGTCGTAAGAAAACTCAATCCGCGATAAATGATCATTCCAAATTCTTTCAAGTCTATTGCACAGACTCTCATCATAGCTTCTAGCACTATAGCTTTCGCTTTTTGATACTCATTCTTTTCTAGTTTGTAAGCGTTAATATCTTCCGTACATAATACTATTATGGCTATACTTTTACTCGCTAGCATTCGATAAACTTGTAATAATTGCGTCAACCTTAGTATCACGAACACGTTTCCATTCCGAATACCACTATACTTATACTACTCATTTTCTAGCTGCTTCTATCTTCTAAAGTTTGATCACTCATATAGAAGTAAAATAATTTATTGAGAGATCACTATGATCTTGAACATTTGTTACATCGCATAGTTAGTACAGAAGGTGCCAGCCTTTAGTACTTGACAAGCAATTAAACAATAGATGGTATCCTACTAGGCTTCTATCACACCGATAGATAGTCATTCGGCAATACCTCCCTTTCTGGAAGGGTTGTTCTTCTCAGCTTATATGAAATGAAAAGGAGAGTAAAGAACGAATTGAAGAGAATTGTATATATATAAAATATACTGCCATAAAATATCTGGCTTGGAATCTACCTCTAACCTATAGAGGTTTGTTATAGGAGAACAAAATATATATGTATATATATCAACATCAAGTATTATAGCATCGTATTCCACATGCCTAAATATTTTTTTCTATTCTGTCCATCATTCTATGGACCCATGCTCTTGCTCTAGCTTATACACAATCACCCTTGAAACTCCCTCGACAACAAATATCGAATCTGGGATTTCATTCTAGACCTCATCGTTACTAGAATCCATTTCTATACCACAACCTTCTTCGTATGGGTAATACTACTCTTTATCGATAAGAAGGAATAAATATATCATAGGTAAATGTTTGGCTTAGTCGGTCTATCATTAATAACTTATACATCACCACGATCCGATTAGTTGTACTCAATCTCAACATCCATTCCAATACAACTCTCACAGTTGTAATCGGCTCATTACTCGCAGAATCATTGCTGCATTACTATGGTCCACCGCTGACCTACTGTCATCATTCGTTTTCCATGAAATCTTAATAGCTAACAATACGGAGTCCATACATGTCGTATAGAATTCTTCTAAGGAGGTAACATAATCACCATTCATGATTCATGAAGAACATTCCAGATCCTGATGTACATACATGACATTAAGTAGATAAAATTATAGAAGAGTTTCAATCAAAGCAACGATAGCAGGTTAATACCATTCTTAACCATATGTCTTCATTAGGAAACATGAAGCTCAAAGGTTCATTTAATCCTCTCGTAACATGGACTTGGCTTATCTCAAGATAGTACCTTCTAAGATAGGTAGCCCGCTCACAGCGATAACATGAATTAAATCTTTACCAGAGTGCTATTATGGTTGAGTATCGCACAATCATCAGAAGGAATGTCAATCTTTCACACCATAATACCACCTTCACAAATTTAACCATCATTACTGTATTCCTCTGGCACGAGCGCCTATAATTTCTCTTTTACAGTTAGAGTGTCGGCCACCTCATTGGCCTTTCCTGATAGTAATAGTTCCTTATAATCAATGTCTTTTGAATGATCTCCAACTAAATTTTCTACCTCATTTCCAATCACTGCTTGTGTGAAAATGCTCTTCCTTAAGCTTTGGTGAGAAAAAAAAATCACCATTTTTCCATAAATTATTGCCTCGGTCTTTAGAGGTTAACATTATCATGACTAACTCTCGATCATACTTAGGACATCTCTTATCTTGGGTCCTTCTTGTTTTCACCAATCTCAACCTTCATTGGGTCAATCTATACTTTCTTATGGTTCAACACGTGCCCCACCTGACATTATTATAATTACGTCATATTTCCTTTATCAAAATTTCTATTCTTGAGAACTTTGAATATTACCTTTCTCCTTGTAAAACCTCTAAGGTTATCCTAAAATCCTTCACCAGGTACACCCTAGGTACAGGGCATATCAAGATGCCATTTACTAATACTAGAACCATTGTCTATATACTTCTGAAAAATTTCTCCACTGATCCTTAAAGGTTGTTGTTACCTTAATCCTTTCCAATTTCATACTGTCAAAACTCATACTGTCCCTATTAATGGTGAAATGCCAACCCTTATACATTCCCCTAGGGTTCATCTCAAGTTATCACGGTTCTATCCTTATTTCCACCTTTAAAAGGTACTTCCACTCTTCCATTGATAAATCAATTCATCTATCCCTGACAAGGGTATCTCATTCAATCATTCCCACCTCGATAGTCTATACTTAGCGTCATGGTAACATCCTTTTCCAAACTGAGGTCATTCTATATGGCCTCCAAAAGATAACAATGGTTATCTGCTTTTCTTGCATGATTTGGTAATGATAGGAGGGATGTTCTGGAAGATATTGGTCGTGTTCAATGTGAACTTCTTTTTACTAAATCCTCATTTACCTCTGTTATTTATCTCAACAGCCACTCAATATTGGGACATCTTTTATACCTGGCGTCTCCTTTTCTAGGTATCAAGTCACATGTCTTACATACACTTCACATTCTTGAAGGTCACTTCCTTCATCCAATTTCCTAATTTCTTGCTTTCATGTCTCCTCAGTCCATCTGTGTTTCCTTATTAATCCATCGATCTATCTCAAAGTTTCATCAAATACTCTCAACTTCAAGGGGATTAACTATACGTATCGCTTATGCCTTCAAACCTTGAATTTATCTCATGATCAGTCACCATCGTGCTGATGATGACACATTTCTCTATATTTATTGCAAGGGTTTCTTAGGGTTTCCCATACCTAACTCCCTTATCACTTCTCAACTATATTTCCTTTATATCCCTTTATACTCCTTCCCTTTTCAGTCTTTTATTTTCTTTTCTATTACAACCATTACATGAACCAACATAACATAAGCATTGATTTCAAACATCCCGTCATTCTGGATTCGTGTCCTCAGAACGAATCTTGACAACTTTTATAACTTAGATTCATAATTCATCATACTCGTCCGCTTTTGTTTTGGCTCTAAAGCTTTTACACTACCTCCATAACCTTGGGAAGTACTTTCCCGAAAATAATTGTCTGAACTTTAATCAGTTTATTATAACATCTGGCTCTGTGCCTTTCTTGGCCTTTCACCAGCGGGTGGCCTCTCTCTTAGGAGGGTAGGTGATAAAAACAGTCTTTTGTGATTCGTCAATCATTTAGAATCTCAAATGATTCCTATATATCCTTTAGCCAGGCTCTTGCCTCGACTGGGTCAGCTTGTTCCTTGGAACTCTGAGAGCTTAGCGACTTAAAGGTCCTGAAAGAATTTATCACCGTATTGTTTCCTCAGGGTGGTGGTTGGGGATAATAGTCTAAGTTCTATTTAGACAGGTCCATGAATTTCCGTATAGGAGTACCGTCTTGGTGCTCCCTTCCTTGCTCGACTTATGTTTTCTCAGTCTAAAATATTTCCTCCTACTCCCCATAATCAGGGTCATCTTATACATTAAAATCCTTGTTTTCCACTTCATAATGTTATGGTTTCCTTCTTTCTTGATGGCGACCTCCCTGACTATCATATTCAGGGTTTGCCCTAAATTTTATTCCTCGAACTATGGCTTTCATCTAAGATCCCATCCTTAAGCTTTTGAACATATGGAACCCAAATTCTGTAGGAATACCTCATTATTTCCTTATCATCTTTCTCGATATTAATCTTTTCTCTATTTATTGGCTCTCTGCCTTTATTCATCCCTTTTTCTTGGCACAATATGATCTTTTCCAATAATTCGGGCTGCATTACAATCTCAAACAACTTTTCAGTACCGGCTCCGGTTACCTTCACTTATATTTCCATTTTCTCGAAATCTTTTATCTACTCTTCCGAAGACATTATCATCTTGAGTCTTTCCTTTCTACTAAGGGCGTTAGCCACCATATTGGCTTTCCCTGGATGATAAAGAATCTCATAATCCTAATCCTTGATTAGCTCTAACCACCTCCTCTGGCGCATGTTGAGCTCTTTCTGCGTGGAAATGTACTAGAACTCTTATGGTTTGTGTAAATCTCGCACTTCTCTCCATAAAAGTAGTGCCTCCAATCTTTAGTGCAAAACTATTTCTGTGAGCCCAAGATCATGGGTGGGATATCGAATTTTATATTCCCTTAATTGTCTTGACGCGTACGCGAATACCTTGTCGTGCTGTCTAAGCATGCACCCTAATTCCTTGTATGAAGCGTCACTTATAAATCACAAAATCTCCTTTTCCATCTGGCAACGCCAACATAGGGGTCGTCACCAATCTTTGCTTCAATTCTTGGAAGCTGTTCTCGCATTTTTCTGTCCATTCAAACTTTTCAGTCTTACGAGTAAGCCGCGTTACAGGGGATGCAATCTTTGCAAACTTGAACGAACCTCCGGTAGTAACCGGCCAATCCTACCTCTGATAGTCACCCTGACTACGATCATTAATTCCTTAGCGATCATTTCTTCAGTCTTGTTAGAATCCTCCACGGGATCCTTCTCAGCAACAATCCCTTCTAGGACAACATCCTCAACCGCTACATCCTCAATATGAATATCATCCGGTGCCTCATTAGGGTACTTCATTGGATCCATAATCTGATCCCCAATATGTAGTAAAACATCATCATATTATTGCTCTTGGACTTCAGGGTTCGGAGTCCCACTACCATATAAGATAACGAGCTACGCTTTTATCACGATATTTATAAGGGTTCGCATAAGGGTTTTAACTGTCAGTACTACGTAAGGTAGTCCGACTATGAACTTGGCAAGAGTTCTTACTATCTTAGTGAACTTATCATTTTAACGGCGCATCATCTCTGAGGTTTATAACGCTTAGCTCTGATACCATTTCTATAACACCCCCAAATCCGGGGTCGGGGATCTGGGTTGTCACGAGTTCCATTTCCCTTAATAATACTTAATCTTAATAATCAATCAACTACTGTGTACTATGACCCCACAATATACACACACACACCACAAGTTACAGTCTCAGAGATGAATATCCAAAAATAACACAAGTTATTTTATTCCACAATTATAAGCCATTACACCTAAAAAGGGTTTTTTAATAAATTTACATATTCTTTGCCATTACTACAATTCATAATTATACTGTTGTGAATATGTTGTGTACTTGATGATTACCTAAACAAAATATCTAAGTAGATTTTACTTAGTGAAATAATGTAGCACTCGACGGATAAGAATTATAGTCCCGACGGATAACTCATTATAGTCCCGACGGATGATTAACTTATTATCCATCGAGTGAGTAGCTTATGTAATAATAAGTTTGTAGCACAGTGTTGTATGCACCTTTGTATAGAATCTGGAGTAGCATATAAGTCATGTTGACTTTAACTAGATATGTAGAATAGGTTGATTAACTGTACATAAGCAATGTCTTGTAATTCTGTATAAGTGAAATGAAGTTAAGTGCCAAAATAGCTACCAACGGATGATTAACAAAGCTTCGACGGATGACCAAAATAGCTACCAACGGATGCTTAACAAAGCTTCGACGGATGATCAAATGACTATCAACGGATGTTTAACATAGCAGTCGACGGATGATTAATTAAGTCATCGACGGATGATCTGAAAGTCGATAGATGATCATATCAAGATTCAAACATCAGTTGAACAGTGAAAGCTGACACACAGCCGTTGAGTTGGATACAAGTACACTGTGGAAGCCCATTAACTGGGTAATAGAGGACGAAAAGCAGCAAAGATCAAGACTGTTAGATTTTATATTTGTTCAGTTCTTTTGACTTTGTAATCTTGGTAATATATAAACCAAGAGAGTAGCAAATAGAAAAATAACTGAGATAGCTAAGAAACAACAACAGAGAAATCTTTGTAAGCACTATCTTTAGCATTTCCTGTGTTCTTAGCAGTTCTATTTGTGTAAGCAGCTGTGAGCATTTCTGCACACAGAGTCCTCTCGATATATTAAATATATCTCTGGTGGAATTGTTTAAATCCACCAGAAAGTTTTTAAAGACTCTTGTTTTTAATTACTTATGTTTTGATTCATTCATGTTTACATTCCGCATTGTGCTAATCAAAACAAATATATCCATAATCGAGTTGAACATTTTTATTTCCAGAAAAAGGTTCAAGAATTCCATTCAACCCCCCTTCTGTAATTCTTGCTATATTGTTAAGGGACTAACAATTGGTATCAGAGCAAGCTCTTAATCTACAAAGAGTTTAAAGATCAAAACAATTCAGCAAGATGAACAAGAAAGATGTTGGAGTCAAGACTCCTTTTCTTGATAAAGATAATTACCATCATTGGAAGGTAAAGATGCATCTTCATATGCTTTCTCAAGATGAGGCCTATGTGGACTGCATAGAAAGAGGCCTTCATGTTCCTATGAGAGCTGCAACAAGAAATGAACCATCTGTTCCAAAGCCAAGGCATGAATGGTCTGATCCTGATATTGAACAAGTCAGGAAAGATAAAAAGGCCATGAACATTCTGTTCAATGGTGTTGATGCAGACATGTTTGATAACATCATCAACTGCAAGACTGCCAAGGAAGTTTGGGACACAATACAGATAATCTGTGATGGTACTGAGCAAGTAAGAGAAAATAAAATGCAGCTCCTGATTCAGCAATATGAGCATTTTCACAATGAAGAAAGTGAGTCACTCACTGACATTTTTAGTAGATTCCAAAAGCTACTAAATGCTCTTAAATTGCATGGAAGAGTCTATCAGACTAAAGACTCCAATCTGAAATTTCTCAGATCTCTTCCAAAGGAATGGAAACCAATAACAGTCTCATTGAGAAACTCACAAGATTATAAGGAGTTTACTTTGGAGAGACTGTATGGCATTCTGAAGACCTATGAGCTTGAGATAGAGCAGGATGAAAGAATGGAGAGAGGAAAGAAGAAAGGAGGATCCATTGCACTAGTGGCTGAACTGGAAAAGGAGAAGGAAGTGAAGATGGAAGTTGTGGAATCAACTTCAAAGGCCTGTGAAAGCAAGGGTAAAGGGCTAGCTGCAGAAAGTGAAGATTCATTGAGTCAAGATGACATGGAGAACATTGATGAGCACCTAGCATTCCTTTCAAGAAGATTTGCCAAGATCAAGTTCAAGAAGAACTTTGGAGCTGCCAAGCCAAATAGAAACATGGTGGATAAATCAAAATTCAAGTGTTTCAAATGTGGCTTGGCAGGGCATTTTGCAAATGAGTGTAGAAAGTCAGATTCCAGTAAGAAAAGATTTGAGTCTGTGGATTATAAGCAAAAATACTTTGATCTACTCAAACAGAAGGAAAGGGCTTTTATTACACAAGAGAATGACTGGGCAGCTGATGGTTTGGATGAAGATGAGGATGTCAGCTATGTCAATCTAGCCCTTATGGCCAAGTCTGATGAAACAGAGACAAGTTCCTCAAGCAATCAGGTAATCACTACAAACCTTGCACATTTATCTAAAGCTGAGTGTAATGATGCAATAAATGACATGTCTACAGAATTGTATCATTTGCGTGTTACACTTAAGTCCCTCACTAAAGAAAATGCTAAAATCAAAGAAAACAACTTGTTTTTGAGTGAGAGGAATAATGTGCTTGAGTCTCAGTTTATTGAGTTTGAGAAACTAAAAATTGAGTGTAGAATGGCCAAGGAGGAATTAACTGAGTCCTTGAAAAAGGAAGAAATTTTAAAGAAGCAGCTCGATCGTGAACAGGAGGTGATTAAAGCATGGAAAACATCCAGAGATGTTCATGCTCAAATCACCAAAGTTCAAGGAATTGAGTCTTTTTGTGATGAAGCCTGGAAAAAGAATAAGGAGAAACTAGAACCTATTTTGGTAGATGGATTGCTGACAGATGTAGACTCGACGGATGATGAGAACTATCCGTCGGATAACAAAAAGTGTTATCCGTCGAATGATAAAAATCCTCATCCGTCGGCTGTGAGCAAACCCATTAGCAAAGCCAAATTAACCAAGCTAAATGAAAAGTATGGGTCTGTTTCCAAGAACTTTGTTTCAGGAGAGTCAAGTCAAGCCAAGAAAGGGAAGAAGGCTAATGTTGGTCACATGACTGTCAAACAGTTAAGTGATAGACTTGAGAAGATAGAGGTAAAAATAGAGACTAAAAGGAAAAACAATAGGAATGGTAAAGTAGGGATTAACAAACATAATAACTACACACCTGACAAATATGCTCCTAGAAAAATCTGTGTCAAATGTGGTAGCGTAAATCATTTGTCTGTTAATTGCAAATCTGCCATGCCTACTCCCATGTCTGTTCAGCCTCAATTCTCTAACATGAATGTCATGCCTCCCATGCCTGTTAATGCTATGCCTACACAGAACATGAATGCACAGTTTGCTAATATGCCATTTGCACCTAATCCATATTATGCTGCATACAATTTGCCTCAAATGCCATTTAGCATTCCTTACTGGAATAACATGTTTGCACCAAGCATGCCATTTCCTGTTAGCCATAACATGCATGATAATTTTGTTGCATCTAGTGGTTTCAAAGGCCCAACCCAAATGACTAAGGAAGAATCTGAAATTCCTAAGTCAAATGAGTTAAGACCTAAGAAACAGAAGAAGAAAGCTAACAAGGCAGGACCCAAGGAAACTTGGGTACCAAAATCAACTTGATTTGATTTTGATGTGTGCAGGGAAACAGAAGGAATCTTTGGTACTTGGATAGTGGTTGTTCAAGACACATGACTGGTGATTCTACCCTGCTCACAGAGTTTGAAGAGAGAGCTGGCCCAAGTATCACTTTTGGAGATGACAGCAAAGGTTATACTGTGGGATATGGCTTGATTTCAAAGGACAATGTCATCATTGAAGAGATTGCCTTAGTGGATGGTCTCAAACACAATCTGTTGAGTATCAGCCAGCTTTGTGATAAAGGCAACTCAGTAACCTTCAACAAAGAAACCTGTGTTATGATTAATAATCAAAACAACAAAGTGGTTCTCATTGGTGTGAGAAGAGGAAATGTGTATCTAGCTGACTTCAACTCAACTAAAGCAGAATCTGTAACTTGTCTTCTTAGTAAAGCAAGTCAAGATGAAAGTTGGCTATGGCACAAGAAGCTATCCCATTTGAACTTCAAGACCATGAATGAGCTGGTAAAGAAAGAGCTAGTTAGAGGCATTCCTATGGTGGAGTTTACAAAGGATGGACTGTGTGATGCCTGCCAAAAAGGGAAGCAGATTAAAGCATCATTCCAGAAGAAACTTGATTCAGCAATTGAAGAGCCTCTACAACTGCTTCACATGGATTTGTTTGGACCAGTCAATATATTGTCAATCTCAAAGAAAAGATTTTGCCTAGTAATTGTAGATGATTTCTCAAAGTTCTCTTGGACATATTTCCTGAAGTCCAAAGATGAGGCTAGTGAAATCATCATCAATCACATAAGGCAAGTTAACAATCATCCTGATTTCAAAGTTAGAAAAATCAGGAGTGATAATGGAACTGAGTTCAAGAACTATATCATGAGAGCATTTTGTGAGGAAAATGGAATCTTGCATGAGTTTTGGAAAGAAAGAATAGATCTCTTATTGAAGCTGCAAGGACAATGCTTGAAGAATCAAAACTACCAACATACTTCTGGGTTGAAGCTGTAAACACTGGATGCTACACTCAGAACATCTCTCTGATTAATCAAGCAAGATGCATGACACCTTATCAATTGTTCAAGAACAAGAAGCCAACTCTGAACTTTCTTCATATCTTTGGCTGTAAATGCTATATTTTGAGAAATCAAACTGATCAAAATGGGAAGTTTGATGCTAAAGCAGATGAAGGAATTTTTGTTGGATATGCTGTTGGTAAAGCATATAGAGTCTACAATCTAAGAACCAACATTGTTGTTGAATCTATACATGTTGTGTTTGATGATAAAAAGATTGAAGGACTAATAGATGGAGATTACCATGAGAGCCTCAAATTCGACAATGTTGAGATGGTCAGTGATGAAAGTGATGATGAGAGTGATCAAGAATCAGTGTCTAAGGATAATGCAGATAAATCTACTACAAATGAAGCACAAAACTCAACATCCGTCGAGTTACATAATGCTTCATCCGTCGGAAGGCAATCTGTATTATCCGTCAAAAGACAACCTGCCTCATCCGTCGGTACTCAAAATTCACCATCCGTCGGGTTTTCAAAAGGAGCAGGAAGTCAAGGCAGATCACCCATAGAAAGCACCCCAATCTCAAATCAAAGATCCACAAACTCAGGGGGAGTTTCTAGCAATCAAAACTCAATCACACATCAAGACAACATTGAGGTCTCTTCATCTAGGGCTAATCTACCTCAACCAAGAAAATGGACAAAAGCTCACCCCTTTGAACTGATTATTGGTGATGTTTCTTCCAGAGTTCAAACCAGGAGAGCAACTCAAGAAGAATGTCTATACAGTAGCTTCCTGTCTAAGGAAGAACCAAAGAAGGTAGAAGAAGCCTTGTTAAATCCTGATTGGATTTTAGCTATGTAGGAGGAGCTAAACCAATTTGAAAGGAATAAAGTATGGAAGCTGGTACCCAAGCCTACAGGAAAGAATCCAATAGACACCAAATGGGTATTCAGAAACAAGATGGATGAAAATGGCATAGTAGTAAGGAACAAAGCAAGATTGGTTGCTAAAGGCTATTGTCAGCAAGAAGGAATAGATTTTGATGAAACATTTGCTCCTGTTGCAAGACTTGAAGCCATCAGAATCTTCTTAGCCTATGCAGCCCATGCCAATTTCAAGGTCTATCAAATGGATGTCAAAAGTGCCTTTCTGAATGGAGATTTGGAGGAAGAAGTGTATGTAAGTCAACCTCCTGGCTTTGAAGATCCAAATTTCCCAGAGTATGTCTATTATCTACTGAAAGCACTTTATGGACTGAAGCAATCACCTAGAGCCTGGTATGACACTTTATCAAAGTTCCTTTTGGAAAATCACTTCACAAGAGGTACTGTAGATAAAACTTTATTTTTCAGAAATGTGAATGGCTCTAGCATACTTGTTCAAATTTATGTAGATGATATTATTTTTGGCTCTACAGATGAGAAACTTTGTAAAAAGTTTGCCAAACTGATGCAAAACAAGTATGAAATGAGTATGATGGGAGAACTAACTTACTTTCTTGGTTTACAAGTTAAGCAAGTTAGTGATGGAATATTCATTAGTCAAACTAAATATATTTTTGATCGTTTAAAGAAGTTTGATCTAATGGATTGCACATCTGCAAAAACTCCCATGACCACTGCAACTAAGCTTGAACTAGACACTACTGAAAAGTCTGTGGATATTTCAAGTTATAGAGGCATGGTTGGCTCACTTCTGTACTTAACAGCTAGTAGGCCAGATATAATGTTTGCTACATGTTTGTGTGCTAGATTTCAGGCTGATCCTAGAGAGTCTCTTTTGATAGCTATTAAGAGAATCTTCAGATATCTCAAAGGAACACCAAACCTTGGCATTTGGTATCCTAGAGATTCTGGCTTTGATCAAACTGGTTATTCAGATGCAGATTATGCAGGTTGCAGAATTGATAGAAAAAGCACAACAGGAACCTGTCAATTTTTAGGAGACAAGCTTGTGTCCTGGTTCAGTAAAAAGCAAAATTCAGTTTCCACTTCTACAGCTGAAGCTGAATATATTGCTTCTGGAAGTTGTTGTGCACAGATTTTATGGATGAAAAATCAATTGCTAGACTATGGTTTGCAAATTGAAAGGATTCCTATTTTCTGTGACAACACAAGTGCAATTGCCATCACTGAAAATCCAGTGCAACATTCAAGGACAAAGCATATAGACATCAAGTAGCATTTCATAAGGGAACATATAATGAATGGTACTGTAGAGTTACATTTTGTTCCAAGTGAGAAGCAACTTGCAGATATTTTTACCAAGCCACTGGATGAATCCACCTTTTCTAGGTTGGTAAGTGAGTTAGGTATGCTTAATTACTCTTGAATTTATCTGAATTATTTTGCAAGTTGAAAAGTAGCCATAAATTTAACTGATTTTTAGTCTTGGATGAAAATTTTGGCTAAGTCAAAATTTGCATCTCGACGGATGACCATTATCCATCGAGTTGAGTCATCCGTCGATATACAAATTGTAAATAAAAATCAATTACTTTTCTGGAGTATTTTAAAGCTCGACGGATATCAACTTATCCTCATCCGTCAAAGTGTCTAAATCTTAACCGTTAATTCCCTGAACATTATCCATCGAGTATACTTACAGTTTGTAAGCATTACACGACGGATAATGGGTGGAATTTTTATAGTTTATTTTAAAACGGCTATTTTAGACAATTTCTATTGGGTAATTTACTTCTCTTTATTATTTTTATCAGTTGATTTTGAGTAAAGTATAAAAGCTTATTTCATTCTAATCATTTTCTTTTATCATTCTCAAATTCAACTGTGTTACTTCATTCTCTCTCAAGCAAAAATCCTCTTTCTCTTCAAGCTTTTCTTCTCTAACAATGGCATCTGTAGTTAAGATCATGTCACAGACTGGGTTCATCTATGAGAAGAACAACTTCACTGCCTTGGTCAATAAGGGGATTCATCAATCTGAAGACTATCATAAGATGATGGACTTCGTGAACAACTGCAAGTTAAGTTTTGCCATGCTGGAATCACCCACAATTTATTGTGAAGTTGTTGAGGAGATGTGGACAACATCAATCTATAACTCTACTAACAAAACCATCACTCTAACCATCAAAGGTAATGATTTCTGTATCAATAGTGATGTCATAAAAGCATGTTTCAAGATTCCTGATGATAATGTAATTGCACCATACACTGACACTGATATTTTCAATATGCTCAATTTCATTCATTATGCACTTCCTACTACAAAACTAAGTGAAATTAGAAGACTAGGTCTTAGGAAGGAATGGAGTTACTTTTGTGATGTAGTAACTAAAGTCTTTTCTGGAAAAATCAGTAATTTTGATTCTGTGAACATTTCCATGCTTAACATGCTATACATGCTAGTTACAGACAAATATTACAATTTCAGTGACCTTGTTGTGTATGAGTTAGGTTTTAAACTAGGTGACTTAGCCAAAAGAGGAAAGAATATTTACTATGCTAGATTTTTTATGCTTTTGGCTAACCATCTTTTTCAAGAGATTGAGCTTGAAAACCCAAACAACAAATTAGCTTGTTGGGTTCAAGAGAGAAGAATCATTGCAGACTTGAACAGAGCCAACCATCACAAGGATGTGCCAATGTTCTATTTTCCTGTAATGCTGACACCTCAGGTAAGTGAGGTAAGTTCATCCAGACCCTCAACTATTCCAATCTCTTCTATTTCTTTGACTTCAGGCATAACTATGGCAACTGTGACAATGACCAAACAGTTGCCTACCAAAGCTGCCAAACCAACTGCAATTTCTAAATCCAAATCAAAGAAAACCCCCTCTGGTATCTCTCAAAAGGTACCAGTTCAAAAATCTACCAAAACCAAAGAGGGGAGTGTGAAGGAGGGTAAGATAGGTGAGGGAAGGGGTGAACATCAAAGAAACCCCAAGGATAAGGTTGGAGAGTTGAGTGAATCCCAGCCTAGCCACAATGCAGTTTCCCAACAAACTTTAGTGCTTAAAAAGGACAAAAGCTCACTTCTAGCTGCATCCTCCCAAAAGGATGTGGCTATTGAACAAAGCTCTCATCCAAGAGCACATGCCAAGAGGGTTAGGGACACAAGCTCACACCAAACCTACACTAGAAAGAAGAAATCCAAAACAACTGGGGATGCACAGGGCACGCACTTAGTGCAAACTGGTGCTAAAGACACAGTCCCTGCACCTTCTCAAATTCAGATTGATGTGGCTCCAATAAATGTGGAGTCACAGCCAAAATCTCTCATAATAGAAGCCACAGAAACACAATACTCACGAACTAACTCACTGGAAGTGGACATGATAAACACTTCAATTCCTGATTCCCCTTCTTTAACTCTATTGGGGAAGCCAAAATCTAGTGCAAGTGAGCATCATCTTTTAGATGATTTGTTGGCTCACTTGCCAATTCTTTCTGATTCTATTGTGACATCTGTGCCTCAAATAACTTCAATCAACACAGAGTCAACAATAGTTTCTCTTCCCACCTCATTCATTTCTACTCTCTCGATGGATATTGCTCATCTGTCGAGTAGTGATTGTATCCCGACATATAAGCTTAACATCAGTTATCCGTCGGATAGCTTTACCACTAACCCGACGGATATCACTTATCCGTCGAGTGTCTCTGCACAACTTCAAACTTCAATAATTTCAAGTGCAGAAGATTTGGTGGTAATACAATCACTCTTAGGACTGAGAGAGGAGAGTGCATTGAGTGAGAGACTGGGTTGCTCCCAGGCAAAAGGAGAGGAAAAGAGTGAATCTCAGCAATCCATTCATTCAGGATTGGCAAAAGTGAGTGAGAGGAGTCCCACCTTAGTAGGTGAAGGTGAGGGTGTGAGGGTGGGGAGCCAGGGTGAGACCCTGATACAACAAAAGAGAGAATATAAGAGAAAGGCAGGTACTGGAGAAATAAGGATGGAACGAGCCATTGCTAGTGAGTCAATGATTGTGGATGATGCTGAAAAGGAAAGACAATTTCAGCAACATTACAAAGCTGTAATTGATAACATTTCCTTGGATGCTGACACTTTTACTCACCCTGTTTTAGCCTATCAACTGTTGGCTGCTCAGGGCAATGTGGAGGCAGAGCAGACTTTGAATTTAGTGCACACCACAGAATCTCTTCAAAGAGATAAAGCTGCTGTGAACAGAATGCCTTCTCAAGCTGGAGAGCCATCTGAAGAATTTGGAGTAAATTCTGATGATGATGACTCTGGTTCTTTGGATGGAAGCATGAACTTAGGGGGAGCTGGAGGCCCAAGTTCTGCTTTCAGTTTACCTAAATGGGCATGGGCAAAGGAATTTTCACCAGGGCAATTTGAGGTGTCTTTGGTAAAACAAGTAATAGCTATTCAGCAGGCCCTTCAGGAAGCTTCAGATGCTGGTACCAAGTCTGTTCTTCAAGCTCACCTAGACTCTTTACATTTAATGAAGATCCAACACTCAAGACAGACTCAGTGTGAATGAATTGAAAAAGGAGATAGCTGACTTAAAGACATATAACTCTGAGAAGCTGGATTCAATAATGCCATATGGTACCATGCATGATCTATTACTAAGATTAAGGAGAGAATCAGATTCTGACAAGAAGATAGCCAAGCTGGAGAACAGAGTTCAGGTTATTGAGAATTCAGTGGCTCTACTTCTTCAAAATCAACAGACTCAGACAAATCTTCTTATGCAACTGGCTAAAGCACAAGGCCTAACTCCTCCACTTGATGATAACAAAAAGGGGGAGAGAGAATCAAGTAAGGGGGAGAAAGGACCAACTGAGGGGGAGAAACTTCTAGTTCAAATCAGCAAAGTAATTATACCTTTAATTAATATCTCCAAGCCACCAGTTGCAGATGGTATAGATCTTATAAATGCATCAGCAGCAAATTTGAAAGATGCTGATAAAGGAGAGTTGACTCTGATCAACTGGAAAAAGATTGATGAGGAAATACAAAAAAAGTTTCAATTAGTCAAGGAACTAGATCAGTTAGCCATCCATCACTCTCATGTCAAGCCAATCAATGTGAATGAGATGAGCATGAACTATCTGGAGAAAGGACAATCTTCCTGCATCAAGACTACAAAGGCTGAGATAATTCTTAAACCAAGGGCAAACTATCCAAAGTTATCTTTGAAGAACCCTATGGATTCTGTGTATGAGACACCCAAGCCTGATGAAAAGAAGCTTCTGTCAAGATCTATTCTCCTCTACAAAGATCCAGCTGATTCGGCCTCAAGAAAGAGAATTGCAAAGATATTCAGAAATGGGAAGGAAATTTGTGTGGTAGCTGGACATCCACAATTTGCTCATGCAAAGGAAGAAGAAAAAGCCAGATTGAAGCAGGAAAAGAGGCAAGCTGCTCTAGATGCAAAGAAGTCTAAACAAAAGAAAGAACAGTTTGCTATCTTGGCCAAGCTACAGGCTGTGAATTCTTCTCAACAAATTCCCTTTCAACCATCTCAAGCTACTGAATCAGAGAAGAAGATTGAAAAACAGAAGAAATCCCCAAGAAAGAAAGAACTGGCTAAAAGAACAAAAAGAAAGTTGGATGTTGTTGACAAGGAATTGGAAGATCAATTTCCAAAGGAATCCACTCTAGCTGAAACTCAAGCATCAAAGCCCTCTGTGGTGTTTGAAGACATAAGGGTGGTGGACCCCTACAAGAACATACATGGAGAGCCTATTTTGCCAAAGGATGAGCCAATAGAGTGGGATAAATTACCAATTCCTGACTTCAACTTGCCAATTCTTACTAAGCCAAGAAGGACAAAATCAAGGGCAGTCAAGAAAGTGAAGCTGTCACCTCTCAAATCCAAGTCAGTAGTCAAAGCTCAACCCAAGGTCAACAGGGGAGACTACTTGTACTTGTGTGACATCAAAGAATTCTCAGATCTAAACCTTTATCTAGAGGAGCTGGATGAGGTAAGGGCAATTGATGCATACAGAAACCTACCTGAAAGGTTGGTGTTCAAGTACAAAGGGGGAAGGGAGATTCAGTGGCCTCTTCACTGGATACTTCAAGAAAGCCAAGCTGTGTTGATCAAAGTCTATTCATCCTTCAAGAAAAACTTTGGGTTCAATGTAACTGCAAGAAAATTAGTATTGAAGAAGATTGAAGAGCTAAGGACTGTTAGAGCCAAAGATGCACTACCCAAAACTCTTATCATCCTATACACAGGGAGAAGAGTGCATCTAAGGTCCTACTGGCTGATGGAATTCATGGATGACAAGGGTGTGAGAAGATTCTTCAGATTAGAAGACCAATTGAGTATCTCTAGCAATGAGACTCTCTTGGAAATGCAAGAAATGTTAGATCTCTCAGAATCTGATGAATTAGAATTCCACAGACAGCTCCAGAATCAAATTGAAGAAAACAACAGAAAGCTTGGAAGAAGATCCATGCCTTCAAGAATCTAGAAAAATCTGCTCAGACTAGAGGAGCCTCTTGAACTGACTGTGAGCCAAACCTTGTACATTTTTTGTTTAAATTGAAGCACTTTCAGTTTTATCTACTTATCTTTAAAGATATATGTTTAGGATGTTTTGTTATCATCAAGTATCTCTTAATTTATGGCTACAATTCCAGTAGACATAAATTGGGGGAGATTGTTGTGAATATGTTGTGTACTTGATGATTACCTAAACAAAATATCTAAGTAGATTTTACTTAGTGAAATAATGTAGCACTCGACGGATAAGAATTATAGTCCCGACGGATAACTCATTATAGTCCCGACGGATGATTAACTTATTATCCATCGAGTGATTAGCTTATGTAATAATAAGTTTGTAGCACAGTGTTGTATGCACCTTTGTATAGAATCTGGAGTAGCATATAAGTCATGTTGACTTTAACTAGATATGCAGAATAGGTTGATTAACTGTATATAAGCAATGTCTTGTAATTCTGTATAAGTGAAATGAAGTCAAGTGCCAAAATAGCTACCAACGGATGATTAACAAAGCTTCGACGGATGACCAAAATAGCTACCAACGGATGCTTAACAAAGCTTCGACGGATGATCAAATGACTATCAACGGATGTTTAACATAGCAGTCGACGGATGATCAATTAAGTCATCGACGGATGATCTGAAAGTCGACAGATGATCATATCAAGATTCAAACATCAGTTGAATAGTGAAAGCTGACACACAACCGTAGAGTTGGATACAAGTACACTGTGGAAGCCCATTAACTGGGTAATAGAGGATGAAAAGCAGCAAAGATCAAGACTGTTAGATTTTATATTTGTTCAGTTCTTTTGACTTTGTAATCTTCGTAATATATAAACCAAGCGAGTAGCAAATAGAAAAATAACTGAGATAGCTAAGAAATAACAACAGAGAAATCTTTGTAAGCACTATCTTTAGCATTTCCTGTGTTCTTAGCAGTTCTATTTGTGTAAGCAGCTGTGTGCATTTCTGCACACAGAGTCCTCTCGATATATTAAATATATCTCTGGTGGAATTGTTTAAATCCACCAGAAAGTTTTTAAAGACTCTTGTTTTTAATTACTTATATTTTGATTCATTCAAGTTTACATTCCGCATTGTGCTAATCAAAACAAATATATCCATAATCGAGTTGAACATTTTTATTTCAAGAAAAAGGTTCAAGAATTCCATTCAACCCCCCTTCTGTAATTCTTGCTATATTGTTAAGGGACTAACATATACATAAGTCTGGTACATCAAAAGTTGAAAGCCTAGCCTATTGGTAGTTCCTACCTCAGCTACAACGGCATCAACGCCTACAGGAAACTGCGGAACGTTTCTTATCCGCTCATGAATTGGGAGCTTGGTCCTGTTCATCTTGTCTATCTGTTGTTGTGTGATGAAAGAAGAAAGCAACGGTGAGCAACAAGCCCACCAAAATAATATGTATAATGATTTACAATATATGAGCATTCTCATAGTAGTCATGAAAGTCTTGGTCAAACAGATATGAACCAAGTTTAATATCTTAACGCGACCAAGTCGCAAAATATTCAGTATATCTGTATATATACTTTTCGAAATTTTGGAAATCCCCTTCCATGCATAATATACACAGAGTTCTAGTCTATAACTGTATAAAGATATCGTTGCAAGGTGATCTCATATATCTAACCTTGTCTCAACGTTTTTCTGAAAATCCTTTTCATACATAAGATAATCATTTACTAGATATAAGTTAAAAAATGAAGTTACAAGATACTCCAATATACTTATATCTTTTCCGAATACTACTTGAACTACTACCGTTCAAGTTATAATTAGTTTCAAAAGTTCATCACACAGATGAGACTACAAGATAAGACTTGAGTAGATTCAATCTTTGAAATATTATTGAATGAAATGAAGTTACGAGATATTTCATTAAGTCCCGATATATATATCCATATATATATATCTCATACATTTCCTGAAAACCTGTCATGTAAAGTATGAATAGAGTTGTAATATCCAATGAATTTGGAAAGAAAAGAATTTTGGCATAAACCCGATATCTTGCTGATCAGGCAAAGATACCCATTAAGTAAACTTTTCTACTATAGATGGATGAATTCCTCGCCGGTCATCACCCTGGCAGCATTAAGACCTCACGCTAGACCGTTACCCGGCCACTCACGCGTGGAAAGACTGTCACCCAGCCTCTTACACCTTCATAGACCGTACCCCGCCATGTCGCTTATGCCGACTCAATTAGATGGACTTACTTCCCGAACGTTGGGCAAGTAATCAAATTGTTTTCTCAAAACAGCAACCTCGTTGCGAATATAAAATACACCACAGAGCCGGATCCCTCGGATTTTTGAGCGAGTATTCAAGTCCCCTTCGAAAGGAAGATCTTAAATTTGAAAACGAGTTTTGGGATCCGCTCTAACTTTTAAAATCATTTTGAATACTCTAAAACATTTTTAAGAATGTTTGGAGTAATGTTGATTTAAGAAAATAAATCTGTCCTGATATGTTGGAGAATATCTGAATATTATTATTTAAATAATATTCCCATAAGAATAATCTTTACAAAAATAAATGAAGTATAAGTTTTAAAAACTCATCCTTGAAACAAATAATAAATAACAAAAGATATACTTATACGAAAGTACGATCTTTATTTGAATAATCGAAAATAAGTTTGAATATCGAAACATTATTCTTTAATAAAATAAAGAATATTATTTAATAAAAATAAGCGGAGTCATAAGTCCTCGAATGAATATTCAAAATAATATTCATTAAATAAAATAAGCGGAGTCATAAGTCCTCGAATGAATATTCAAAATAATATTCATTAAATAAAATAATGTTATCGAATAAACCTTATTCGATTAATAGTTTTGAAAACTATTTATATATATATACATATACTATACTCGGGAACATCGACTCCCGGTTTAGAAAAATGTTCACCTTCGTGTCCCTTATACTAAGGGTACTGCTTATATCTCTAGCATAGGTATTATGCAGTTTATAAGCATTTGAATTGATAATAGAATATCAAGATTATGAAATAGGCATGCATATATATATATATATCATATCAACATGCTCCAATATATCGCAAGATTTGCTAATAACAATTATGCACTTATCACAAGATAATGCATATACATATTTACATCACAACAACAGTATAATGGGTAGAAAACTTGCATGAGTGCTCCGGGGTAGACTTAAGCTTAGAGTGGGTCCAGTCGCTTAAGAAACTAGACTTTATCCACTTAGACCCTAACATTTGCTTATACGCTTAACGATTTGCGTTAATCGTTCGCACACCCTCGGCTCCACCAATTTTAATAAATTAATCGTTAAGAATTTTAAGGCGAATCTTTTACGAGTACTTTACCAACTTCCTAATCCACCTTACATAATTGTTTTTAATCCAATTAGTCTTTTAGGGGCCTTAAATAAGGTTTCAAAGTTAAGTGAGGGGTAAATGTTCGTTCGCGAAACACCGTAACTTAAAACGGTCGTTTCTCCTAAACCGTACATCGGATTCAAGCGAACCACATACTAAAATGAAGCTTACGACACGATCTAGCTAAACATGGAAAAGTTACATATTGGTAAGTAAGTTATCTGGTCCGAGATTCATGTACAACAGTCTAAGGAAAACGGGCATTACGACGGCTATGTTTACGAGTTTTCCAAGTTTCTCACTACACCAAAACCTCACCAAACAACCCACAATCATTAACACATCAAAACCTCAACCAAATAATACTATAACAGTCCTTATTCTTCAGATTCTTCATCTCAACCAACCACAATCAAGTTCTATAGATTCATTCACCAAATCACTCCAAATTCAAATCAAACTACTAATAATCAAAGATCATGCTTCTCATTTAGAAAACCAACCATCAAACTCACTAATAATCGAAATAAAGGCTAGGGTTTGAAGTTTATACCTTCCTTGGGAGGTTTAAGTTGCTAGAAAATCTTAGGGAGCCTCCTACAAGCTTGATCTTTCCAAAGAAATCAAGAACACAAAGTTAGGTTTTGAAGTTTATAAACGTGTGATTGAAAGAACTGTAAAAATGAGGATCTTACCTGGATTATTTGGACGAGACTTGTGAACAAGAGTTGTAGGCCATCTCAATACCTTTCCAATGAGCTATAGAACACAACATTTGGGGTGAGAAATGAAGGAGATACAGCAGTTTTAATGTGCTGGTTCTGTTTTGGCCGAGAGCAATGGAAATGGGGGAGGAAATGCTTTTGCTTTCTTGTGTTGCGGGAATAATGTGGTGGATAATGATGGGTTGTCTTGATATTTTGCTAGGTTAATAATAAACAAAGGAGTTAGTGGAAGATGATCTCACCATTTGCCATGTGTTGGTGATTTATGGTGAGATGAGATCATCCCTAGTTAACTAGATAATTAACTAGCCATTCCTTCCTAACTATCACTTGGTTTCTTGGTTGATCAACCATCCACTTGCCTTGCCACTTGCAAAGGTATTTACAAGAGTTGTTATTCATTTCTTTGTCTGGTTATCACTCACTCTCGTTGATCATTTGGTTAAATACCTCAATGGTTTTATTGATAAAATCTTCTTGTTATTTTTAATACTTAAATTAATTCTCCTTTATAATCCTTGAATTTAAAATCCTTCATCTTAATATTAATTCCTTAAATCCTTTAATGTATGGTGGAAATCTCGGGGAAAAATAAAAGTGCCCGTTTTCGAAATCCGACGGCTTTTATATACACTTATTTTCTTTATGGAATACTAATACGATCTTAGAATTTCCATAACAGTACTCCTATATATCATGGTCTGATAATTTTTCTTAATCAGCATTGTCAGCAAAAGTTACTATTCATCCGGGTTTCAAAAATTTCCAAAAATTGGGGTTATTACAAAGATGATTTACAATAGGCTTTCTTTTAGACATGATTGAGTAAGGTAATTTGCCATGCCCCTTGTTAATGAGATATCTGTTCTGAGTGTAGCATGCAGTGTTAACAGCCTCTTCCCAGAAACTTGTTGGCAACTTGGCATCTTGCAGCATTATTCTAGCAGCTTCAACTAATGTTCCGTTCTTTCTTTCAACTACTCCATTTTGTTGAGGTGTTCTAGCAGCTGAGAGTTCTTGAACAATGCCTTTACTTTTACAGAATTCACTCAATATTGCATTTCAAAATCCTGTTCCATTATTACTTCTCAATCTTTTTACATAATTGTGATCTTCAGCCTATTTTTCTATCTTCTTGATGTGCTCAATTATGATGTGTGGAGTATCATCTTTAGAGTTCATGAACTCTACCCAAGTGTATCTTGAGAAATCATCCACCATCACAAGTGCATATTTGTTTCTTGAAATTGATAAAACATTTACTGGCCCAAATAAGTTCATGTGAATAAGTTGTAATGGTGCACTTATAAAATTCATAGTTTTTGACTTGTGGCTTGATCTTTTCATTTTTCCTTTCTGACAAGCTTCACAAACTTCAACTTGAGCAAACTCCAGTTTAAGCATGTCTCTTACTAACTCCTTTTTGACCAAGGTGTTAATTGCCTTGAAATTCAAGTGAGACAGCTTCTTATGCCATAGCTTTCTTTGTTCTTCTGATGCCGTAGTGTAGAAGCAACAAATTTCATCCTTATTTGTTGAGTCCAACTATGCAACAAATAAGCTCCCTTTCCTTGCTCCTTTCAGAGAAACTTCACCAGTTTTCTTGCTGATAAAAGTGCATTCTTCTGTGTTGAATAAAACTTCAAAACCTTTGTCTGCAAATTGGCTGACACTGGGAAGATTCACTTTAAGACCAGCTACCAGTGCTACATCATCAATGGCAACATTTTCAGAAACAATCTTGCCATATCCCATTGTGAATCCTTTGCTATTGTTTCCATAGGTCACCAAAGGGCCAGCTTTCTCCTCAAACTGTGATAGCAGGGCCATATCACCTGTCATATATGTGGAACACCCACTGTCAATGATCCATATGACTTTCTTCACTTTGCCCTGCACACAATGAGTTTTAAGTGTGTTTAGCAACCCAAGAAGTGTTGGGTACTTTCTTCTTGTTAACTGATTTAGCAGAAGTAGAATGAGTTGTTTCAGATAAAATAGAATTCAATGACTGTTGTGCATTTTCCCTATCTGATGTAGACCCAATTTTTGTTTCTTTAAGATCTATTCTCAGTTTGTGGCAACTCTTCATCACTTTGAAGTTGCAAGGGATACATTCAAACTTGTCACAGGATTAAGTAGGAATCATTTGCATCTGCTTCATTGTACTTGCATGCTCCTTCAGCTGGCTTGCTAACAACCTTTTTACAAAGGTTAGTTAGATGATTTACAAAGCCATATTTTTCACACTTCTTTCTTGGAGCATCTGCAACATAAGCAAAATTGTTGCTTTTGTTTATCCCAATTTTCCCATTTCTATTTTTCTTCTTCTTTCTTGCATCTTCAGTCTTGGTCTCTTTGACAGGTGTCTTGGAATTTTGATTGTCCATGAGCTTTTCTTGAGCTTTGGAGGGTGGAGTTGTTTCTGCATTTTTCTTCTCTTTATCTTCATCAGCAATTTCTTGCTTGATAATCAACTCTTCTTCACTGAAATTAACTTCACATGCCTTGAACATAGGCGAGGAAACCTTTTTCATCATTGATGGAACATTTTCATTTTCTGTTGATTTTCCCTTGTCACCTATGTCTTTCTTTTTTCTGTTCAAGGCATCATAGTCAAGACCAATAGCAATGTTTGCACATGGTTTGTTTTTCTCATGATACTGTCCAATTAACTCAGATGCATTCTTGAAAGATTTCAACTTAACTTCATTCTTTTCCAGCTTCTCCCTTAGCACTGCTTCAATTTCACTTGCACACTTGAGCTTGTTCTTCAGATATACATTTTCTTGTCTTACAGTTTCGAACTCCACCAACAACAATTCAGCTTCTTGTTTCTAACTTTCAAGCTTCTCATTTATCTTTGTCAGTCTACTCACTTCTTCATTAGCATCAACCATACTTGTATGTATGTGAAACATTTATGTGCTCATCTTTTCTACAGTTTCCTTATATTGACTCACATTTAAATCAATGGTAGTGAGAGTTGGCACTTGTGATTTTGATGAGGATAGTTCTCCCTGCTCCAAGGCCATTAAAGCATAATTTCGAACTTCTTCATCTTCATCATTATCAGAGTCATCCCAACTTTTTCCCTCTGTAATATAAGCTTTGCTTTGTTGTTTCTTCAGAAGAGCTTCATACTTTGCTACCAGTTCAAGATAAGCTTTGTCCTTCTTTGTTTTCTTGGGTTTCCTGCATTCTGTAGCAAAATGGCCTAGTTCATCACAATTAAAGCATCTTATCTTTGATCTGTCAACAGATCCAATTTTTAACCATTTCTGCTATCAGATGTGTACTTCCCTTTCCCTTTCCAGCTGTTGTCTTTGTTGAAAGAGTGTCTTTTACCCTTGAAATATCTTAGCTTCTTTACTCTAATGTTAGAGAATTTTCTAGACAAGTAGGCCATTGACTGATCTAGCTCATCCAGTTCATCAAGAGTGTAGAACTCATCTTCTTCCAATTCCAGAATGACTTGTTCCTTTGAATCATTTGTTCATTGCTCACTTGTTGAGGCAATTGGAGTTTGAGATATTTGCTCATCATTAGATGTTTGGCTTTCATTGACAATCAAAGCACTTGAGCCATCTACAACATGTCCTTGACCAGATCTCAATGATTTCCTTTGAATCATTTCTAGTTCATATGTTTTAAGAATTCCATATAGAACTTCCAGTGTTATTCTGTTCAAGTCTCTCCCTTCCCTGATTGCTGAGATTTTCTGTTCCAAATGATCAGGGAGAGTAAGCAAGAACTTCAAGTTCACTTCTTCAGCTTCATAATACTTGTCTTGGAGCTGCAATTCATTTATCAGCTTATTGAACCTTTCAAACACATAAGTTAGACTTTCTTTTGGCTTGGCCATGAAACCCTCATACTGTGAAATCAGTATCCTTCTTTGATTAGATCTAACTTCCTCAGTTCCTTCACATAGTATTTCAATCTTTTCCCAGATTTGTTTGGCAGTGTCACAGTTGAAAATGTTGTTGTACATCACATTGTCAAGTGATTCTATAAGTATTAGTTGCAAGCCACTATCCAGGGAAACTTTCTATTAGTATTCTAGTCTTCAGCTTCATTTTAGTATTAAATTCGTTGATTGTGGTTAAAAAATCATTGAAATCGGAGTTTTGGCCGAAACTGAGTTCGTGGTCACCAGTTTCCACGGCTTTTGGCCGGAAATCGCGAATCACGACTCCTTTGTAGTGACTAGTGAGTGTTTCCAGACCAGTGTAGCAGGGTTGATTTACAATGGATTGCTGTAAAAAAAACTTGAAAAAAATGAAATTTTGGTGGTTGTTGTGTAGTGGCAGGAAAACGGCGACTTCGTCGGTTTCTGGGTTCAAACCCAGATTTCGGTGAAGTTCTACCGGATCCGGTAGGGTTCATGTTAACCCGGTATCGACCCGCCACCTGACCGCTTTCAATCTGAAATGCCCTAAATCTTAAATCAAATTCCGTTTGAGTATAATAATTTAAAAAACAACAAATTCGAAATTCCTTATTTTAATTCAAAAAATAAAAATATAATTCCAAAATTTAATTTGGTTAATTATTTTAATAATTAACTGAATTATTTTAAATTCCAAAAATTATTTTCTTTTATTATTTTCAAAAATGCAAATTTGATTTCATTATTTATAATTTATTTTATTTAATTATTTATGATTTAATTAAATGATTAATTTATTTAATCAATTAATTTTATTTATAAATAGTTAAATAAAGTATAATTTTTCATAATTAAGCCACATAATTCCTAATAATTAATTTGAGCTTTGAAAAATATATTTGAGTATTTAAAAATCAATTAATATCATTATTAATTAATTTATTCTTATTTTAATCGTAATAAATGAACCGTTCCTCCGTTTAATACGAAACGAACGCGTCTAGACTCAGAAAAATATTTCGCTTCTATTAAAAATTCTTTTAAGACCCAGATCTCTTTGTATCAAAAGGTCGTTCATTTCATGAGTCGTTCTGAGTTGAATACTTATTGAAACATTCCTATTTTGACCCGATTTCAGTTTAAAAAATACCAAGACCTATCTTTGGACGATCTTACGTATGTGTTATATGAATAACATGATTACATGCTATGTGATATGCATGTTATCTGTTTACAACCTTCGATGCCATGATTAAATAAATGATCGAGTAGATGTTGAGACGTATAGACATCATTCGAGTTTTGTCTAGTTTATTAAATAAGTGCATTTGATTTATAGAATTAAGGCCAATGAGGCAACCAAGGTGTAGATCAAGTTAATTTCATTTTTTTCTAATCAGGAAAGTACCCCTGTTCTATTCCAATTTGAGAATAGATAAATGTTGTATGGTTGAAGTTGATGTTATTGTTAGGTAAATCCCAATGATACAATACTTTCAAAGACTCTTGAATTTATTGAGTCAGATAATTCTAGTAATTGTTCTACTAGAATAATAATCTTATTTCTGATAGATAGTGAATAACTATGTTATCCTATTTCACTTCATACAGTGGAACTTAATATAGATATTTAGCGAATAACTAATCTTACTAGTTATCTCGCCATCAATTGTTGAGAGTACTCCGGACCATGAGAAATGGGGAGTTGATTATGGAAGGATATCGATTGATTCGATTCCTTAAGAAAAATATTTTGATTGGATGGTGCATAGGTGACCGGGGCGGACGGTCCAACAATGGGCTTTGTATTACCTGAAATATGTTTAATACAATTTTTTCTAGGCCTTCAAGTTGCCTTTTATTTAAGTACATACCGATAGTGGCCGATATGTAGTTTATATTTGAGGACTCGTATTGTGGGACATGAATTCTATGAATCATGACCCAGTACTATTACAGTGGTTGATCAGCATATGATAGTATGTCGTTCAGATATAGGGATTCCTATCTAAAACTTATTGTTTATTATTTATAAGCTTATTGTTAGCTGCAGTTACTATTCAAATATTATTGTTTTTCACTTGTTCTTCGTTTACAGCATAATACTGTTGTTATCATTTCAAGCACACATATTATACTGCTTGCTGAGCATTTTATAGCTCATACTTGTGTTATTGTGCTGATCTTTCAGAGAGGGCTAGTGATGTCTCGCATGTTGCATACTTCTAGGAAGAGAGTGCCTCTTGAGCATCCTCGGATCTTTAGGTTCCAGATGCCCCAATAGCAGGTAAAGACCGGAAGTTGGTGTATTTGTAAATTACTTTATAAAACTTAGACTTTTATTGGTTAGTATAACTTCATTTAGAGGTATTCTAATCAGGTCTGTAGTTTTAATAAATCAAGGTTTATTATAGTATCTGTTTCATATCATAACCTGTGTTTGATCCTTATGCATGTAGGGGTCATATCTAGTATTTTATTTTGTTCTGCATATTATTTCTTTGTTTAGCAGTTAGTGACCCCCAAATCTAGACCCTGGATTTGGAGGGTGTCACAGGTTGGTATCAGAGCCATGGGTTATGGTCACTGAAATAGACTTAGGAGTTATTTTTTGAGTTATAGGAAGATCACATGAGATAAGTGTGTGTCTTACTCATATCGAGTTCAGTTCAGACCATCGGATATAGTCTTTAGTCATAAGTTTCAGATTTCATATTTGTGAGCTGTGATGTGATTCCAGGAAGAGCTTGTCAAGGAGGATAGTTCTGATGAGAATGGTTCTTTTGATGGACGGGCAGGGCCTCCATTCCCTTCATCGGGCTCGGAGGAGTCGGTTCAGAGTGAGCCTATGCTAGGATTCATAGAGCTTAGAGTTGAGATGCTAGCAGATCCGGTGGTTGAGATGGTCCAGGGGGTGGTGGCAGACCCAGAGCTAGTAGGGTTGCTAAGAGGGCAGTTTTGTGTGTTTCTACAGAGGTGGCTGTGGATCTCTCCGAGGTTGGTGAGGCTTGTATCATGAAGATTATGGAAGAGGCTCGTGTGGTCGTGACCAGAGAGACTGTCCATGATAGGACTAGGCATACTCGGAGGCAGAGCCTCACGACCTCTATAGCTTCAGTTACTTCCAGGGCCCCAACGATAGTGACTCCCAACGTAGTCCCGTATCATGTATATGCAGCCATGGGCAATGAGTGTGACTTTTTCAGGGGCGAGAATGCCAGAATGAGCCAGACTATTCAGGAGATAGCACATGCAACCGCTATGAGGGCAGGTGTTTCGAGTTATGAGGTAAAGTCTAGGCTCCGAGCTATTGAGAAGATAGCCAGAGAAAGGTTGGCATAGCTTCCATCCAGCAATGAGTGGGACGCAGAGCCCATAGAGTTACCCGACTAGTGAGCTGGATTCTTTCAGAGTTACGCACGATGCACGAGCTGCGTGGCTAGATGGTGGGGGATGAGTTGGTTTTGGAGATGAGGGACCCAGTACAGTGCGGAGGGCATCCGTTCTCTTGTTTTTTTGTGTATAGTGTCGTTAGCTAGTGACATATGGATGCAGCATAATACAAGGAGTGTGCCAGCGGCAGCTGGATTAGTTTAACAGAGTAGGGATATCTTTTGTAGCACAGTATATTCCATTTTTTATGTCATTCTTATTATCGAGTTGTATATTTTATTAAGTTTGTATCAGACTAGTAGACAGTATTTTGGATGGTTGTATCAGTATCTTTATATATATATATATTGGTTTGTACAGTAGTCCGAGTTTTGTTGTATCAGCTTTAATATTTTTTCTCTTAATTTATTTAGTGGCAATTTTCTTTCCTATTATCCAGGTTTACCAGAGTAAAATATGGTATAATTTAGTTTAATTTTCCAAATAATTATTCAGGTTATTGTTATTTATATCTAGATTACTGTTTATTTGGGCATTTTGTAGTAGTGGCCCATTTATTTTATTTTCTTTATTTTGTTATCTTTCTGTGAGATTTTGAGCAGAACAATATAATCTTTATGCAGTGGGTACTAAAGATGTCGGTACATTTATAACGTGGAAAAAATGATTTTATGCATGAATTTTTTTTGTAATGTTAATAAATTGCTACATATTTACATCCATGCTTAGCAGATTATAAATTTTTCTTATTTTATTTTCAGAAAATGGGTCCCAAAAAGAGTAGTAAGTCAGAGAGGAATAGTACTGAAAGTCATACTGATCCAGCAGTTATCCAAATGTTAGGACTAATGCAACAACAAGTGATGCAACTTGCGCATCAACAATAGAAGCAACAACAGCAACAGCAACAACAACCGGCGGCTCCACCTGCAGTGACTTTTAAGAATTTTCAAGCCGTTAATCATGTTAGGGTATATACTGAACTATTCATTTGTAGTATATAATAATCTTTTGAGAATCTTGAATGCATGTTTTCACAATGTCTATATATTATATATTGTAGACAATCTAGTATCAAATAGGATAGTAGAAGATTAGATTGTTAGACCCCTTATATAATATAGTAAAAGGTTCATAGTCTAAGTGGTGATAGACAAACCACTGGAACGACTGAAGTATTATTTAGAAATAGTTTATCTTCACTATTGAATAATACTTGTGTATATTGAATGAGATCGAAATAGTAGAATAGTTCTTTTATTCTGACAATAAAGAAGAACAAAGTCCTACGATTTTATTATTGCTTAGGTTCTTAATCCGGATATAGTGATCGACACTTGTATTTAATGCACGTGCCTTGATTCATACAATAAGTAATTTATTTTAAATTGCGAATTTATGTATTGGACAATGACATTATATACAGAGTGGGATATTGACTATAAAAGGAAACCATGTCCGAAAAATAGTTTCGGGTAATGATGTCCTCTTTAAAGCTCATAAAGATAATTGTGCTTTAGTCCAACAGGCATATTTGTTCTTGCACAATTATAAGGTTGAGTGAATGATCAAGGATAAATGATGTTGATTAAATTAATTATCAGAAATTAATTTAATTAATGGATATGCAATATCTTAAACATGGAGAATTTAATAAGCAAATAATATGGGAGCTAAATTAAATAATTAATTTACAGAATTAGGAAAGGTAGTGAAAATATTAATTCTTTAGTGGATTGAATTAATATTTAATGATATTGGGCTTGGCCCAGAATGTCATTGGGAGGCCTGGCCTAATTATTCATGATCCCTACTGTAGCCTATAAATATTCTAATTCTCCCGAAGCTAAAGCGCGCATGCATGTGTGTGCGAGAACACATAAAATAACATCCTAGGGTTTGAGAGAGGCATACGTTATTCTCAAGGAACCAGCTAGGGTTTTGGATTTTCGTAGCTATCAGGAGAGGTAAACCTTGGGAGATCGAAGCCCACACTTCGTCCAAGAAGAATCGAGGAATACAGTAGAAGACATGGATTTGAATCGTTTGCGCCGTAGTGGTTAAGGTTAACATTCTGTTCGAACTCTCTATAGAAAATTTATATAGTAAAATACAGGGACGAGATCCGCTATCCCAACAATTGGTAACAGAGACAGGTTCAAGGTTCTTCATTTTATAATATGAAGTCCATGTCATAATTATATATACAAGTATATAGTGGTATCGATTCCGTGATGCAGGTTGTTATTCACTATTATGGCAATGTTTTAATTATGTGTTTGGATCCCACATGGTTTAATCGTGGTTATTTTATGGTTAAGATCCGACGTGGTTTATCTTGGTTTTATTGTATATCACGAGGGTTGATCATGATGGTCTTTTCTATTCTGGTTTTGTAATCTTGTAGTCTCAATTTGTAATTGATCAAGGCTATGATTTGATATAATAGAATAGTCTTATTTAGCTGTATTAAGTTGTATGTAATTGTTCAATCAACGAAGCTGTAAGAAACAGAGAATTTCCGCTGTTGCATTCTGTTTTCGGAGAGCTTCGGTGTTTTGGCTGCAAATTTTGCATTCGATGTCCGATTTGGGCTTACAATACCTTTTCATAAACGGAAGAACGAGAGGAAGATGTTACAATACATCTAAGGATCTATTGCTCCAGATTTCAAGTTGTTCTGCGGCTGTTTAGGCGTTCAACCGGGCTCTCGAAGATTTTCGAAAAATTTTGAAGGATGAATTTCAGGACATCTGTTGATAAGAAAATCTGTTGATCAGGACATCCAATGATAAGGACATCCGTTGATCAGGACATCCGTTGATGAGGACATCCGTTGATCAGGATATGCGTTGATCAGGACATCCGTTGATCAAGACATCCGTTGATCAGCTTATATGAGGCCATAATAGTGAATGAGCTTTATTAGTTTCTGCTGATCTTGATTATTGCTACTATGTGTTCCTTGTATGTGTTATTATGTCATGTGATACTAACCCCAGCATGCTAGAATGACATGGATATAGGAAGGTTTTAAATGCTTTAATCATGCAAGTATGCTGCTAAGTTATGTGTTATTTGTTGTTTACATATTACATGTGGAATTCAAAGAAATAACATAGAACGATGCATCTAGATTAAAATCCTCAAAGTAACAACTAAGTGGGAGAGGGAATTGATATGAAATCAAATTCCATGGTCTCCATTATTGTTTGTATATAATTTAACATAGAGACAAATATAAGTTATATATATGTCACCCATCGTGACATGTAATTTATGGTGTCTAGAATGTTAAGGAGATTACTAGAACAAATTTCTTAAATAAATAACGAATATTGGAAGGTATACATGTTACCCATCGTGGCGTACCAAGTTTCATAGATTTCGGATAATTATAAGATATCATTTGATGGCATCTGGTATAATTATGATTTGATATTTGATAATGGTATGCACTTAGCTATAATAAATAATATTGACCACCCTAACGTGACGTATTATTTAGTGAATAGGACCGAAGTAATATTTAAATAAATTTAGGTGGTATACATGTCACCCATCGTGACGTACCAGAAACTTATGATGTTTAAATGTTAGTGCATTAATTTTGATAATTGTTAGATGAACCAATAGGTTTTAATATTTAATGCACCCTTTATGTGTTATGTGATGTTTTTATGCATGGTTCTCAGGATACAATGGGGTTTAATCCACTGTTCACCATACTGAAGGATAACAAACTTATCGGACCTCACTATATTGAATGGAAACAAAATTTGGACATTGTGTTGACCGCTGAGGAGTACAAATTTTGCACTTATAAACCCAATCCAGATCAGCCTGCTGCTGATGCTCCTAAAGATGAGAAAGACTATTATAAGCGGTGGATTAAGGCTGATGAGATGTCACGATGTTACATTCTGGAAGCAATGTCGGGTATTTTGCAGCATCAGCATCAGTCTATGGCCACTACTGCGGATATGCTCTTTAATCTCAAGGAACTTTTTAGAGATCAGAATAGGGCTGCTAGGCAAGTAGTCATCAAGGCTCTAATGAACACTCAGATGACTAAAGGAATGCCTGTAAGGGATCATGTTCTCAAGATGACGTCTCATCTGAATGAGATAGAGATCCTTGGTGCTGAACTTGACGGGGAAACCTAGATTGACATTGTCCTTATGCGCTTACCTAAGAGTTTTGAGCAATTTCACTTGAATTATAACATGAACAAGAGGTTGTATAGTCTCGCGGAACTTCTGACAGAACTTCAGGTAGCTGAAGGATTATTTAGGCAGAGTGTTCAAGTGAATATAGTTGAGAAAGGTTCTTCCTCTAAACTGAAAGGTAAGAAGAAGAAGAAGAAGAAAAAGGCTCAGACACTGAAAACTGCGAATGCAGTGAGAGTTTAAGGTGGAATGAAAAAACCTAAGGGAAAGTGCTTCAGGTGCAAGCAGGAAGGTCACTGGAAACAGGATTGTCCTCTTCTTAAGAAGATAAACAATACTGGTATGTCTCTTTCTCTAGTTACCGAAACATATATAGCGGCTATATCTACGAGCAATTGGTGTGTAGATACAGGAGACTGATCATGTTTGTATTCTATGCAGGGATTTCAACTATCCAGAATGCTTAGAGTTGGTGAGATATACGTGTTCATGGGAGATGCTACGAAATTAGCAGTAGCTGCAGTAGGAGTTATTCATTTATCTTTTGGTTCTGATAGGATTTTGGTTTTGAACAATTGTCTTTATGTACCTTCATTTAGAAAAAATCTAATTTCGGTTTCTAAGCTTGCTATGGATGGTTATAATGTTTGTTTGGATCGTAATGTTTCTACTATGATGAATAAACGAATATATGTTCTAGTACATTTCAAGACAATTTGTATATAATTAATCCTAGTCAACCTGCATTGCAACTACAATATAGGAAATTAAAAAAAACCGTCTTGTACATTTGTTAAAAGAAAGGAACCTTCTAGTTTGAACCAAACATATCTTTGGAACTTGAGATTAGGTCATATTAACTTGAGAACGATTCAAGGACTGGTAGTAGACGGGCCTTTAAGCTCATTGACAGTGGAGCCATTTTTATTATATGAATCCTGCTTGGATGGTAAAATGACTAATAGGCATTTCAAGGAAAAGGGGAATAGAGCCAAAGAAGTGTTAGAATTGGTTCACACTGATTTATGTGGACCCATGAATATCCAAGCAAGAGGTGGTTATGAGTATTTCGTCACATTCATTGACGATTATTCTAGATATGGGTACATTTATTTGTTGCGCCGTAAGTCTGAGTGCTTTGAGAAGTTCAAAGAGTACAAAACTAAAACGGAGAAGCGACTTGGTAAAAGTATCAAGTCACTATGATCAGATCGTGGTGGCGAATACTTGCTTAGAGAATTTAGGGAATATTTATCAGAGAATGGCATAGAATCCCAGTAGACTGCACCAGGAACACCCCATTAGAATGGTGTTGAGTGGCATTTATGACACTTTATAACACTCCATTAAGCTTCAAATTGGTGTGTTTGTACTCAAGTTGTAGGTATTTTAATGTGTTTTATAGTGTTTTTACATTTCAGGCATTAATCCGGAATTCAGGTGAATTATCATTGATTTGATGCTAATATGGTGTTACGATGGTGTCCAAGGAATAAAGGCTCGTGAAGACCAACTCATTGCAGCATAAAAAGAAGGAAAAAGAAGTTTTTCCAGAAGACCGGCGTGCCCGCGCCCGAGGAACAAAAACACAGTGCGCCTGTGCTGGACAAGCGCGCGGATGCACCAGGACGGGAATTAAAATCCTAATTCTTGTGGACTTTTAATTGGATGGACTTCTACTATACATGGGCTGATGTATATACATAAATAAAGGTCGTTTTTCAGAATGAGACATACCAGAGATAAGGAGAAGGCGTAAGAAGACCGTAGAGCACAATTCAACCAAGGCTAAGAAGATCTAGTTTATTCTTGTGATTCTTTGTTTTAAGTTAGAACTTTGGATGCTAGTCTTCTTATTCTTGAACCCTTACTTTTGTTTCGTACTTGGTTTATTTAAGTATAAAGACTACATTTATTATACCATACTTTCATCAGAACCCTCGTTGATGATGAGTCCGATTATGGGCTAATGGTTATCGTGGGGTTCTAACGGATTTATTTATGGATTTCCTTAGTTAATTTGTTTCGATGCCTTAGTGTGTGGTGATTGTATGATAACCTAGTTTTGGTTGCGCTTATTCGTCTTGTGAGCGTCGCGAACTTATAAGATAGTGTGTTAATATTTAATGAAGCGGAAGTGAATTTAAGGGTTTAGAACATGCCATGCTAGCATAGGTTCATGTATTTGATATGCATGATTCGTAGGTAATTTTAACCATCTTACTTGCCCTATGTAATCGCGATAGATAACTTGTGCATTAAACCGTTATATTGTCAAATTCTATAGACATATAGGATCTCAATATAATTGGTGTCTATTCAGCTTCTATCTCTTTTATCGATGTCTGGTAGTATGGTAATCGTACAACAAAAGTTGGCGTTTATCAGTTTCATGTTATCTGATTAGTGTAATCATCATTACATGCTAAGGTTAAGAACGAAAAGGTTATTGAATGAAGTATTTAATGAAGTTATAATTCCATTTTTGTGTCATATATTATTCAATTCTCTTTAATCTCGTAGTTTATGTTCTTCAGTATAATCTCTTAGTCAATCTTAGTGTAAACAATCTAAATTTGTTACACGTCTTAGCATTGGATAATAACCATATCATTGTTGCATAAGTGCATAAATCACAAAGTTAACCAAAGAGTCTCTGTGGGAATGAACTAGAATTAATTCTATATTACTTGCGATCGCGTATACTTACATGAATTATTAGCGCGTGTTTAGCGACTAACAAGTTTTTGGCGCTGCTGCCGGGGACTTCAGTGTTAATTTTTAGTTTATGTGTTTGTCATCATTGGTCGTTAAAGTTCAGTGACTCGGACATTATTACTTACTTAATTCCTTGTCGTGTTTCAGGTACTCTAGGGAGCGTGTATGCATACACGTTCTCGCTCTCGTAAGAGGACACTGGATCAAACTGAGGAAGAAGTCATAGTAGAGAAGAAAGTTAAGGAAGAGATCTTAGTTGAGAAAGAAGAAGAGGCTCTGGTTACAATGGGAGAACTAGAAGCGAATCTAAAGGCTTTGATGGACTACTCTCAACCGAAGATCGATGATATTCAGTCTAGCATTGTTCGGCCAGCCATCTCGGCTAATACCTTTGAGATCAAGTCGAGCATGATTCAGATGATACAGAACTCAGTTCAGTTTGGGGATTCTCCGACAGAAGACCCCAACATGCACATCAGAGATTTTATCGAGATTTGAGACACTTTCAAGTTCAATGGAGCTTTTGAAGATATTAAGTTGAGGATTTTCCCATTCTCTCTATGGGATAAAGCTAAGTGCTGGTTACATTCTCTACCACCAGGGTCTATCACCAAATGGGAGGATCTTGCTCAGAAGTTCTTAACCCAATTCTTTCTTATGGAGAAGACTGCTGCAATCAGAAATGCTCTTACTCAATTTGCTCAGCAATCTGGAGAATCTTTATGCGAGGCTTGGGATCGATATAAGGAGATGATTAGGAAGTATCCTCATCATGGGATGCCTGACTGGATGATCATTAACTATTTCTATAATGGTTTGGGTGCTACTTCTCTACCCATGCTTGATGCAGTATCAGGAGGAGCCTTATAGGCTAAAAGCTACGATGAAGCTTATACATTGATTGAACTGATGACTGCTAATGAATACCATAATCCTACTCAGCGACTATCTCAGGGTAAGGTAGCAGGAATTCTAGAGTTGGATGCAGCTACTGCTATAGCTGCTCAACTTAAGGTTTTGACGATGAAGGTGGATTCTCTGTCTAATTATGGAGTTAATCAAATCACTAGTGTTTGCGAGCTTTGTGTTGGTGCCCATGAGACTGATCAGTGTGCCATTTTTAGTGAATCGGCTCAGTTTGTGAGCAACTTTCAGAGGTCGCAGCAACCTGTACCAACTACATATCATCCTAACAACCGTAATCATCCCAACTTTAGTTGGAGCAACACTCAGAATGTTGTTTAGCAGCCTTATCAGCAATATCCAGCAAATCAGTACAACCCCCTGATTTTCAGCAACCGCAATATGCACCAAGGCAACACCTCCAGATGCAACAGTCGAATGAAAAATCTGAATTGGAGGAGTTGAGGCTCATGTGCAAGAGCCAAGCGGTTTCTATCAAGACCTTGGAAAATTAAATTGGGCAAATTGCCAATGCATTGTTAAATCATCAACTTGGTACACTTCCTAGTGACATTGAAGTACCAAGAAAGAGGGAAGCAAATGAGAAGGTAAAGGAAATTACATTGTGGTCTGAGAAGGTTGCAAACCCCGAAAAGTCACATGGTTCAGATAAAGAAGCTGTGGCTGAAGAACAAGTGCAGAAGGATGCTGAAGTGGAACCAAGGAAGACTACTGTTGAACACACTCCTCCTGAGGGTAAGACATGGGAGAAACAGATCTATCCTTCACCTCCCTTTCCTAAGAGGTTGCAGAAGAAAACGCTGGATAAGCAGTTTGAGAAGTTTCTGGAGGCGTTAAAGAAACTTCATATCAACATACCTTTCGCTGAAGCTCTTGAACAAATACCTAGTTATGCGAAGTTTATGAAAGGTATTCTCTCTAGAAAGGTGAACCTTGATGACTTAGAGACAGTTGCTCTCACGGAGGAGTGTAGTGCTGTGCTGCAACAGAAGTTACCTCCAAAGCTTAAAGATCCTGGAGACTTCACTATTCCTTGAACCATTGGAAAAGTGTAATTTGAAAAATACTTATGTGAATTGGGAGCTAGCATCAATCTGATGCCTTTGTCAATCTGAAAGAAGTTGGACTTACCATATCCAAAGCCTAATTATATGACTTTGCAGTTGGCCGATCGTTCTATTACTTATCCACGAGGCATTGTTGAGGATGTTTTGGTCAAGGTGGACAAATTCATCTTTCCTACTAATTTTGTAATTCTTCATTTTGAGGAGGATAAGAAGATTCCCATAATCTTTGGAAGACCTTTCTTGGCGACTGGCCGAACCTTGATAGATGTGTAAAAAGGTGAGCTCACCATGCGAGTGCTGGATCATGATGTTACTTTTAACATGTTCAATGCTATGATGTTCCCTACAGAAAATGAGGAGTGCTTAAGGGTGAAGTTGGTCAATTCTGTGGTTACTTCAGAACTTAATCAATTGCTAAGGTCTGATGCCTTAGAAAATGCCTTGTCGGGGAATTCTGATAGCGAAGATGATGAAGGTGATGAGTAGTTACAATATTTGAATGCTTCTCCATGGAAGAGGAAGATAGATATGTCTTTTGAATCTCTTAGAATGGAGGAGCTGAACAAATCTCCTAAGCACCTCAAGCCGTCTATTGAGGAAGCTCCTACACTTGAGCTTAAACCAATCACCTGAACACTTAAGGTATGTTTTTTAGGTGATGCATCTACGTTTCCTGTTATTATTGCATCTGAACTTTCAGGTAATGATGAAGAAAAACTCTTGAGAATTCCGAGAGAGTTCAAATCGGAGATTGGATGGACGATATCAGATATTAAGGAAATTATCCCTTCTTATTGTATGCATAAAATTCTGCTAAAAGAAGGTAGAAATCCTACTGTTAAGCAATAAAGAAGGCTTAACCCTATCATCAAGGAAGTTGTGAAGAAGGAAATTATTAAGTGGTTGGATGCAGGGATCATCTATCCCATTTTTGACGATTCTTGGGTGAGTCCAGTTCAGTATGTACCAAAGAAAGGAGGTATCACAATTGTTGCTAATGAGAAGAATGAGCTCATTCCTACTCGAACAGTCATGGGGTGGAGAATTTGCATGGATTACAGGAAGCTGAACAAATCCATAAGAAAAGATCATTTCCCTCTGCCGTTTATTGATCATATACTTGATAGATTGGTTGGGCATGAGTACTACTGTCTTCTAGATGGCTATTCGGGCTATAATCAAATCTGTATTGCTCCGGAAGATCTGGAGAAGACTACTTTCACTTGTCTATTTGGTACTTTCACCTTTAGAAGGGTTTCTTTTGGTTTATATGGGGCACCTGCCACATTTCAGAGATGTATGATGGCCATCTTCTCTAACATGATTGGTCAGAATGTGGAGGTGTTCATGGACAATTTTTCTCTGTTTGGCGATTCATTTCATGAGTGCTTGCAAAATCTTGGCGACGTTCTTAAAAGGTGTGTTGAGACCAATCTGGTTCTTAACTGGGAGAAATGTCAATTTATAGTGTAACAGGGCATTATTCTTAGTCACAAGGTCTCTAGTAAGGGTCTTGAGGTGGACAAAGCCAAGGTGGGAGTCATTGAAAATCTTCCTCCTCCAATTTCTGTTAAGGGAGTTCGTAGCTTTCTTGGTCATGCGGGTTTCTATAGGCGGTTCATCAAGGACTTCTAAAAAATTTCTAAGCCTTTGTGCAATCTTCTGGAGAAGGATGTCCCGTTCAAGTTTGATGACTAGTGCCTAGATGCTTTTGAGTTCTTGAAGAAGAGTTTAATCACGGAACTGGTCATAAATGCACCTGATTGGAATGAACCTTTTGAGATGATGTATGATGCAAGTGACTATGCAGTTGGAGCAGTTCTTGGGCAGAGAAAGAACAACATATTTCATGTGGTCTACTATGCTAGTAAGATCCTAAATGGTGCTCAACTGAATTATACTACTACTGAGAAAAAACTTTTGGCAATTTTCTACGGTTTTGAGAAATTTCGATCTTATCTGCTTGGGACGAAGTTGACAGTTTTCACTGATCACGTTGCGATTCGATATCTCGTCTCGAAGAAGGACTCGAAGCCTAGATTGATCAGATGGGTCCTTTTGCTTCAGGAATTTGAGTTGGAGAGTAAGGACAAAAAGGGTACTGAGAATCAAGTTGCTGATCATCTCTCTCGTTTGGAAGATCCAAGTGCAACTTCACTGGATAAGACATTGATAATGAGTCTTCTCCCGATAAGCAGTTGTTTGGAGTGCAAGAGGAAGAACCTTGGTTTGCAGACATTGTGAACTACCTTGTGAGTAATATCATGCCTCCCGACTTGTCATATGCTCAAAGGAAGAAGTTTCTTCATGAGGTGAAGTGGTATATATGGGATGAACCATATATGTTTAGATAATGAGCTGACCAAATAATCAGGAGATGTATTCCGTACCGCGAAACGGGGCGATCTTGCGAGACTGTCATTCAACTGTTTATGGAGGCCACTATGGTGGAGAGAAGAAAGCAGCTCGTGTCCTTTAATCGGGATTCTTCTGGCCAACATTATTTAAGGATGTGCATCACTTTGTTTTGAAGTGTGATTGATGCCAGCGTGTAGGTAATATGTCCAAGAGGGATGAGATGCCTCTTAATGTGCTTCTCAAAGTTGAAGTCTTCGATGTGTGGGGAATAGACTTCATGGGGCCATTTGTCTCATCTTGCAATAATCAGTATATCTTGTTGGCGGTCGATTATGTGTCGAAATTGGTGGAAGTCAAGGCTTTGCCGACAAATGATGCGAAGGTGGTGCTTAATTTTCTTCATAAGTAGATATTCACGAGGTTTGGGACTCCGAGAGTCATAATCAGTGATGAGGGGTCGAATTTTTGCAATTGCAAATTTACTGCTATGATGTCAAAACTGTGTTTCCACATGGAGCGGTGGAGATTTTTAACAATGATCTGATCCAAGCATTCAAGGTAAATGGTCAGAGATTGAAGCATTACTATGGTGACACGGCAAACCGCGAGGTGGTTAGTGCCGTTTTATTGTCTGTTTGATCTCGCATTTCTAAGTCAAGCTAACGATATAAAGCAAGCGCTTCTTGGGAGGCAACCTAAGTTTGTTGTACATTAGTAGATATAGGAAGAAGAAAGAAAGGGGAAAAGCACAAAAAAAATCAAAAAAATAAAATTTTCAGGGCCAACTACAATAGCACGGCGCGCCCGCACTAAGGAAGCGGGGCGGCCACGCCACTTTTCCAGAAATAGAGCGCGCCCGCGTTGCCAGGCGGGGCGGCCGTGCTGAAAAGGCAGAAGCATGGCGCGCCCGCGCTGAGGTAGCGTGCGACCCCCTAATAAAAACAACAGAAAAAAAGAGAAAATCGGGAACTTTACTACAAAATCAATTTCTACCCTGCTATTACTCTTCCACATCCCAAATTTTACTCTCCAAATCAAACCCATTATTCCCACTATTCCCATAATCAATTCCCACTTCTATTTCATATATAATTCTCTTCCAACCTCCTATATATACACACACCTATACACAAACTTCCCCATCACTTCTCAAATTCTTAAACACAATTCTCTCTCAAATACTTATCATTTATTCTCTCTTATTCAATCCCATTGGCACCCAAAAGATAGCGAACTCAAGTAAGCAGCAGCACCACTGATTCTTCGAGTGCAAGTGGTGTGAGGCATAGGTTTTATAACATCATCATCTAATTTTAAGAAAATTCTTGATTTCCAATCCTCTCAAATTTCTTTAAAGATCTATCAAGCTCACTCCACAAGATAATCGTGGGTGGCATACTCATTAGTAGCTCCATATAACCTGGTAGAAGCTATCCTTTAGAATAACTAAATTCTCTCTCTAGGTTCCTTCCCACCTTTCTTAATACCTCGTATACTCCCCATATGCTTAGCTCTCGAATCCATCCTCATAGGTGTTGTTACTTTATAAGATAAGTTTTAAACGGATGTTATAGAATAGGGTGTAGAGTAGACAGAAAAGATGCACCCATAGTTGAGTATCTGGTAGAACCAGAATTAGCATGTGGGGGATTCTCGAATAGGTAGTCTCGCATCAGGGGATGGGATAATAATGTTAAAAGATACAACCATCATAATAGGATGTGACATGGCTGACACCGGTGGACGAACAGGGCATGAATCAGATGATGGTCCTCTGACTGAATACTCCGATTAATCAAACAATACCGGAATAAAAGAATCTGCCATTGCCGCTACCCCAAAATCGCGTCGCCAGATAAGAACCTCGAATCTCATCACGAATCATACCAAAACCTATTATACAGTCGCACTCAACCTCTCGGCGTCCTATTTTTCTATTTCTTAATCCTAATCCTAACCCTCTATCCATTCCCGATAATCTAGGCTTGTTTTAGTAACTTATAACATGTAGCTCTAATACCAAACCTGTAACACCCTTCAAACCCAGGTCAGAAGTTTGGGTCTCACAACACACATACACACACCATATATAAACCTGTATATAAAATATTATATGCATTGACCCTTCTTTTCACAACCATGGATCGCAACAGGTTCAAGTATGAAAACAAGCCACCACCTTATATTTCATTACATCGTACCAAAACCCAACTAGTTCAACTTACAACTAATAATGATATCGTTCTTACAATCTTGCATAACTCATCTACACTAAAAAGGTCCTGCTAGCTCGATCCAACTTAACCTAGAATCCTAGCTCGCACACTGGACTGGAAATCCTCGTTACCAACAATTTCCTTTTCAACTGTTGAAAACATAAAAAGGTTTGCAAGAGTGAGCTAACTAGCTCAGCAAGTCATAATAGCAACAACTGAGGTTAAACAATAATCAATTGAAATGATTCAGAAGAATCAAGTTTCTGAATAAACAATGATTAGAATTGGATATTCACTTTTCATTTTAAAAACCAAGGTTAGGCTGCTGATTAGTCACGCACTAACCCCGAGCAAGGCTCCCAGCTTTGCTCTATATATTGGATCCAAGGCACGTATTGGCCTATTATGACCACGAATCTGGTCCGACCATGAATCTGGTCCATATTTATAAAACCATCCAATTCTAAAACAATTCAATATGATAACCAATGTAATTCAATAAGCTGAATCATACAACATTCATCTTGAAGTATAGGGCGATTCACAATACCATGAAGGTATAACAAGGAATTCAAAAAGATTGGCTTTCAATCAAGGAAATAATCAGAAAGAAGAAGACCAAGAGTTCAAGGGTTACAAGGATTGGTCTTCTATTAAACAAGAAATAAGCGTTGGTATATCAAGCAATTCAATATCAGAAGTCAGTATGTGGTAGATATGTATTTATGGAGTAGTATCGTATGTGTTTGGCTCGTATATGAGAATTCAACAATCAATAGTTTATGAAGAATAAGGCTTATGGCTCAAGATCAATAAGAATCAGGGTTCAAGGTTGAATCGTTTAAAGCACTTGCAATATAAAACAAGAGTTATTTTGAATAATAGCAACATGTTATGAGACAGTTCGAAAATATTTGCAATATATCTTAAGAGAGGTTCAGAAGTACTTGCCGTATCACCGATGATTTCAAACTTTACTTGTACCCATCTAACACTTTTACTTTTCCATCACTTTCCTTCTTTTTCTATACCCTGCTTCTATTCATCGATCACTTGCTTTCCTTTTTCTACACTTTAGTTCTATTTACTGATCATTGGCTTTCTTATTTATGCCTCGCTTACTCTGCTAGGCATTACAAGTGTCTACCAATACTCAATTTCATATCATTCTAATCGTCACATAGACGTCATAAGCTTTTATCTACCCTTCGTTTTACTCAAACCGATTTACAGATTGAAAGTTACAATAAAAACCGTCAAACAATAACCACATAGGCATATAACACATCAATTAGATAGCACGTAGCACATAGCATGCAAGATATTCGATCAAAAAAAATTTCAAAGAAGATTCGGGGTCAAAATAATTTTCCAGGTATTTATTAAGAATTTTTGAACATTTTTCAATAATTATCGAGCCTTGAAGATAATTTAAAATAATATTTTAAAGCTCGAAACTAATTTTCGGAATTTTTAAATTAAAATAAATAATTAAATCTAATTATTAAATCAATTCAAATTATTTAATAATTAATTAAATTAATCAATCAATTAATATTAAATTAATCAATTAATTAAAATAATTAAAATTAATTAAAATTAATTAATAAAATAATTCAGATTTATTTTTAAATAAATAAATAATTAAAATAATTTTCTGGATTTAAAATAATTAAATAACCATTTTCCTGATTGTAACACCCCCAGATCCGGGGTCAGGGATCCGGGTCGTCACGGTCTTTCTTTCCACAATATCACTTAACTGAATTAATAATAAATAACCTCATGCTGTGACCCCACACTAACACACTACAACCCGTTATAGTCTCAGAGATGAAATTGAAATAAGTACAAGTCTTTGAATCCACAATTTAAAAGTTATTACAACCCAAAATGATTACTTGATAAGTTTACAATTAATTGCCATTATTTGCCACAAGTTATAATTATACATAATTGATTCCCAAATGTAGAAGGTCTGATCTACAGATAGATCTACCTCTGCAGCTATAGCAGCTATGATCTCAACGGGAAGGCGCAGGGCGCTTCCCACGCTCTTGCGATGGGTCTGCTTAAGTCTGGCCATCTTTCCTAACTGTTGTTGTGTGATGAAGAAATAAAGCAAGAGAGAGCATTACAGCTCGCAAGATAATATATCGTGTAAACAATAATGCAAGTATCTAAATGGATAACTTACTAAAATCCTTTATCAAGTATAAGATAATTACTTACTGGATATAAGCAAAAACAAGGGATGAAGTTACCAAATACTTCACTATACTTATATCATTTATAAAGCTACTTGAACTACCACTGTTCAAAGTATAATGAGCTTTCAACAGTTCATCACATAGATGAGACTACAAGACAAGATTTGAATAGATTAAATCTTTGAAGTATTATTGAATGAAATGAAGTTATGATATACTTCATTAAGTCCCGATATATATATCCACATATATATCTCTTTATACATTTCCTGAAAACCTCTGTCATGTAAAGTATGAACAGAGTTTGTAACATCCAATGAATTTTTGGAAAGGAAAAGAATTGTGGCATAAACCCGGTATCTTGCTGATCAGGCAAAGATACCAATAAGTAACCTTTTCTACTAGTAGATGAATGAATTCCCATTGGTCATCACCCTGGTCGCAATAGGACCTTATGCTGGACTGCCAATCAGCCACTTACACATTTGATGGACTCCCACTGAGCCACTTACACTTTCATGGACGCCCACTGAGCCCATGTTGCTTATGCCGACTCGATAGATGGACTTACTTCTCGAACGTTGGGTAAGTAATCAATTCATTTACCAAAACAGCAACCTTGTTGCAAATATAAAATACACCACAGAGCCGGATCCCTCCGGTTTTGAGCGAGTATTTAAATCCCATTAAAAAGGAAGATCTTAAATATATAAAAAAATGAGTTTTGGGATCCGCTCTAACTTTTAAAAATCATTTTAAAGACTCGAAAACACTTTAAAGAGTGTTTGGAGTAATGCTGATTTAATAAAGTAAATTAGTCCCAATATATTAGAAAATATCTGAATATCATTATTTAAATAACATTCCCATAAAGAATAATCTTTATAAAAATAATTGAAGTAGAAGTTGTAAAACTTATACTTGAAATGAATAGTAAATAACCAACGATATACTTATACGAAAGTAATATCTTTATTTGAATAATCAAAAGTAAGTTTGATTATCGACACATTATTCTTTAATAAAATAAAGAATATTATTCAGTAAATAATCGGAGTCATAGGTCCTCAAATAAATATTCAAATAATATTCATTAAATAATATAAACTGAGTCATAAGTCCTCGAATGAATATTCAAGTAATACTCATTAAATAATATAAACTGAGTCATAAGTCCTCGAATAAATATTCAAGTATTATTCATTAAATAATATAAACTTATCAAATAAACCTTATTCGATTAATAGTTTTGAAAACTATATCAATATATATATATAAATATATATATATATATATCATATATTCGGGAACATCTACTCCCGGTTTTAGAAAAGGGTTCACCTTTGGGTCCCCTATCCTCAAGGTATACGCAATTACTGCTTATCTCTAGCATAGGTATTATGCAACTATAAGCATTTGAACCAACAGATATATATCAAGATTACGAAGCAGACATGCATATATACCATATCACATGCTCCAATATATCGCAAGAATATGCTAATAACAATCATGCATCTATCATAAGATATTGCATATACACATATACATCATAACAACAGTTATACGGGTAGAAAACTTGCCTGAGCGACTGGGGGTTACAAATGGCTTGGGACGAGTCTGGTAACCTATAAACAACATATAAGTTGGAATTAAACCAAAGTCACTAATAAATCTATACTTTAACCAATTTAGACTCTAACGCTCGCTTTGCGCTTACTGATTCTCTTAAGTCGCTCGAGTACCCTCGGCTCCACCATTTTTAATAAATTAACCATTACGAGTTTTAAGGCGATTCTTTCGCGAGTGTCTTACCAACTGCCTATTACACTTTACATAAATTTTTCATACTCCAATTAGTCCTTTAAGGTCTTTAACCTATGTTTCAAAGTAAGGCGAGGGGTAATGGTTCGTTCGCGAAACGCAGTTACTTAAAACGGTTGTTTCTCCTAAACCGTACATCGGAATCAAACGAACCACATATCAAATCGAAGCTCGTAACATGAACTATCTAATAAATGCAATGGTCAAAACCTAGCAGTGAGGTCACGGGTCCTAATGTTAAGATCAAAAATAGTCTAAAGTAAATCGGACATTTCGACGGCTGTGTTTACGCGATTACCAATTTTATTCTACTCCAAACCAACCCACAATCAACCCACAATCACAACCCAATCAAACTCCATCCATACTTCACCATAACAGTCCCAACAACTCAACATTATCAATTATACTATTCTCAAACATGAATTTAAACTATACTTAAGTTCATTAATCAATACTCCAAGAATTACAACTCCAAAACATTACAACACAAACTATCCTCTACATTCACAACAAACAAGCCTCTCATGAACTATAACAGCATAACTAAACCTAATACTCAAGTAAAGTTAGGGTTTGGAGGGGTTATACCTTCCTTGGAGAGTGGAGAATCAAGTAACTAGCTATGAATCACCCTTAAAAGTCCTTATCCAAGCTTAATCTAAACAAAAACTCAAGAACAAAAATTTTAGTTCTTGAAAAACACTATTCACCATCTTCTTCCATGATTTTTAGGAAGAGATTGTGAATGATTTAGGAGCTCAAACTTATAGGATAGCTATATCTATGCATAAGGAGTCTTGGATAATTACCTTGCTAATTAACAAAGCTTGGAACTAAGATTTTGAATTTCTTGCTTTGAAGAAGAAGAAGAAGAAAAAGCCGAGAGCTTTTTTGGATGAAGAAATGAAATAATTTTGTGTTTTGGTGAAATGATTTGTTGGTTGGTTGATTTTGATTTGTTTTGTTTTGTTTTCTTACCTTTTACCATGGTAACTTTTGTGTGGTTCTAAGTCAACCAACAACACACTTGCTTTGGTCATGCTTATATCACCATGTGATGTCACCCTCCCACCTTTGTCCTCTTCTCATTGGTTTGATGACATCATCCCCACTAATCTCTTTGATTAGCTTCTAATTACTTGACTAATGACCGCTGATTTGTTATACGGTTCGCTTAACTTTCGTTTTCGTTTATCGTTTGAGGGATCATACCCGAGATCTTATTACTTGGGTTCCCTTAACCTTTCTCAATACATTATATTCCTTTTATGATCCTCTCTTATAATCCTTGAATTTAAATCCTTTTTATCCTGTTACCTTATACTCAATTCCTTCGATATCTGGTGGATTTTCAGGAAAAATCAAAGTGTTCGGATTTGGATTCTGACGATCTTTACATACACTTATTTATCATAAAGAGTACTATTACGATCTCAGAATAACAATAAAAGAACCCCTACATAGTGTGGCATGAAAAGTTTTCTTATTCAGCAATATCAGCAAAAACACTATTCATAAGGGTTACAAAAAGTTCAAAATTTTGGGGTTATTACAGTCTCCCCTCCTTAAAAGGATTCCGTCCCGGAATCAAATAGAAAACAAATGGGGGTACTTTTCTAGCATTGCGCTTTCTAGCTCCCAAGTTGATTCTTCCACATTATGATTCTGCCATAGAACTCTGACTAGCTTGATCACTTTGTTCCGAAGCACCTGCTCATTCTTATCCATAATCTTTACTGGTTTCTCCATGTAAGTCAGATCTGGTTGCATATCCACATGCTCGTACTCCACTATGTGTCTGGCATCCCGATGATACTTCCTTAGCATTGACATATGGAACACATTATGAACTTGTTGTAGGTTCGTGGGTAAGGCTAGCTCGTAAGCCAACTTCCCAATCCGTCTTAGTATCTCAAAAGGTCCAATGTATCTTGGGCTTAGTTTTCCTTTCTTTCCGAATCTCATTAACCCTTTCCAAGGGGATACTTTTAGTAGTACTAAGACCCTTACTCCATACTCCTTGTCCTTTCGGGCTAGGTCTGCATATTTCTTCTGTCTGTCTTGGGCGGCTACCAGCCGTCCTCTGATGAGATCCACTATGTCTTTGGTCCTTTGGACCACTTCGGGTTCGAGCACCTTCCGCTCTCCTACTTCATCCTAGTATAAGGGAGATCGACACCTTCTTCCGTACAGGGCCTCATAAGGCGGCATTCCGATGCTAGCATGAAATCTATTATTATAAGAAAACTCGATCAACGGTAAGTGATCATCCCAACTTCCTTTAAAGTCTATTGCACAGACTCTCAACATATCCTCTAGTGTCTGGATGGTCCTTTCACTCTGCCCATCCGTCTGGGGATGGTACGCGGTACTCATATTTAACTTGGTCCCCGCACATTCTTGAAAGCTCCTCCAAAATCTGGAGTTGAACCTGGGGTCTCGGTCTGAGATAATGGACGCTGGGACTCCATATCGCGTCACTATTTCCTTAAGGTAAATGTCCACCAGTCTATTGACTGTGTATCTCTCATTGATAGGAATGAAATGAGCTGACTTTGTCAGTCGGTCTATAATCACCCATATGGCATCATGGTTGGCTTTCGTCCTTGGTAAACCGACAACAAAATCCATCGCTATCTGTTCCCATTTCCATTCGGGAATATCCAGGGGTCGTAAAAGTCCACTGGGTCTCTGGTGCTCTGCCTTTACTCTTTGGCAAGTCAAACATTTGCTTACCCATTCTGTTACGTCCCTCTTCATGGTAGGCCACCAGTAATATTCCTTCAAATCCCTATACATCTTGGTGCTTCCCGGGTGAATGGAATACCTTGAACTATGGCTTTCATCCAAAATCTCATCTTTAAGCTCTTGAACGTTCAGAACCCAAATCCGGTAGGAGTACCTCATTATCCCTTTATCATCTTTCTCAGTATGGATCTCTTCTCCAGTCATTGACTCTCTGCCTTCATTCATTATTTTCTCTTGGCACAATCTGATCTTTTCCAATAACTCTGGCTGCATTGAGATCTCAAACAGCTTTTCACTTCCGGTTCCGGTTACCTTTACTTCTATTTCCATTCTCTCAAAATCCTTTATCAATTCTTCCGAAGTCGTTATCATTCTGAGTCTTTCCTTTCTACTAAGGGCATCAGCCACCATATTGGCTTTCCCCGGATGATAGAGAATCTCACAATCATAGTACTTGATTAGCTCTAACCATCTCCTCTGGCGCATGTTGAGCTCTTTCTGCGTAAATATGTACTTGAGGCTCTTATGGTCTGTGAAAATCTCGCACTTCTCTCCATACAAGTAGTGCCTCCAAATTTTTAAGGCAAAAACTATTGCCGCGAGCTCAAGGTCATGAGTAGGATATCTAATCTCGTATTCCTTTAGTTGTCTCGACGCATACGCAATCACCTTACCGTGCAGCGTAAGCACATACCCTAATCCTTTGTGCGATGCGTCACTATATATCACAAAATCTCCTTTTCCGTCGGGCAATGCCAACACCGGGGTCGTTACCAACCTTTTCTTTAATTCCTGAAAACTGTTCTCGCATTTCTCCGTCCATTCAAACTTCTCTGTCTTACGAGTAAGTCGTGTCAAAGGGGTTACGATCTTCGTAAAGTCCTGTACAAATCTACGATAGTAGCCGGCCAATCCTATAAAACTCCTTACCTCTGTGGGTGTGGTTGGCCTTTCCCAATTTGAGACCGCCTCTATCTTGGAGGGGTCGACCAATACTCCTTTATTGATCACATGTCCTAAAAACTGTACTTCATTCCACCAGAATTCACACTTCGAGAATTTGGCATATAACTGTTCCTCTCTGAGTATTCCTAGAGCTATCCTCAAATGCTCTGCATGTTCTGCCTCAGTCCTTGAGTAGATTAAAATATCATCGATAAAAACTATCACACACTTGTCCAAGTACTTCTTAAATACTCTGTTCATTAAATCCATGAAAGCCGCTGGGGCGTTGGTTAATCCAAAGGACATTACCAAAAACTCATAGTGCCCATACCTGGTACGGAATGCTGTCTTGGGAATATCTTCGGGTTTAATCTTTAGTTGGTGATATCCAGTTCTCAGGTCAATCTTGGAAAAATAAACAGCATCCTTTAGCTGGTCAAACAGATCGTCTATTCTAGGTAACGGGTACCTGTTCTTTATGGTTAGCTTGTTCAACTCTCGATAGTCGATGCACAGCCTCATGCTCCCATCCTTCTTCTTAACAAATAACACTGGTGCTCCCCACGGAGACACACTGGGTCTTATCATACCCTTATCCAAAAGTTCCTGCAATTGGGTAGCTAATTCCTTCATTTCTAATGGGGCTAACCGGTAAGGTGCTTTTGAAACTGGCGCCGTCCCTGGGGGAAGCTCAATAGCAAATTCAATCACTCTATCGGGTGGTAATCCCGGAAGGTCTTGTGGGAATACGTCTTCAAATTCGTTGACTACCGGAATATCTTGTAAGTTGGGCACCTCCTTCTGTGTGTCCACCACATAGGCTAGGTAAGCCTCATTTCCTTTTCGTAGCATCCTTTTGGCATGGGCCATAGTCAAAAAAATTTGCGTCTGCCTCTTTCCTCTAAATATAACTTCTTTCTTTCCTGGGATATTTAACTTAACTTTCTTCCCCTTACAGTCTATCTGAGCATCATTGCTAGATAGCCAGTCCATTCCCAAAATTAAATCAAACTCCCCTAATTTAAAAGGAATCAGATCAACACTAAAATATTGCTCCCCTATGCCTAACTCACAGGCGGGGTGAATCTGGTTAACAGGAATAATTTCATGATTGGCTATTTCTACTTGTAAGGGTTCTATCAAGGGTTCAGCCTTAAGTCTTAACTTACGCGCAAGGTCCTTTGATATAAAAGATTTAGTTGCTCCCGAATCAAATAAAACGTTTGTACTGACTGAATTTAGAGAAAGGGTACCTGCTATCACATCTGAGTCTTTCATAGCATCCTGGACTGTCATGTTGAAAGTCCTCGCAGTAGGTGGCTTATTGGAGGCAGCCCTGCTGGCTCCTGAAGCTGCTGGTTTGTTCATTGGGCATTCCCTCTTCCAATGTCCCGGGCGTCCACACTGATGACAAGTGGTGGTTGGAATGACAGCAGGGGTTGATAAAGAGCACTTAGTTGAATAGTGACCCTCTCGACCGCACTTAAAGCAGGTTACTGGCTTTCCTTTATACTCCCCAGTATGCATCCTTCCACAAGTGTTACAGGCTGGCAATGAGGGTCGGGACTGGTTGGAATAGGATATTCTTGACTTCTGGCCACTCTGGCTCATATTCACGCTCATTGGCCGCTTAAACCCAGTGTTCCGTTCCGGTAGGGACACTGCTCCTCGATTAACTCTAGTTGGGAAGCTCCTTCATGTGGAACCTCCACCCATGCTCATACTTTTCCTCTTTATTCCCTTCTTCTCTCTTTCCTTTTGCATATGTTCACTTCTGGCTTCTACAATTGTTGTCTTTTGTACCAGAGTGGCATAATCAGTAAGCTCAAGGATTGCCACCCTATTCTGAATCCACGGTTTCAGTCCCTGCTGAAACCTCCTAGCTTTCTTTTCCTCAGTGCTCACAAACTCCGGCACGAACCTTGATAACTCAGTAAATTTTGCTTCGTACTCTGCTACGGATAAGTTATTCTGCTTTAGCTCCAAGAACTTGAGCTCCATCTGGTTCTCCATAAACCTCGGGAAATACTTTCCCGAAAACAACTGACTGAACCTCTCCCAGGTTATGATAGCATCTTTCTCCATGTTTTTCTTGGCCTCCCACCAGTAGTTGGCCTCTCCTTTAAGCAGGTAGGTAGCAAATACAGTCTTCTGTGCCTCATCGGTACTCAGAATCTCAAAGGATTTCTCCATTTCCTTCAGCCATGCCGTTGCCTCAACTGGGTCGGCTGATCCGTGGAACTCAGGGGGCTTCAGGGACTTAAAAACCCTGAAAGAGTTTGCCACAACATTGTTATTTCCTTGAGGGGTGGGTTGGGTTGACGTTCCAAGTTCTGCCTTAGTAGTTGCATGAACTGGCCCATGGGATCCATTCCTGGGTTTGGTACTGGTTGCTCAACCTCGGTTTCTCCTTCTTCATCCTCTATCTCAAATCCCTCAACATCATATGTTTCCTCTTCCTCTTCATACAGGGAGTCATCCTGTTCCACATAATCCTCATCTTCCTCTTCACTGTGTTCTCGGTTCCTACCGTTCGCCCTAGTTCCAATCTTTCTTGGCGGCATGATACTGATAAATATTTGGGAAATTTAATGTTAGGTCACAATCATGCACAACATTGTGCCTTGTACAGTTCTATAATGGGGAGAATGTATCTCGCAATTCTATTATATTATGATAGTTCTAATAAGAAGTGCAGTAATAATAATGATAAAAACAGTGATCTCGTCACTAAAGAACTGAACTGAAATGAAACAAATATATACATAATGCGAGAAATACATAGTTTGATCTGGTCAAAAGTACAACAGTGCTACAGCCATCTGTCCCAAAAGTGATACACAATAGTCTATCTGTCTAGTCAGAAAAAGGGATCCTATATACAAGTTAACTATCCCGGAAATTTGGCTCTTACTAAGGCCTCGACTAACTAGACAACTAGACTATCCCATCGTTAGTCCTGAATCATAAACCGGAGCGGGTCAGCTCCCATACCCTTTCCATCGCATGACGGAAGATATAGTCGGCCTGCCGCATGGAGATCCTACCATGCCTGTCCCCCTGGAGCGATCTGAGTCTCGCTCGGGATGTGAGCTCTATCCCCGTCAGCTCGCTCCTCAAGGATCGGGGTATAGCAGCCCTAGTCTCATAAGCTCGGGTACGCCTACCCGCCCTATCCGCATCCAACTCCCTCCTGACCTCATCCAGCCGGGCCTCAACAACAGCCACTCGGGTCCTCAGTACATCCTGAACATAGCCGTGGGCTAACAAAGACTGCCTATGGGCAGGGTCGAGAGGTGGTGAATCCGGAGCCGCTGGGGGTGCCTCCTCGGTCTGCCTAGGCTCGGAAGTATGGGTGTCTGAGCTGTCATCATAGGGGATCCAAGATAGTGGTGGAGGGGTAGGAGCTCTGACCACCGGGAGTGTGGGTAAAGGGGTACCAGTGTACACTACCATAGCTCTGACACGCTCCTCAGCTACTGGGACCTCATCCGGGTCCTCCTCATCTGAAATAACAATGACCTCTGTCTCTGACTCCTCTGAGGGGTCCTCCTCATCCTCCTCCATCTCAGGCTCCTCCTCATCCTCAACATCTAGCAGTGCCTCATCATACTCACGCTCGAACATCTCAGGGTCCTCTATCTCATGTGCCTACACATTAAACGAGCTAAGTTACTATCACGATACTTATAAGGGTTCCCGTAAGGGTTTTAACTGTCAGCGCTACTTTAAGTAGTCCGACCATGAACTTGGCAAGAGTTCATATTATCTTTGTTAGTTTATTATTATATCGTCGCATCATCTCTGAGGTTTATAACGCTTAGCTCTGATACCATTTCTGTAACACCCCCAGATCCGGGGTCAGGGATCCGGGTCATCACGGTCTTTCTTTCCACAATATCACTTAACTGAATTAATAATAAATAACCTCATACTGTGACCCCACACTAACACACCACAACCCGTTATAGTCTCAGAGATGAAATTGAAATAAGTACAAGTCTTTGAATCCACAATTTAAAAGTTATTACAACCCAAAATGATTACTTGATAAGTTTACAATTAATTGCCATTATCTGCCACAAGTTATAATTATACATAATTGATTCCCAAAAGTAGAAGGTCTGATCTACAAATAGATCTACCTCTGCAGCTATAGCAGCTATGATCTCAACGGGAAGGCGTGGGGCGCTTCCCACGCTCTTGCGCTGGGTCTGCTTGAGTCTGGCCATCTTTCCTAACTGTTGTTGTGTGATGAAGAAATAAAGCAAGAGTGAGCATTACAACTCGCAAGATAATATATAGTGTAAACAATAATGCAAGTATCTAAATGGATAACTTACTAAAATCCTTTATCAAGTGTAAGATAATTACTTACTGGATATAAGCAAAAACAAGGGATGAAGTTACCAAATACTTCACTATACTTATATCATTTATAAAGCTACTTGAACTACCACTGTTCAAAGTATAATGAGCTTTCAACAGTTCATCACATAGATGAGACTACAAGACAAGATTTGAATAGATTAAATCTTTGAAGTATTATTGAATGAAATGAAGTTATGATATACTTCATTAAGTCCCGATATATATATCCACATATATATCTCTTTATACATTTCCTGAAAACCTCTGTCATGTAAAGTATAAACAGAGTTTGTAACATCCAATGAATTTTTGGAAAGGAAAAGAATTGTGGCATAAACCCGGTATCTTGCTGATCAGGCAAAGATACCAATAAGTAACCTTTTCTACTAGTAGATGGACGAATTCCCCACTGGTCATCACCCTGGTCGCAATAGGACCTTATGCTGGACTGCCACTCAGCCACTTACGCATTTGATGGACTCCCACTGAGCCACTTACACTTTCATGGACGCCCACTGAGCCCATATTGCTTATGCCGACTCGATAGATGGACTTACTTCCCGAACGTTGGGTAAGTAATCAATTCATTTACCAAAACAACAACCTTGTTGCGAATATAAAATACACCACAGAGCCGGATCACTCCGGTTTTGAGCGAGAATTTAAATCCCCTTTAAAAGGAAGATCTTAAATATATAAAAAAATGAGTTTTGGGATCCGCTCTAACTTTTGAAAATCATTTTAAAGACTCAAAAATACTTTAAAGAGTGTTTGGAGTAATGCTGATTTAATAAAGTAAATCAGTCCCAATATATTAGAAAATATCTGAATATCATTATTTAAATAACATTCCCATAAAGAATAATATTTATAAAAATAATTGAAGTAGAAGTTGTAAAACTTATACTTGAAATGAATAGTAAATAACCAACGATATACTTATACGAAAGTAATATCTTTATTTGAATAATCAAAAGTAAGTTTGATTATCGACACATTATTCTTTAATAAAATAAAGAATATTATTCAGTAAATAATTGGAGTCATAGGTCCTCAAATGAATATTCAAATAATATTCATTAAATAATATAAACTGAGTCATAAGTCCTCGAATGAATATTCAAGTAATATTCATTAAATAATATAAACTGAGTCATAAGTCCTCGAATGAATATTCGAGTAATATTCATTAAATAATATAAACTTATCGAATAAACCTTATTCGATTAATAGTTTTAAAAACTATATCAATATATATATATATAAATAAATATATATATATATATAATATATTCGGGAACATCTACTCCCGGTTTTAGAAAAGGATTCACCTTTGGGTCCCCTATCCTCAGGGTATACGCAACTACTGCTTATCTCTAGCATAGGTATTATACAACTATAAGCATTTGAATCAACAGATATATATCAAGATTACGAAGCAGACATGCATATATACCATATCACATGCTCCAATATATCGCAAGAATTTGCTAATAACAATCATGCATCTATCACAAGATATTGCATATACACATATACATCACAACAACAGTTATACGGGTAGAAAACTTGCCTGAGCGACTGGGGGTTACAAATGGCTTGGGACGAGTCTGGTAACCTATAAACAACACATAAGTTGGAATTAAACCAAAGTCACTTATAAATCTATACTTTAACCAATTTAGACTCTAACGCTCGCTTTGCGCTTACTGATTCTCTTAAGTCGCCCGAGTACCCTCGGCTCCACCATTTTTAATAAATTAATCATTACGAGTTTTCAGGCGATTCTTTCGCGAGTGTCTTACCAACTGCCTATTACACTTTACATAAATGTTTCATACTCCAATTAGTCTTTATGGTCTCTAACCTATGTTTCAAAGTAAGGCGAGGGATAATGGTTCGTTCGCGAAACGCCGTTACTTAAAACGGTCGTTTCTCCTAAACCGTACATCGGAATCAAACGAACCACATATCAAAACGAACTCGTAACATGAATTATCTAATCATGGAAATGGTCAAAACCTAGAAGTGAGTTCACGGGTCCTAATGTTAAGAGCAAAAACAATCTAAAGTAAATCGGACATTACGACAGCTATGTTTACGCGATTACCAATTTTATTCTACTCCAAACAAACCCACAATCAACCCACAATCATAACCCAATCAAAACTCCATCCATACTTCACCATAACAGCCCCAACAACTCAACATTATCAATTATACTATTCTCAAACATGAATTTAAACTATACTTAAGTTCATTAATCAATACTCCAAGAATTACAACTCCAAAACATTACAACACCAACTATCCTCTACATTCACAACAAACAAGCCTCTCATGAACTATAACAACATAAGTAAACCTAATACTCAAGTAAAGTTAGGGTTTGGAGGGGTTATACCTTCCTTGGAGAGTGGAGAATCAACTAACTAGCTTGGAATCACCCTTAAAAGTCCTTATCCAAGCTTAATCTAAACAAAAACTCAAGAACAAAAATTTTAGTTCTTGAAAAACACTATTCACCATCTTCTTCCATGATTTTTAGGAAGAGATTGTGAATGATTTAGGAGCTCAAACTTATAGGATAGCTATATCTATGCATAAGGAGTCTTGGATAATTACATTGCTAATTAACAAAGCTTGGAACTAAGATTTTGAATTTCTTGCTTTGAAGAAGAAGAAAAAGCCGAGAGCTTTTTTGGATGAAGAAATGAAATAATTTTGTGTTTTGGTGAAATGATTTGTTGGTTGGTTGATTTTGATTTGTTTTGTTTTATTTTCTTACCTTTTACCATGGTAACTTTTGTGTGGTTCTAATTCAACCAACAACACACTTGCTTTGGTCATGCTTATGTCACCATGTGATGTCACCCTCCCACCTTTGTCCTCTTCTCATTGGTTTGATGACATCATCCCCACTAATCTCTTTGATTAGCTTCTAATTACTTGGCTAATGACCGCTGATCTGTTATACGGTTCGCCTAACTTTCGTTTTCGTTTATCGTTTGAGGGATCATACCCGGGATCTTATTACTTGGGTTCCCTTAACCTTTCTCAATACATTATATTCCTTTAATGATCCTCTCTTACAATCCTTGAATTTAAATCCTTTTTATCTTGTTACCTTATACTCAATTCTTTCGATATCCGGTGGATTTTCGGGAAAAATCAAAGTGTTCGGATTTGGATTCTGACGATCTTTACATACACTTATTTATCATAAAGAGTACTATTACGATCTCAGAATAACAATAAAAGAACCCCTACATAGTGTGGCATGAAAAGTTTTCTTATTCAGCAATATCAGCAAAAACACTATTCATAAGGGTTACAAAAAGTTCAAAATTTTGGGGTTATTACAGTCTCCCCTCCTTAAAAGGATTCCATCCCGGAATCAAATTGAAAACAAATGGGGGTACTTTTCTAGCATTGCGCTTTCAAGCTCCCAAGTTGATTCTTCCACATTATGATTCTTCCATAGCACTCTGACTAGCTTGATCACTTTGTTCCAAAGCACCTGATCCTTCTTATCCATAATCTTTATTGGTTTCTCCACGTAAGTCAGATCTGGTTGCATATCCACATGCTCGTACTCCACTATGTGTCTGGCATCCCGATGATACTTCCTTAGATTGACACATGGAACACATTATGAACTTGTTGTAGGTTCGGGGGTAAGGCTAGCTCGTAAGATAACTTCCCAATCCGTCTTAGTATCTCAAAAGGTCCAATGTATCTTGGGCTTAGTTTTCCTTTCTTTCCGAATCTCATTAACCCTTTCCATGGGGATACTTTTAGTAGTACTAAGTCCCCTACTACATACTCCTTGTCCTTTTGGGCTAAGTCTGCATATTTCTTCTGTCTGTCTTGGGCTGCTACCAGCCGTCCTCTGATGAGATCTACTATGTCTTTGGTCCTTTGAACCACTTCGGGTCCGAGCATCTTCCGCTCTCCTACTTCTATAAGGGAGATCGACACCTTCTTCCGTACAGGGCCTCATAAGGCGGCATTCCGATGCTAGCATGAAAGCTATTGTTATAAGAAAACTCGATCAATGGCAAGTGATCATCCCAACTTCCTCTAAAGTCTATTGCACAGACTCTCAACATATTCTCTAGTGTTTGGATGGTCCTTTCACTCTGCCCATCCATCTGGGGATGGTACGCGGTACTCATATTTAACTTGGTCCCCGCACATTCTTGAAAGCTCCTCCAAAATCCGGAGTTGAACCTGGGGTCTCGGTCTGAGACAATGGACGCTGGGACCCCATGTCGCGTCACTATTTCCTTAAGGTAAATGTCTACCAGTCTATTGACTGTGTATCTCTCATTGATAGGAATGAAATGAGCTGACTTTGTCAGTCGGTCTATAATCACCCATATGGTATCATGGTTGGCTTTCGTCCTTGGTAAAACGACAACAAAATCCATGGCTATCTGTTCCCATTTCCATTCGGGAATCTCCAGGGGTCGTAAAAGTCCACTGTGTCTCTGGTGCTCTGCCTTTACTCTTTGGCAAGTCAAACATTTGCTTACCCATTCTGCTATGTCCCTCTTCATGGTAAGCCACCAGTAATATTCCTTCAAATCCCTATACATCTTGGTGCTTCCCGGGTGAATGGAATACCTTGAACTATGGTTTTCATCCAAAATCTCTTCTTTAAGCTCTTGAACATTCGGAACCCAAATCCGGTAGGAGTACCTCATTATCCCTTTATCATCTTTCTCAGTATGGATCTCTTCTCCAGTCATTGACTCTCTGCCTTCATTCATTATTTTTTCTTGGCACAATATGATCTTTTCCAATAACTCTGGCTCCATTGAGATCTCAAACAGCTTTTCAGTTCCGGTTCCGGTTCCGGTTACCTTTACTTCTATTTCCATTCTTTCAAAATCCTTTATCAATTCTTCCGAAGTCGTTATCATTCTGAGTCTTTCCTTTCTACTAAGGGCATCAGCCACCATATTGGCTTTCCCCGGATGATAGAGAATCTCACAATCATAGTCCTTGATTAGCTCTAACCATCTCCTCTGGCGCATGTTGAGCTCTTCCTGCGTAAATATGTACTTGAGGCTCTTATGGTCTGTGAAAATCTCACACTTCTCTCCATACAAGTAGTGCCTCCAAATTTTTAGGGCAAAAACTATTGCCGCGAGCTCAAGGTCATGAGTAGGATATCTAATCTCGTATTCCTTCAGTTGTCTCGACGCATACGCAATCACCATACCGTGCTGCGTAAGCACACACCCTAATCCTTTGTGCGACGCGTCACTATATATCACAAAATCTCCTTTTTCGTCGGGCAATGCCAACACCGGGGCCGTTACCAACCTTTTCTTTAATTCCTGAAAACTGTTCTCGCATTTCTCCGTCCATTCAAACTTCTCTGTCTTACGAGTAAGTCGTGTCAAAGGGGCTGCGATCTTCGCAAAGTCCTGTACAAATCTACGATTGTAGCCGGCCAATCCTATGAAACTCCTTACCTCTGTGGGTGTGGTTGGCCTTTCCCAATTTGAGACTGCCTCTATCTTGGAGGGGTCGACCAATACTCCTTCTTTATTGATCACATGTCCTAAAAACTGTACTTCATTCCGCCAGAATTCACACTTCGAGAATTTGGCATATGACTGTTCCTCTCTGAGTATTCCTAGAGCTATCCTCAAATGCTCTGCATGTTCTGCCTCAGTCCTTGAGTAGATTAAAATATCATCGATAAAAACTATCACACACTTGTCCAAGTACTTCTTAAATACTATGTTCATTAAATCCATGAAAGCCGCTGGGGCGTTGGTTAATCCAAAGGACATTACCAAAAACTCATAGTGCCCATACCTGGTACGGAACGCTGTCTTGGGAATATCTTCGGGTTTAATCTTTAGTTGGTGATATCCAGTTCTCGGGTCAATCTTGGAAAAATAAACAGCATCCTTTAGCTGGTCGAACAGATCGTCTATTCTAGGTAACGGGTACCTGTTCTTTATGGTTAGCTTGTTCAACTCTCGATAGTCGATACACAGCCTCATGCTCCCATCCTTCTTCTTAACAAATAACACTGGTGCTCCCCACGGAGACACACTGGGTCTTATCATACCCTTATCCAAAAGTTCCTGCAATTGGGTAGCTAATTCCTTCATTTCTAATGGCGCTAACTGGTAAGGTGCTTTTGAAACTAGCGCCGTCCCTGGGGCCAGCTCAATAGCAAATTCAATCACTCTATCGGGTGGTAATCCCGGAAGGTCTTGTGGGAATACGTCTTCAAATTTGTGACTACCGGAATATCTTGTAAGTTAGGCACCTCCTTTTGCGTGTCCACCACATAGGCTAGGTAAGCCTCATTTCCTTTTCGTAGCATCCTTTTGGCCTGAGCCATAGTCAAAAATTTCTGCGTCTGCCTCTTTCCTCTAAATATAACTTCTTTCTTTCCTGGGATATTTAACTTAACTTTCTTCCCCTTACAGTCTATCTGAGCATCATTGCTAGATAGCCAGTCCATTCCCAAAATTACATCAAACTCCCCTAATTTAAAAGGAATCAGATCAATACTAAAAGATTGATCCCCTATGCCTAACTCACAGGCGGGGTGAATCTAGTTAACAGGAATAATTTCATGATTGACTATTTCTACTTGTAAGGGTTCTATCAAAGGTTCAACCTTAAGTCTTAACTTACACGCAAGGTCCTTTGATATAAAAGATTTAGTTGCTCCTGAATCAAATTAAACGTTTGCACTGACTGAATTTAGAGAAAGGGTACCTGCTATCACATCTGAGTCTTTCATAGCATCCTAGACTGTCATGTTGAAAGTCCTCGCAGTAGGTGGCTTATCGGAGGCAGCCCTGCTGGCTCCTGGAGCTGCTGGTTTGTTCATTGGGCATTCCCTCTTCCAATGACCCGGGCATCCACACTGATGACAAGTGGTGGTTGGAATGACAACAGGGGTTGATAAAGGGCACTTAGTTGAATAGTGACCCTCTCGACCGCACTTAAAGCAGGTTACTGGCTTTCCTTTACACTCCCCAGTATGCATCCTTCCACAAGTGTTACAGGCTGACAATGGGGGTTGAGACTGGATGGAATAGGACATTCTTAACTTTTGGCCGCTCTGGCTCACATTCACGCTCATTGGCCGCTTAAACCCAATGTTCTGTCCCGGTAGGGACACTGCTCCTCGATTAACTCTAGTTGAGAAGCTCCTTCCTGCGGAACCTCTACCCATGCTCATACTTTTCCTCTTTATTTCCTTCTTCTCTCTTTCCTTTTGCATATGTTCACTTCTGGCTTCTACAATTGTTGCCTTTTGCACCAGAGTGGCATAATCAGTAAGCTCAAGGATTGCCACCCTATTCTGAATCCACGGTTTTAGTCCCTGCTGAAACCTCCTAGCTTTCTTTTCCTCGGTGCTCACAAACTCTGGCACGAACCTTGATAACTTAGTAAATTTTGTTTCGTACTCTACTACGGATAAGTTATTATGCTTTAGCTCCAAGAACTTGAGCTCCATCTGGTTCTCCATAAACCTCGGGAAATACTTTCCCAAAAATAAGTGACTGAACCTCTCCCAGGTTATGATAGCATCTGTCTCCATATTTTTCTTGGCCTCCCACCAGTAGTTGGCCTCTCCTTTAAGAAGGTAGGTAGCAAATACAGTCTTCTGTGCCTCATCGGTACTCAGAATCTCAAAGGATTTCTCCATTTCCTTTAGCCATGTCGTTGCCTCAACTGGGTCGGCTGATCCGTAGAACTCAGGGGGCTTCAGGGACTTAAAAGCCCTGAAAGAGTTTGCCACAGCATTGTTATTTCCTTGAGGGGGTGGGTTGGGTTGACGTTCCAAGTTCTGCCTTAGTAGTTGCATGAACTAGCCCATGGGATCCATGCCTGGTGTTATAGGGAGAATTTCGTATAACAATGTTGTGGAGGTTAATGGGCGGAACAAAGATCAAGGACGGTGTTCGAGGGCGGAGGAAGGTTGTTTGGTGGTGGCTGAGCTTGTATGTGGACTCCTTAAGAAAGAATAGGGTTTGTTATTCTCTATCAAGTGTCGACTCCTGTCCTATACAAGTGCCTACGTACCCTATTTATAGGGATCAAGCCTTACGTAGTTCTTGGGGAACAAGTCACGTAGGCTAGGGTTAGGACTCTTCAGCCCGTGCAGCCCAAGCCCACGATAAAGTCAGGCCTTCAGCCAATTAGTCACGTAAATCTCGATCGGCTCCACACGCTTCCTACAATCTCGCGGCATCTCCGTAATCCTTCCCGTGATTGTAGGAACAACCCGTGTCGACCCCGAAATCTACATGCAACTCAGTCATCTATGAGTCACTTTCCATGTTGCACACAAAGTCTTTCGATGCGGCCCGGCCTGGTCACCTCGGCCCGCACCGCCTTCAAATAATAAATATAATGTTACCTCTGTTTCTATAAGATGTGGGCTCATGAGCTCAGCCCGCGTGTGGGCAGCTAAGCCCACCTCGCATGAAGGCACCTGAGCCCACCTCGCGTGGGCACAACCGAGCTCAGCTCGCATATGAGAGCCCAAATGACAAATGTGAGCTCACCTTACATGTGTGAGCCCAGCTCGCATGTCCTCACTTGAGCCCAGCTCGCATGTCAACTCAGCTCCCATGTCATGAGCCCAGCTCGCATGTAAACTCAGCTCGCATGTTACGAGCCCAGCCCGTATGTGAACCCAGCTCGCATGTTACGAGCCCAGCCCGCATGTGCTGGCCCAAGTCATATAAATCCATGGTTCTAGCCTACACACAAGAGTCCAGCTATTTAGTGCACCCACAGGGACCTGTTTAGGGCCCATGGCCGAAAGCGGGCATAACAACTACCCCCCAAAATTCCTGGTCGCATCTTGAGGCTAGGTATTTTCTAATCTTTTTATGGCCTCGCAAGTGTGAACCCACCAGGCCGCACCAAGCCGCCTCGCGTGTCTCGCCTCGCATGCCTTTCATCTTCGCATTCATTTTGACAGCCGTTGGACAGCTGGCGTGGGGATCCGTGTCATCTTATGAGATGACGACACGTGTCGCCTCCTCCTTTCTCTCTCCTATCTCCTATAAATATGTGAGAGTTCAATTCATTTCTCACATTTCCAAGAACACTTCCTGAATTGCGCCTCAACTTGTTCAAGGATCTACCACGGCGAAGATTATCATTTCAACAAGAACCGTCTACCGGCGGCGATATTCTCCAGGACCAGATTCATCAGGATCTTCATACACCTCTCCCACAGGTACTCTTCGATTCGAGCCCGTTTTTTTATTCATGCTTTATTCACGCACACCATGCGAGCACACACCACCTGTTCGATGCGAGTTCACACACAACCACAACGCGCGATGCGAGTCCTTTTGCTCGTTTAGATACTTAGGTGCGATCCCGTGTGAGATGTGAGGACACTTAGGTGCGATCCCATACTTGTTTTTTTTTTGTTTTCTTTTTAGGGCCACACACTAATTTTCACCATCTTTTACAGATGTCGAGTGCGTCTTCAGCCCGCTCCTATGGATCATCTCGCTCTTCCTCGAGCCCGGCTCGCACCTCTGCTAGCCCGGCTTGCTCTTCAGCTACTCCATCTCCATTAAACCAATACCCTCCTGAGCAGCGAGGCTCCAAGGACTTCCAACGCGAGCTGACCTCTCTTTCTGGTCGTCTTAGCCAACCTATCTCTCCCGGCTCAGCTATCACCCCTCAAGGGGCTTTGAACATTGCCAGAGTTGAGAACTCGATGCGAGCAGCTGGATCCGGCTCGCTTGATATTCACCTCGACCCGAACCCTGAGGATTTTACCAGGGAGAAGAATATATATAATTGGAGAAATAGGCCCATGGACCTCTCTCATATTCCAGCCTCCCTTGGGGTAGAAGAGCTGCTAAACCGCGAGCCTGCTCCCTTGGATAAAGACCGAGCCGAGGAGATTTTAAGAGAAATGGCTGAAGAGAGGGCAGCCCGTCTGAGGCAAGCAGCAGCTAACCACCTCGACCCCATTCACCTTGACTCAGAATCAACTGACAGCGACCTGGGGAGTGCATACTATGATACCAGGAAGAAAGGAAAAGAGCCTGTAGCTGCTGAATATCCCATCCTGGGACTCGAGGGTGAAGAGGACGGCTCGCATTGGTCCTATGACTCTCCTCAGAGCGAGGAGGTGGCAGATGTTACAAGTCAGTACAAGATTTGTAACTATAATTATGCCCCCGCGGCCTCTCCTGAGCCTTATGTGCCTCCTGCCCAGCCTGAGCTCGAGGGTGAGATTGTTTTCAAAAGGCAGATCATTCCTGATGGGGAGGAGAGCTCAACTGCAAACGAGGAGGTTAAGGTGCTCGCTTGCCGCGACCTGCCTACCTCGCTGACTCAGAAACATCTGGCCGAGCACATTGAGCAGTTTCAGCTCGAGGGCCATATTGTCTTGCCCCTACCTCATATGAGATGCTATAGATTCAATCACTCGGAGAATGGAGGCAGGGTGCCTCGCATGGTCTTGTCCACCTTCCTATTAAGGCTGGGAATCTCCTCTCCTCTTCATCCCTTCATCAAAGATGTTTGCGAGTACTTCCAGCTCGCACCCCTTCAGATCAATCCAAACGGATACCGGGCCGCCCTCGCATTGTACATCATGTACCACAAATGCGGGTACCCTTCTCTAACCGCGAGGCAGCTGGGTTACTTCCTCCATTTGAAGCATTCTCCTAACGACTTTGGGTATTTCTACTTCTCTGTCTGGCCGTGCTTCAACAAGAAGAACCTCATCCACAACGGGCCGAGCAACTCAGGGAAGTGGAAAAGCCCTTACTTCTATATCCACGAGGTGCCTCGAGTCCAGACTCATTTTTATTATAATCCATGTAAGTTTTCTCCTGCCCGCTCTCGTCTCTTCTACCATAGCTCTTTCCTTTTAACAAGAATTTCTTTCATCTCCAGCCACCCCGCCTCGCACTGTCCTTGTGGGACAGGAAAAGATAAACGCGGACAGTCTTCTAAACCTTCCTAAGGCGGACCGGGACATCCGAAAACTCATAACGACCTCCAATCTGGTCGCATGTGGGTTTTTGAAGGAAGGAGTGAGGCTGACTCCTCAGAAGAAATCTAGGAAGAGATCCAGAAAGGGTAAGAATATCGGGCCCGCACGTCCGGGCCTGGCTGCTCGCATGCGCGAGCTCGTGTGCTCACTTTTCCTACATGCATCTTGTTTTACATCGCACTTTAATTCTCCGTATTTTTCACCTGCTCGCATTACTTCTTTCCTTTGCATCTTGCTGTGACTAATCTATTGCTTTGTTGTTTTCTTTTTCAGAAATGGCCATCTCCCCTATCCCCTTCATGGAAGAGGCTGAGCAGGCTGCGGCCTCGGGCCCAGTTCAGCCCGCAGCTGTGAGCACAAGGGCTCGATCTCAGGCCAATCCTCCGGCCCGCATGACTACTCTCTCCGAGCATCTCAAGGATTCAGGGCCCTCTCCTCGACTAAAGAGGCATAGAGGTAAAGAAGGAAAAACTGGCGAGCCTGAGCCAAAGAAAGCTGCTCCCTCTGATGCACCTCTTCCCTCTTCTTCTTCTGCCAATGCGGTTGCGACCACATTCGGCCGGCTCGCCCAAGGTCACATCAGCGAGCAGGATTTAAAGGATTGGTCTTCTTCTGCTCTCGAGGTTAACCAGGATGCACTCTCCCGAGCCGCGGCCGAAGTATACTATCGTTAGTTATCTAAGGCTCGAGAGATGCGAGCCCTCAGCCAGACCAACACAAAGCTCGAGGCTAAAGTCAAGTCCCTTCAGAGTAAGGTCGCTGAGCACGGGCAAGAGAAAGTTACGCTGGTGAACAACTATAATCAGAAGATAGTTAACCTGAACGCTGCTCATGACAAGGCCCTAAGGGAGCAGAAGGAGGCTCATGACCTGGCTGCTGAGGCATGTAAGAAGGAGAAGGATGCCCTCGAGGAGAGGGTGCTCGAGCTGGAGGGATCAGTCTCTGCCCTGACCGAGGGCCGTGAGGCCGCCCTCGCTGATGCTAGGAACCTGGGGGCCAGGAATTTCATGAAAGTCTTTATGAAGAAGGTTCCTGACTTCGATTGGGCGGCTCTGGGTGCGAGCACAGCGAGGCATGCTGACAAGTTGAAGCTGGAGATGGAGAGGGATGCCCAAATTGCTGAGGAGGCTCGGCTCGCGGCCGAGAAGGCCCAGGTCGCTGGTGAAAATCGTGAGGGAGCAGAGGCTGATAACCCTTAATGTAATTTTGATTAGAACTAGACTTTTGACTGGGTAAGCGGGCACCCCTCTCGCCTCGCGCTTGTATTTGAAATATTCTGCCTCGGGGCATAACTTATTTAACTTTTGTTTGTATAAAATGTCCAAGTTTTTTGTGCCCGCGTATGTCTTTACGGTGCTAGCTATTTTTTTTTTTTTACCATGCTTCTACTGACCAAAAAGTAATCATAACTCTGGCCGCTTATGGCGAGCGTTACCCCTTCACTGCGAGCCCAATTTATTCAGCTCGTGTCATTTGTTTAATCAAACAACCATTAAAAGAGAATGCCAAGTGGAACAAGCCCGCATTGACTCGCAGGTGTTGTAGGTGTGCTCGCACTAGGAGCTCGCATGTGTCTTCTCCTCGCATCATGCGACTTTGAGTATGTTTGATGGAGGGCTGGGCCCCCTGGGTCGCATTTATGGTTTTGAGGGCCAGGGTATGAGCTTGCATCGCGGGCCTATATCTCTATCCACATCTTTTATCTACTATGTGTTCGTATTTGTCTAAGCGGGCCGTGGCCCGGCTCGTTTCATGTTCTTGGCATCAAGCGGGTCGGGGCCCAGCTTGATTTAACATGTTAATAAAACAACTGTTCTGTCCTCGCATGGGTTCCCAAGGATGGGGTCCCCTGCTGGGTATTTAATCTATTAACAGAAGTTAAAATATCAAGTGCACAAATAGAGATCAATCGTTTATTCATAGATAATGGGAAGTGAAAGGAATACATGCTTGTGGTCTCAGGGAGGCACTTATATGGCACTACCCCCCGAGACTTAGGAATATTTGAAGATAATACTAAGTCTGAAAAGAATAATATTACTGATAATACTTGCGAAGGTGTTCCGCGTTCCAGGCTCTTGGGATCAACTTGTCTTGCATATCATTGAGGTGGTAGGTTCCCTCCCAGAGCACCGATTTTATCTTGTAAGGGCCTTCCCAATTTGCTCCCAAGACTCCGTGACTCACCACCTTGGTATTTGGCCTGACCCGGCGTGGAACTAAATCTCCCACCTTGAAAGTTCGGGCTCGAACCTTACTGTTGTAATGCCTAGCTGTCCTCTGCTGATATGCCGCAATCCTGATCTGAGCCTCTTCTCGAGTTTCTTCGATCATATCCAAATAGAGCCGATGATTGACCTCGTTTGCCTCTAAGTCATAGTTGTCCCTTCGAAAAGATCCTGCTCCCACTTCAACGGGCACCATAGCTTCACACCCATACACCAGAGAGAAAGGGGTCTCTCCAGTTGTGGTTCGGGGTGTAGTGTTGTAAGACCATAGGACCTGGGCGAGTTCTTCTGGCCATGCTCCTTTCTTCTCTTCAAGCTTTGCCTTTAAGGTATGCTTAATGATTTTATTAACAGCCTCTGTCTGCCCGTTACTCTGGGGGTGGCAGACTGCGCTAAAGCTCTTCTGAATCCCCAACTGCTCACAAAACTCTCGCATCTCCTTGCTATCAAATTGTTTCCCATTGTCAGATATCAGCTTGTAAGGGATGCCATAGCGACATACAATAGCCCTGTATACAAACTCCCTGAGCTTTCTCGCTGTGATAGTGGCTAGGGGCTCGGCCTCTGCCCACTTAGTGAAATAGTCTACCGCAACTACCGCATACTTGACGCCTCCCCTGGCCTTCGGGAGTTCCCCAATCAGATCAATTCCCCACATGGAGAAGGGCCAGGGGCTCATGAGGGATGTGAGAGAGGCCACGGGGTTGTTGTAATAATTGGCATATCGCTGACACTTATCACAAGCTCGGGAGAATTCAAAGGCGTCTTTTTTCAGCGTTGGCCAGTAGTAGCCTTGACGGAGGATTTTCTGAGCTAGAGAGCTACCCCCCGAGTGATTGCCACAAATACCCTCGTGTACTTCCCTTAGGATGTAGTTGCATTCCTCCCCATGTATGCATTTGAGAAGAGGAACACTGAACCCTCTTCTGTATAGAATCTCGTCGTATATCACATAGCGGGCTGCTTTGTATTTTATTCTCCTTGCCTCGTTCTTTTCGTCCGGAAGTGAACCTTCTCTTATGTAAGCTAGAATAGATGTCATCCACGTGGGGCCGAGCTCATTATTGAGGCTGCCCACCTCGTGCTCGGGCACACTAGGTTGCCTCTGTATATCAAGGGGCACGGTCCCTAGCAAAGTGCTCTCGCGGCGTGAGCCGAGCTTAGCTAGCTCGTCCGCGCCTTCATTCTGCCCGCGCGGGATTAGTTCCAGCCTCACCTCGTTGAATCTTGCGATTATCCTCTGTGCGCACTTCAGGTAAAGCTCTGTTCTCGGCCCCTTAGCTTGATACCCCCCATTTATCTGATAGACCACAATCATGGAGTCACTAAACACATTCAAATTCTCGACCTTCATTTCCAAAGCTAGCTTGAGACCGTTGATCAGGGCCTCATACTCAGCATCATTGTTGGTTGCATGAAAGGCCAGATGGGTCGCATGTCTGATTTTGTGAGCCTCTGGGCTGATTAGCTCGATTCCAGCTCCTGCTCCATCACCGTTAGAGGCACCATCCATATATAGGCTCCACCATGGGGCACTATTTTGTCTTTCCAGTCCAACTTCTTCTGTGCTAGGTATAACAATAAGGGCTCCCGGCTCCACTTCTTGATGTGGGGGAAATTCTAGCACAAAATCGGCCAGGGCTTGGCCTTTGATCGCAGTCCTTGGCTTATAATCCACCTCGAATTGGCCGAGCTCAACCGTCCACTTCAACATTCGACCAGAAGATTCTGGTCTATGCATCACTTGTCTGAGGGGGTAGGAGGTTCGCACTTCTATCTTATGTGCCTGAAAATAGGGCCTGAGTTTTCGGGAGGCCAGAATCAGAGCATACGCTAGCTTTTCGAGGCTTGTGTATCGAGTCTCGGCATCGGCTAGCCTTTTACTCACATAATATACCGGGAGCTGGACACCATCCTCCTCTCGGACTAATACTGCACTTATTGCAAAGTCGGAGACGGCCAAGTATAGGATCAAAGTTTCTCCTGCTTTTGGGTTGGACAACATGGGAGAGCTACTGAGATGCTTCTTTATGTTATGAAAGGCTTCCTCACATTCTTCGGTCCACTTAAAGTTCCTCCCCACTCCTTTGATTGCTTTGAAGAACTCTTGGCATTTATCGGAGGATTTTGAGACGAAGCGGTTTAAGGCAGCTACTCGTCCCGTTAAGCTTTGAACATCCTTCACCCGTCGAGGGGATCTCATCTCGAGTAGGGCTTGTATCTTGGCTGGGTTGGCCTCAATGCCTCTATGGTTGATAATAAATCCCAAAAACTTCCCCGATTCAACCCCAAACACGCATTTCTGGGGGTTGAGTTTCATTCTGTACTCCCTTAGGATCTGGAACATTTCTGCCAGGTGGCGGACATGATCCCTCGCTTCTTTCGATTTTACCAGCATGTCGTCTACATAGGCCTCCATAGTCTTCCCCAATTGATGTTTGAACATCTTATTCACCAGCCTCTGATAGGTTGCCCCCGCATTAAGGAGCCCGAAGGGCATCCCGATGTAACAGTAAAGGCCCTGATCAGTAATAAAGGAGGTGTGCTCCTGATCTGGCCCATACATGGGGATTTGGTTATATCCCGAATAAGCATCCATAAAACTAAGCAGCGCGTGCCCAGCCGTGGAATCAACCAGCTGGTCGATTCGGGGTAGAGGAAAGCTGTCCTTCGGGCAAGCTTTATTCAGGTAGGTGAAGTCTACACATGTCCTCCACTTGCCATTGGGCTTCTTGACAAGCACAGGGTTGGCCAGCCATACGGGGTAAAAGGCTTCTCTCACAAGTCCTGCCTCCATTAATCTATCCACTTCTTCTCTGAGGGCCTCTGCCCTCTCTCCACTAATCGGCCGTCTCTTTTGCCTAACCCCCTTCTTTTTCGGGTCCAAGTTGAGCCGGTGGCACATGACATTTGGGTCAATCCCTATCATATCGGAGTGTGACCATGCAAAGACATCTAAATTCTCCCTTAGGAAGCGGGCTAGATCCTCTCTCAAGTCAGGACTTAGGTTAGAGTCTATTCTGAGTACCTTGGAGGGATCATTTGAGTCTACCAAGATCGGGATTGTGTCCTCTGCGGCCCCGGCCCTCTCGACCATTGAGGGCATTCTCGGGTCTAGATCTGCTCGAGCCTCGCTAGTTTTTTCCATTTCCGTGATTGCCAAACCTTCCGCATCCTTGAGCTCGGTTTGGTGAGCTTGGGTCGGGTTTATCAAGCGTTCAGAGGTCGCAGTTACAGTTCGAGTGATTCCGTCGGGTGGGTCCATAGTGATTGTTGTTTCTTTGTGTGCCCACTTCCCTCTCCTAAGTGTTGCAGTGATTTGTTCTGGGCTCTCTTCTTCATCACTTGCTTCCTCTACAATCCCCTCTTGTATCAACATGATGGGCTGAGATGCTTCCATTAGTAAGGCCCCTGGGCGTGGTTCCACATGAATTCCCATGTGCTCGAAGTAGTTCTCGGGCAACTCCTCAATTGAAATCAAATTACAAGTCTCGTGGCCCTCAGAACGTATTCTTTTCCTGCCCTCTGCCTCTTCCATGGGGATGTCGCACTCACCTGCTTCAGCTATCTCCCTTGAGGCATTTCTTGACTCGGCCGCTTTGAGTGCCTGATTGTAGCAGACCCTGGATTCGTATTGACAGCTCTTCAAGATGCCTATCCCCGTGGGGGTTGGGAATTTTATCGTCATATGATGGATCGAGGTCACCATCCTCATTGCCCTCATAAGGGGTCTGCCCACTATAACATTGTAGGCACAAGGCTGGTCTATGAATGTAAACATAGCGATCTGGGTGGCCACATGAGGCTCCTCTCCTATGGTCACCGGGAGCCGAATTGTCCCTTTCACTCCGATCGAGTCTCCCGTAAACCCGTACAGGTGCCCACCTGTTGAGGTTAATTCTCTATCCAATAATCCCAGTTTTTTGTAGGCATCATAAGTCAAAACATCAGCCGAGCTCCCGGTGTCCACCATTGCTCGGTGAACATTCACCGTCCCAATCTTCATTTTTATGACTAGGGCATCGGTATGAGGGTAATGCACCCATTTTGCATCATTCTCTTTAAACACGATATCATCGACCTCCCTTTCAAAGAGCTCCGGGGGCCTTTGGCTTAGATGATTGACGTTGGTGAGCGGCTTGTCCTTTGCTTCCCGGGCATATCTGTCCATCGCCTTCCGGCTGTCTCCACCAATATGAGACCCGCCTAGAATAATATGAATACTACCAGCCCGAGGGACCCTTTCTTTGTCTTCTGGGGGCGGAGGAGGGACGGTATGATAATCCGTCCTGTGTCTTCGAACCTCCTTGACAACCCACTCCGTAAGCTTCCCCTGTCTAATCAAAGTCTCGATCTCATCCTTTAGTTGTCTACAATCAGCTGTATCGTGTCCGGTGGCCTCATGGTATGCACAATACTTCGAAGTGTCTCTTTTATTGTAGTCTGTGAGAGGAGTTGCCTTCCTGAATACCCCCTTCCCCACATATGTAGCATATATGTGGTCGATAGAGGCTACCAGAGGGGTGTGTGTCTGCCATTTGCTTGTATAAGGCCTTCCCGAATCTTTAGTGGTCTCTTTGCCACGGGCAGACATTTTCGGGCTCGAACTACGCCGATATGTCTTCCTCCTTTCGTCAGGGCTTGAGGATCGGTCCCTCTTGTCTCGATAGCTTTCGCTGATTTTCAGCTCTCTCATCGATTTCTCTACCCTCTTGAAGGGTTCGGCTTGCTCATAGAACTCGGCCAAGGTCCTCGGCTCACTCGCTTGGAGGCTCTTCCAAAATTTTGATCCTTCTTTCAGCCCTGCTATCAAGAAATTTTTGATGGTCTCCTCACTGGCTCCTCTCACCTTGGGGACCTCGGCGTTGAACCGACGAAAGTATTCTGCCAAGGGCTCCCCCTCCCTTTGCTTGATGTTGGCTAACGTGGCCACAGGAGGCGAATAGTGGAGGGTCGACTGAAATTGTCTGACGAACAAGTCCTCCAATTGCCTCCACGTTCTTATGCTAGCCGGTCCCAACTTGGAGAACCATTGTTGGGCACTACCTCTGAGTGATGCCGCGAAGAGTCTGCAACGGGTCATCTCCGGCACCTGATAGACTTCCATCTCAGTGTTAAATTGAATAAGGTACTCCGCCGGGTCGGCTTCGCCGTTAAATAGAAGGTCGGGGTTGTGCCTAAACACCCGAGGTAGGGGGGATGATCGGATAGCAGCCGTAAACGGAGAGGGGGCAGCCGAAGCAGGGGGCCCTCTCTTCTCTTGCTCCATCTCATCTAAGATCCTTCTCAGGTCCCTTACTCTAACAACTTCTCCTTCTCTGTCACCTCCCGCATTACTCGAATGATGTGAGCCCTGAGGTCGTTCGCGGCGTCCCCCTCCTCCAGCTCGGTCCTGCGACTCCTCTTCACGATTGTATATGCGTCTGTGTCGCTCCTCCCTCCTGGGTGAGGTGTGTTGACGTCTTTCCGGAGGGGTCGTTGCCCGTTCCCTTTTCGAGCCTCTTTTATCCACGGGCTCTTTCTCTTCTCTCTCCTTCTTACAATTCTCCAATTTGAGCCTGAGGTCATGTTCGCTTAGTTTTCTACCCACTCGGTCTAGCACGCTAGTTGACCTTGCCTCAGATGAAGCTAGCTTCGGCCCCGATCTCGTAGAGATCTGGCTGCCCCGCTCATCATGGCCTCGGGGTATATCTTTCTTTTCGCGTGATGTTTCTTTCTTCTGTTTGGTCTCGGTTGCCACGTCATCAAAATCCTGGATCAGCTTCTTCTGAGGGCCTTTGCCCTTCCAGCTACGCTGTGAGACCTTGAGGCGGCGCGCCTTACGCTTGGCGTTCCGGACCGAGCTTCTTTCTACCTTTGACATTCGGGCGTTGATCTGATTCATCTGATCGGCCAGCCCTTCGAGATACGTCATTACAGCCTGCCCGTCCACGGTTGCAATTGGTGGAGGTGGCGCCTGATTCTCTGGGGGCGTGTGTTCGAAAGTAGGGTCCTTCTTGCCTCCGCTCCCTGGTGTCGTCGCTTGCTTGCTTTCTTTGGTCATCTTTCTCCCTAAGATGAACGCCCCCTCCTTCTAGCGCCAAATGTTATAGGGAGAATTTCGTATAACAATGTTGTGGAGGTTAATGGGCGGAACAAAGATCAAGGACGCATGTTACGAGCCCAGCCCGCATGTGCTGGCCCACCGTCCTTGATCTTTGTTCCGCCCATTAACCTCCACAACATTGTTATACGAAATTCTCCCTATAACACCTGGGTTTGGTACTGGTTGCTCAACCTCAATTTCTCCTTCTTCAGCCTCTATCTCAAATCTCTCAACATCATATGTTTCCTCTTCCTCTTCATACAGGGAGTCATCCTGTTCCACATAATCCTCATCTTCCTCTTCACTGTGTTCTTGGTTCCTACCGTCCTGGTTATGGCTTCCCTGGTCCTCAGATCCAGGGTTCGCCCTAGTTCCAATCTTTCTTGGCAGCATGATACTGATAAATATTTGGGAAATTCCATGTTAGGTCACAATCATACACAACATTGTGCCTTGCACAGTTCTATAATGGGGAGAATGTATCTCGCAATTCTATTATATTATGACAGTTCTAATAAGAAGTGCAGTAATAATAATGATAAAAACAGTGATCTCGTCACTAAAGAACTGAACTGAAAGGAAACAAATATATACATAATGCGAGAAATACATAGTTTGATCTGGTCAAAAGTACAACAGTGCTACAGCCATGTGTCCCAAAAGTGATACACAATAGTCTATCTGTCTAGTCAGAAAAAGGGATGCTATATACAAGTCAACTATCCCGGAAAATCGGCTCTTACTAAGGCCTCGACTAACTAGACAACTAGACTATCCCATCGTCAGTCCTGAATCATACACCGAAGCGGGTCAGCTCCCATACCCTTTCCATCGCACGATGGAAGATATAGTCGGCCTGCTACCTGGAGATCCTACCATGCCTGTCCCCTTGGAGCGATCTGAGTCTCGCTCGGGACGTGAGCTCTATCCCCGTCAGCTCCCTCCTCAAGGATCGGGGTATAGCAGCCCTAGTCTCATAAGCTCGGGTACGCCTACCCGCCCTCTCCGCATCCCACTCCCTCCTGACCTCATCCAGCCGGGCCTCAGCAACAGCCACTCGGGTCCCCAGTACATCCTGAACATAGCCGTGGGCTAAGAAAGACTGCCTATGGGCAGGGTCAAGAGGTGGTGAATCCGGAGCCGCTGGGGGTGCCTCATCGGTCTGCCTAGGCTCGGAAGTATGGGTCTCTGAGCTGTCATCATAGGGGATCCAAGATAGTGGTGGAGGGGTAGGAGCTCTGACCACCGGGAGTGTGGGTAAAGGGGTACCAGTGTACACTACCATAGCTCTGATACGCTCCTCAGCTACTGGGACCTCATCCGGGTCCTCCTCATATGAAATAGAAATGACCTCTGTCTCTGACTCCTCTGAGGGGTCCTCCTCATCCTCCTCCATCTCAGACTCCTTCTGATCCTCGACATCTAGCAGTGCCTCATCATGCTCACGCTCGAACATCTCAGGGTCCTCTATCTCATATGCCTACACATTAAACGAGCTAAGTTACTATCATGATACTTATAAGGGTTCCCGTAAGGGTTTTAACTGTCAACACTACTTTAAGTAGTCCGACCATGAACTTGGCAAGAGTTCTTATTATCTTTGTTAGTTTATCATTATATCGTCGCATCATCTCTGAGGTTTATAACGCTTAGCTCTGATACCATTTCTGTAACACCCCCAGATCCGGGGTCAGGGATCCGGGTCGTCACGGTCTTTCTTTCCACAATATCACTTAACTGAATTAATAATAAATAACCTCATGTTGTGACCCCACACTAACACACCACAACCCGTTATAGTCTCAGAGATGAAATTGAAATAAGTACAAGTCTTTGAATCCACAATTTAAAAGTTATTACAACCCAAAATGATTACTTGATAAGTTTACAATTAATTGCCATTATCTTCCACAAGTTATAATTATACATAATTGATTCCCAAAAGTAGAAGGTCTGATCTATAGATAGATCTACCTCTGCAGCTATAGCAGCTATGATCTCAACGGGAAGGCGCGGGGCGCTTCCCACGCTCTTGCGCTGGGTCTGCTTGAGTCTGGCCATCTTTCCTAACTGTTGTTGTGTGATGAAGAAATAAAACAAGAGTGAGCATTACTGCTCGCAAGATAATATATAGTGTAAAAAATAATGCAAGTATCTAAATGGATAACTTACTAAAATCCTTTATCAAGTGTAAGATAATTACTTACTGGATATAAGCAAAAACAAGGGATGAAGTTACCAAATACTTCACTATACTTATATCATTTATAAAGCTACTTGAACTACCACTGTTCAAAGTATAATGAGCTTTCAACAGTTCATCACATAGATGAGACTACAAGACAAGATTTGAATAGATTAAATCTTTGAAGTATTATTGAATGAAATGAAGTTATGATATACTTCATTAAGTCCCGATATATATATCCACATATATATCTCTTTATACATTTCCTGAAAACCTCTGTCATGTAAAGTATGAACAGAGTTTGTAATATCCAATGAATTTTTGGAAAGGAAAAGAATTGTGGCATAAACCCGGTATCTTGCTGATCAGGCAAAGATACCAATAAGTAACCTTTTCTATTAGTAGATGGACGAATTCCCCACTGGTCATCACCCTGGTCGCAATAGGACCTTATGTTGGACTGCCACTCAGCCACGTACGCATTTGATGGACTCCCACTGAGCCACTTACACTTTCATGGACGCCCACTGAGCCCATGTTGCTTATACCGACTCGATAGATGGACTTACTTTCCGAACGTTGGGTAAGTAATCAATTCATTTACCAAAACAGCAACCTTGTTGCGAATATAAAATACACCATAGAGCCGGATCCCTCCGGTTTTGAGCGAGTATTTAAATCCCCTTTAAAAGGAAGATCTTAAATATATAAAAAAATGAGTTTTGGGATCCGCTCTAACTTTTAAAAATCATTTTAAAGACTCGAAAACACTTTAAAGAATGTTTGGAGTAATGCTGATTTAATAAAGTAAATCAGTCCCAATATATTAGAAAATATCTGAATATCACTATTTAAATAACATTCCCATAAAGAATAATCTTTATAAAAATAATTGAAGTAGAAGTTGTAAAACTTATACTTGAAATGAATAGTAAATAACCAACGATATACTTATACGAAAGTAATATCTTTATTTGAATAATCAAAAGTAAGTTTGATTATCGACACATTATTCTTTAATAAAATAAAGAATATTATTCAGTAGATAATCGGAGTCATAGGTCCTCAAATGAATATTCAAATAATATTCATTAAATAATATAAACTGAGTCATAAGTCCTCGAATGAATATTCAAGTAATATTCATTAAATAATATAAACTGAGTCATAAGTCCTCGAATTAATATTCAAGTAATATTCATTAAATAATATAAACTTATCGAATAAACCTTATTCGATTAATAGTTTTGAAAACTATATCAATATATATATATAAATATATATATGTACATCGGAATCAAACGAACCACATATCAAAACGAAGCTCGTAACATGAACTATCTAATCATGGCAATGGTCAAAACCTAGCAGTGAGTTCACGGGTCCTAATGTTAAGAGCAAAAACAGTCTAAAGTAAATCGGACATTACGACGGCTATGTTTACGCGATTACCAATTTTATTCTACTCCAAACCAACCCACAATCAACCCACAATCACAACCCAATCAAAACTCCATCCATACTTCACCATAACAGCCCCAACAACTCAACATTATCAATTATACTATTCTCAAACATGAATTTAAACTATACTTAAGTTCATTAATCAATACTCCAAGAATTACAACTCCAAAACATTACAACACCAACTATCCTCTATATTCACGACAAAAAAGCCTCTCATGAACAATAACAACATAAATAAACCTAATACTCAAGTAAAGTTAGGGTTTGGAGGGGTTATACCTTCCTTGGAGAGTGGAGAATCAAGTAACTAGCTTAGAATCACCCTTAAATGTCCTTATCCAAGCTTAATCTAAACAAAAACTCAAGAACAAAAATTTTAGTTCTTGAAAAACACTATTCACCATCTTCTTCCATGATTTTTAGGAAGAGATTGTGAATGATTTAGGAGCTCAAACTTATAGGATAGCTATATCTATGCATAAGGAGTCTTGGATAATTACCTTGCTAATTAACAAAGCTTGGAACTAAGATTTTGAATTTCTTGCTTTGAAGAAGAAGAAAAAGCCGAGAGCTTTTTTGGATGAAGAAATGAAATAATTTTGTGTTTTGGTGAAATGATTTCTTGGTTGGTTGATTTTGATTTGTTTTGTTTTGTTTTCTTACCTTTTACCATGGTAACTTTTGTGTGGTTCTAATTCAACCAACAACACACTTGCTTTGGTCATGCTTATGTCACCATGTGATGTCACCCTCCCACCTTTGTCCTCTTCTCATTGGTTTGATGAAATCATCCCCACTAATCTCTTTGAATAGCTTCTAATTACTTGGCTAATGACCGTTGATCTGTTATATGGTTCGCTTAACTTTCGTTTTCGTTTATCGTTTGAGGGATCATACCTGGGATCTTATTACTTGGGTTCCCTTAACCTTTCTCAATACATTATATTCCTTTTATGATCCTCTCTTACAATCCTTGAATTTAAATCCTTTTTATCCTGTTACCTTATACTCAATTCTTTCGATATCTGGTGGATTTTCGGGAAAAATCAAAGTGTTCGGATTTGGATTTTGACGATCTTTACATACACTTATTTATCATAAAGAGTACTATTACGATCTCAGGATAACAATAAAAGAACCCCTACATAGTGTGGCATGAAAAGTTTTCTTATTCAGCAATATCAGCAAAAACACTATTCATAAGGGTTACAAAAAGTTCAAAATTTTGGGGTTATTACACTGATTTTTCAAAAATAATAAAAATATCATTTTTAAAATAATTTAAAACAGAACTCCGATTTTTATAAATTTTTAAAACATGGTTCTATTTTTGTAAAAAGGGAGAAAGTTCGGTGGCAAAATTTCCACTTTCTTCCTCGGTCGCCGGCGACAGCCATTGTCGGCCGACCTCAAGTTTCATTTTCGTCTAGAATTCGTTCAAAAGGTGTATATTAAAAGCTTTGGGTACCAGGAACCTCGTCGTCGTTTTATATCCTTCAATTAATAATCCAGTTGGCCGGATTTTCGACCGGAAATTTACGGTTCCGGCGAACTTTGAATATCCGGCGAAGTTGATTCCGTAATTTAAAATTAAAACTAAGTACATGAATCGTTTCATCTTGACACGATCTGTATATTGGTACCCTCCAAATTTTCCCAGAATCAACAAATAATAAAACCCCAAATTTGATTTAGAACATTCAAACCTTTAAAACCTTAATTTTAAAATCTGTTAATCAAACATCAATTTCTATATGTTATTGAACTCTATTTTTGATATATAATATACCAAAATGACCAGGAAGAAAAGATCTACATGATTATGTCATCAAATCACATCAAATACAATGAGAACAAAAATTCCTAATTTAATGCATAAATAATTTGAATTAAAACAATTAAATAAGAAAAATACATTGATTTCTTCACTTGAATAGATGGTAGATTCAAAAAGAGTTTTTCAAGAGCTTCGATTTGATATATTGCACGCTTGAATCGGAGTTCGATAATGCCTTCGTTTGTGCGTTTGATTATGACGAACATAACGTTTTTAGGGTTTTTCTCTGTATTTACTATATTTTTACTGATCGATTATGATTTTACGAATAAAATGAAATAATAAAAGGGCTATATATATTTATGGAATATTGGCTCATGTTGGATCATTTTGGATCGATAAATTAGTTACTTAGCCACTAAGTAACTGCAAGAACGATCCGATATAATACCCGTATTGGATAATTATCCAAATCGGGCTTCTTATAAAACACTTTATACGGAAATAATGTAATAATATCCCGTCCTTCGAGAATACGGGTTTTGTTGATATACCGAAATGATTATCGTATTGAAAATTGTACGCCGGGACGCGTACGGGTCATACCGTAATCCAAATTGAAAAATTCAAAACACGGAAAATGTCCGGAATTACCAGATTAGGTTAGGCAGGAGTTTTCAGAAGAGTTTCGGGTTGTAAAAACGGTTGAATTTGGACGATTCCCTGCTTTATAAAATAATTTTGTAATTATTCAGAAAATAATTATTAAATATGTAAATCATTATAAAATTATATAACGATCCAAATATTACTAGAAAAGTACCACAATTATCTATATTTTATTCTGAATATATTAAAATTAACATACTCATATCTTATTACATATAAACATGTAAATATAATTGTCAATCATCAGATAATTCACTAAAATTCACCTAATAATCATATAAAAATCAGTTATTGACAAATATAATTACGCGCGATATCCAGATATTACATCATGTGCTGAACATGAATGCGACTAAGTTAGAATCTCGTACATAAGTAAGGTTGTTTGTAGGCTACCCCATGGGAACGAAAGGTTATTTATTTTATAGTCCAAAGAATCAGGATGTCATTGTAAGCACCAATGCTTGATTCTTAGAGTATGACTATATAATAAATCACAAACCCATGAGTAGTGTCGTTTTAGAGGAACTAGTGGTGCAAGGGACAGATAATACCCAGAAACCGATAGTACAAGTAGAATAGCCACAACAAAATGCACAACATGTCACTAATACCGCACAAGTGCCTCATCGTAGTGGGAGGGTTATTCGTCAGCCTGATAGATTCATGTTTTTGGGAGAGTCTTCGGACTTAGTTTCTGGTGAACATGTGTTACGACCGGTATTTTATGTAATATTATTTGTGGATTGGGTATAATATTAAAGTCAAATGAAAATATATTCAATGATTGTACGCTAGTGTGAGTGAAAATTTCTGCATTATAAATTTGCTTTGTGTAGTATATAACTTTTTCAAAGCAAGAGTTTATTTAATTTCTTTATTTTTGATTTATAAGGAATATTCTAAGCTTTGGAAATTTTTTCTTTTAAAAGGTATTTTGTTCACAAATTTTGAAAATGATTTTATAAAGTCTGTAAAAATCCAAGTTATTTTATGGTATAAATTTTATAATTTTTGAACTTGTATTTTATTTTATAAAAATAAATCTTTATAAATTTTATTTGTTATAATTAGCAAATTACATGGCTACCCTTGCATGCAAATACTCTTCCAATTCAACTAAGGGGCAAGGAAGACATTTCCAACCCCACTCACTTTCATTCTACTAACCAAATTACCACTTTACCCTTGCATGCAAATCTACCTAACTATATTGGAAGGTTACTCTTGTAAAATCTCAAATCCACTCACTTTTGGCCAAATAAAAACCAAACTAACATGATTATTACTCCACATTCACCCCACCATTTCTACACTCCTCCTTTCTTCCCCCTCCTCTCGGCTCTCCCCTCTCCTCTCGGCTTTTTGGCCGAAGCCATACCCCCCTCCCTTTTCTTCATTCTTCATTCAAGCTCCCACTTTGCAATCAAGTAAATGTTACTTCCTATATCTTGATCATTCATAATTCAAAGAGTGATGAGTGAAAAGTTTAAGTTTAAAGGTTGCATGTAAAGGTTTTAGTGAAACTCAAAATACAACCTTGATTCTTGTGAGTTTAGGGTTGTTTTTGAAAGGACTACAAGGAATGGAGAAGTGCCAAATCTTGAGAGGGAAACTCTTGATGATTAAATGGCCATTCCCATCCATTTCATTCGGCCATGACCATATGGGAGCCGAATGAATGGTCCTTAAGACTATTCTTGTTGCTTAAATCAATTTTTGCATGTTTATGTGATAATGACTTGAATTTTGTGGTGAAAATTTGATAAAACTCTTTGCATGCTAAGTGATCATCTAAATATATCTTATGCTAGGCTTGCATGTCAATTTTATGATAGAACATATGTAGAAAATGTGTTGTTTTGGTTTGAAAAACCCGAAGGCATGCATGCATGTGGATTTCTCTTAGAATGTTGTAAGATTTTGATCATTTGGAAAGATTTTGTTAGTGAGCCTTAATTTCAGTAGGAATAATGTGTTAATATTGATTTATGCTTCTTGTTGCATGGTAATAATTCGTGGTTATCTTTTATAAAAATATATATCTTGTTGTTTCAAAAGCATGAAGATTTATGATTTGTGATGTGTAGTCTCTTTTGTTTTGCCATAATTGTACCTTAGGTAAGGATGATCTCACCAAGGTTATTTTGAGAATAAGGGAGTTAGTTCAGTAGAATAGCATGTATAAGTCTTGGTTTAAGTATTGAGTTGTTGTTAGTTGAGTTTGTCAAGTCAAAACCTTGGAAAAAGAGAGTTATAGTTTCTGCAGAAAAATCAGTATAGCACCCTGAGGTTTAGAGTGAGTTTTGACCATGTTATTGGTGTGCACTTTGAGGCCCAAGCTACCAGAAGTTAGTATTGGGAGTATATAAAAGGTTTTAGGAGTTGGTTGGAGGTTTGCATGTCATTTGGTTAGGTGCACAAGTAGAATAACAAAATCTGTCCAGCAGTGGACAGTTTTGTTGCAACTTAGAAATAGGGAGATTTGACCATGTCATGGGTAGGCCCTCATTAGGCCAAATTGGGCCTTAGTTAGAGGGAGTGTCATAGAAGTTTTTACAACCATATTTCATAGGATATGAGTTAGAACCATCTGTCACAAGTTAATTCAAGTCAAGGCATTTTCTGCCCAGAAAAATAGGAGAACCTTGGACTTTTAGCTTAGGCCCAAGAAGGCCCAAGCCAGGCCCTTGAGCCACATCAAGTTTGTGAGATGCCCTTAGGTCAGGAGAGTCTTGTGTAAAAGTTTTGAAGGAAAAATTGTAGTTTAAGAGTGTCTAATGTACTCAAAAAACCATAGTTGACATTCTGAAATTTGCACCAATGAGCACTTTCACTTATCACATAGTTTTAGAACACTTAGAAGTGAGTATTAGGTCGACCACTATAGTTGTAAGATAGTATAAGGTCAGTAGAGAAAAAGGCACAAGTGAGGGTCAATAGGTTTTGGATAATTTAGGAAAGGCACATCGAGTTAGGAAGCCAAAATTTGAAGATCTTGTCTAGTTTAGCGACCAAGTGACTTAAGTTGTGAGTCGAGATCATCGAAGCCTAGTGTTGCATTATGGTGTTATTTGGTATTAATATACGATATGTGATTATGTGGCTACGTGTGTACATTTGAAATATAAAGGTGGATATAAATTAAGTGCATATAGGCCTAAGTGCCATCCGTGTTTAATTTCGGGTTGTAAATAGGTTGAGATGGTAAGAATATATTATAATGAGGATTATTATTATTTATGTAGGATCTCGAGACGAGGGAAAACTTGCCATAAAAGTCGAGTGAAGCTCCAGTTGCTCCTACCAGTCAGACCAGACCAGCCTATCTCAAGGCAAGTGATTCAACTTGACCTTCATATTTACTATAAATAGTTCATATTTATCGATGCAATTATCCTGAGTCATTTTGATATGTTTAAATCAAGCGTATCTCTCGCTTATCTTTGAATTACATAGAGATGCCATGAACCCTCAAGTATGTATTGCAAGTAGTTCAAAAGTCTTTTCATGATAGTTAAATGCCATGATAAAATAAAGAGTTGTTATAATACTTGATTGATCCTCTTGATTAACATGATGATGATTCCTAAGTATTGATATCTCATCCAGATGCTTGAACCCCTATAGAACCTTACCTTGAACTTTGATAGTCAGAAACTTACCAACATGATTCCTCATTGATTGATACCCTCTTTCCTATCCTAAAGCTTGACAATTCTGATATATATATTCATCCTGAGCTAGAGATCATTACCTTAACACCCATAGTATTCGTGAAGCTTATCTTCTTAATGATCCAACACCTGTACCTTGACGAGAAATCATTGCTTTAAGCCCAGTTTGGCATTACCCCTTCATATTATCCATTAGTCTCACCATATTTTCCTGTCCAAGTTCTGACATATGAAAACCTTTTGGTTACCCTAATAGAGTAAAGTTTTGTGAATCATGGCCCTGAGATTTAGTACCATATTTCCCGTGTTTCGAGTTGATCTATATTCCCTTAATAAAAATGTGTACTGTTAAAAGAGATTTTGTTACAATTCGGCATCAGCTTTTGAAATAAATAAAATATGGGTTTCCAGTCCCAAAGGGGGATAAATGTTTTCTTGAATAGTGGATCTGGACTGAGACGCGAGTCCTTTCCATACTTATATTAGGCTTAAAAGTTGCCTAGGGATTTCCGTTAATGTTTTAGAACCCAGCGAGGTTCGGGATTACTTCGCGGCTGATCACCGGCTGTAATCCGTAGCGTCATAAAATGATTTTGATTAAGACATGATTTTTTTAAAATTGTTTTGATACAAGCAAAATGATGCCATCTCACATAGTTTTATCTCTCGTTATCATTAGTTATGTCTTCCATTGGCATTCTTAAAAGTATATCTCGATTTATGTTTTGTGTTGTGCTGTTAGCACTTGTTGAGCATTTGGCTCACTTCTTGCTTTACCCTGATATTACAGCTAGCAGCTATGGTTAGATTCAAGCAGACTGCCCGTAAGACCTGTGATGCTGATGCTTATGTTCGAGCTCAGGTAGAATAAGTAATAATAGTTGTGTGAGGACTCGGTATTTGTAATCAGATGTAATAGTTGGTAGTGTTGGGCTGTTCCAAACCCTAAACTGTAAGATCTTGGATTTGGTTGTGTATTCTTCATTAAAATGATGTAATAGCTATATTTATTTTGCTGTTAAAGTTGGGGGTGTGATAACATGATGATGATCCTTGGACATACAAAGATGTACTACAAGGCAAAGATGCGGATCTTTGGCAAAAGGCAATGGAATCTGAAATGGAATTGATGTATTCTAATCAGGTCTGGGAGCTCGTGGAACCATCCAAAGGTGTAAAACCCATTGGATGTGAGTGGATCTACAAGACAAAGAGGGGATCAGATAAAAAGGTGAAATCCTGGAAAGCAAGACTTATTGTGAGAGGGTACACTCAGAAAGAAGGTATCGATTATGAGGAAACCTTTTCGCCATTGGTCATGCTTAAGTCAATCCGTATTCTTTTATCTATAGCAGCTCATCTCGATTATGAAATTTGGCAAATGGATGTCAAGACAGCTTTCCTTAATGGAAGTCTTGAAGAAATCGTCTATATGTAGCAACCGGAGGGATTCATAAAGGAAGGCCAAGAGCATCTTGTATGTAAGCTTAAGAAGTCTATTTATGGACTTAAACAAGCTTCTAGGTATTGGAACATTCATTTTGATCAGGCAGCCCGGTCGTATGGGTTTGATCAAAGTTTAAGCGAAACATGCGTGTATAAGAGATGTGAGGGAAATGCAATGGTTTTTCTAGTGCTATATGTTGATGACATTTTTCTCATTGGAAACAATGTTAAGATGTTGTCTTCAATAAAGGCATGGTTGTTCAAACAATTCAAAATGAAGGACTTAGGTGAAGTGTTAGGCACAAAACACGCGCTAATAATTCACGCAAGTATACGCGTTCACAAGTAATATAGAATGATTTCTAGTTCGTTCCCACAGAGACTCATACTAATTATATTTAATTAACACTCACTCACCAATGTATGATTACTTCTCAATGTCAAAACAATAAAACTTAAGGTTGATTAACTAATTATTAACTACAATTAACTACGAGAATAAAACACTTAAATTATAAACTTGAATTAACAATATTAAACACATATGAGATCATAACTTCATTACTACTTTATTCAATAGTCATTGTTATTACCCTTAGCATGTAACGGTGATGATATTAATCGAACAACACAAAACTGATATTAATTTTTTAGTGGATTGAATTAATATTTAATGACATTGGGCTTGGCCCAAAATGTCATTGTGAGGCCCGACCTAATTATCCATGATCCCTAATGTAGCCTATAAATATTCTAATTCTCTTGTAGCTAAAGTGCGCGTTCATGTATGTGCGAGAACACATAAAATAATATCCTAGGGTTTGAGAGAGGCAGACGTTTTTGTCAAGGAGCCAGCTAGGGTTTTGGATTTTCGTAGATATCAGGCGAAGTAAACCTTGGGAGATCGAAGCCCACACTTCGTCCAAGGAGAATCGAGGAATACGGTAGAAGACATGGATTTGAATCGCTTGCGTCGTAGCGATTAAGGTCAACGTTCTGTTCGAACTCTATATAGAAAATTCATATAGTAAAATGCAGGGCCGAGATCCGTTGTCCAAACAAATCCACCCGATTTTAAGGGAAGTGTTGATCCAGTGGAAGCCAATGCATGGCTTAAGGAAATTGAGAAAGCTTTTGGTTTGGTTGGAGCAGGAAATGAGTAAAAGACCAAGTTTTCCAGTTACTTTCTAAAGGGTGAGGCAAAATATTGGTGGGAATCTAAGAAAGTATTGGAGAGAGGCCAGATGGTGACTTTAGAAAGATTTACATAATTGGTTTTGGAGAAATATTTCCCGAGGAATATGAAAAATCAAATGGAGATTAAGTTTTTGAGTTTAACGCAAGATAATCCGAGTGTTACGGAGTATGAGGCCAAATTTATAGAATTGGCAAGGTTCGTCTCAGATCAAGTTGACACAGATGAGAAAAGAGCAAAGAGATTTCGACAGGGATTAAAATATTGGATTCAAGATAGAGTGGCTATGTTTGAGATGACCTCCAATGTTCCAGTGGTTCAAAAGCCAATGGTTATTGGAAGCAGGAGTGATACATCTCAAATAGAAAGGGACGCAAAGAAAAGGAAATTTGAACCTTCGTGAGGAAGACCATAGTAGAGTAATTTTCGGGGCCGCTTCAATAGAAGGCCAGAGTTTCAGCTGAACAGGAGTTTGGAATTTAGGAGACCACCAGTTGGGAATGAAGGTCAGAATAATCAGTTTAGAGGTCAGAATTAGCAGAGGTCCAATTCTTCTCCAGTGCCATATTACAGAAAATATGGGGGAAGGCATATTGGGAACTGTACAACCAATATGGTGTGTTTTAAAAATGGGAAGAAAGGACACTTTTCCAGTAAGTGTCAGAGTTTGAATCAAAATCAGAGGCCAGGAATATAGATTTTACATGTGGAAAACCAGGGCATCACTTCAGAATTTGTCCTACACTAGGAGTGGCTAATAGTATGACAAGAATTGCGGGTGCTCCATCTTAGGTTGTGTTATTCCCTACAATACAACAAGAATTATAGAAGGGGGGTTGAATGTAATTTTGGATTCTTTTCAAGATTTATAAAAATGTTCTAACTCAATATATATAAGTGTTTTGATTTGCAAAGTGCGGAATAAGGAATTAAGTAAATCAAACACAAAGTAATAAAAATACATGTCTTTCAAACTTTCTGGTGGATTTGAATGTATCCACCGGAGATATATATATATATATATATATATATATATATATATATATATATATTCTTGATTGTTAATAATTTTGGGTAAATCTATTGTTTTTTGAATTCGGTCTTCTATTCAGTTTAGTTGACTTCCTATGCTATTTAGGTGGGTGTTTGTGTAATTAACAGCAAGGATTGTATTCCTAGTATTTTTTAATATGTCATCATCTGGTCTTTTGATGGGGTGTGCCTCAATTTTTTCACTATGAACTGTTAATGTGACATTTCTAAAAGGTGGGTGGTGTGATTCTATAGTTCTGCTGGTTGTTTCCCATTGTTTTTGTTTTTGGCTCATACTTCGAGTGATGGGGTTTAGGTAATTTATGAATGGGAAAAATAAGTTTTGGTCAGAGGAGTAAATTTCCAACCAATCAAAGAATCTCATTTGGATTTTATTTTGGTTAAGAAATTCATAATAAATTTCTTGAATTTGTGTCTTTTGTTCTTTGAAGTTGGTAAAAAACCAATTTCTTTTTTCAGTGTTTTGGGGAGAGTAAAACTCTTCACGGAGAAAAGTTTTATTGATTTGGAATTCTATTTCAATTACATTTAGCTCACTTGTCATTCCCATATTCTCAGTTATAGCAGAGAAGGTTGGGGATGTTGGTGAGGAAGGGGAAACCGTGTTTTGGTTTGGTGGTAATTGACTTTGTTTATAGAATGGGTGAGGTATATTGGAAGAATAATCTACACCACTCATAGAGGTATTGGGTATATCTGATGTGGAGTATCTTGGTTTTGAGGTAGTGTTAATGATAGAAGGAATTTGAGAAATCCTTTCTAAGGTTCTTGAGGAAGCATCGGAATATCGAGAACTAATAAAAGAGGCTCGGGATGATCGATCAAATGCAAGAGTGACTCTTCCATTATCATCTTGGTGAACTTGGTGTATTTGTGTGTTTGGTTCTAATCTTTCCGGTAATCTAGGGCGAGCTACTCCTTCTAAAACCCATTCAGTTGGAAGGGAAATGTCCTGCCATTTTATGGATCGAGGAATAACTGTGTTAGACCTTGAAAGGTCAGTTTGGAGAAGGATGGTTTCTCCTTTGACGAAAGCATTTTTATGCCCATCATCTCCAATGGACATTATTGCTTTGTAATGAATTCGAAAGATCAAAGCCACTGGAATTTATCCTTCTAACATTTTATAGTTGTGAGTTTTAACTTGGAGTGTCATGCTATGGATAACATTCCTGTCTTTAAGGGAAATGGATAAATTTGGATAACAACTAAAAGAGATGGGCCCGTTGCATAGACTTGATTCTATGGAACTTAACAGAGAGTCATTGAACTCAAGGAATCTAGCATCTCTTAAAATGGCTAGTATTGAGGTGTCTAATCCTTCCTTGGTTAAGGGCTTAATTCCGACTTGGACTAAACCTATATGGATGTAATTGTATGATTTTGCTAGTTTTTCTAGGGAACTTTTGGTGAGAAGGTGAATTGTTTCGAATGATTTTGATAGGTGTATGTCCCTTTCTTCGGTTTTGATGGAAGAACTTGAACTATACCATTTTGTATCATAAACTTGGCTTTTGGGGATTTTTGGGATATCCCAACGCTCTATTGCTTTTTGGAGGTTTTCGATGTTGGTTTCGGCACTGTGTGTAATATTTCTTGGATCTACCGTACTAGTGGAAGAGTTTGAAAGAGATGTAGTTCTGCAGAATACAGAATCCATGTTCTAAGATCAAAAAAGACGTAGGCTAAGCTTTTGCTTACAATCCTAGGAAAAACGGGTTTACTGCCTCCTTTGGACTTATAACCGATAAACTAGGCAAAACGACTCGGCAAAGGCTTAACTACAAAAGTTTAAGAACTGAGAACAGAGATACAATAGACAACAATAATACAACTCCCTTTGGTATTACGTCCTTTTGGTATCAGAGCCATAAGGGAGTTGTATTACGTCCTTTTGGTATCAGAGCCATAAGGGAGTTGTATTATTGTTGTCTATTGTATCTCTGTTCTCAGTTCTTAAACTTTTGTAGTTAAGCCTTTGCCGAGTCGTTTTGCCTAGTTTATCGGTTATAAGTCCAAAGGAGGCAGTAAACCCGTTTTTCCTAGGATTGTAAGCAAAAGCTTAGCCTACGTCTTTTTTGATCTTAGAACATGGATTCTGTATTCTGCAGAACTACATCTCCTCTTCCACTAGTACGGTAGATCCAAGAAATATTACACACAGTGCCGAAACCAACATTGAAAACCTCCAAAAAGCAATAGAGCGTTGGGATATCCCAAAAATCCCCAAAAGCCAAGTTTATGATACAAAATGGTATAGTTCAAGTTCTTCCATCAAAACCGAAGAAAGGGACATACACCTATCAAAATCATTCGAAACAATTCACCTTCTCACCAAAAGTTCCCTAGAAAAACTAGCAAAATTATACAATTACATCCATATAGGTTTAGTCCAAGTCGGAATTAAGCCCTTAACCAAGGAAGGATTAGACACCTCAATACTAGCCATTTTAAGAGATGCTAGATTCCTTGAGTTCAATGACTCTCTGTTAAGTTCCATAGAATCAAGTCTATGCAACGGGCCCATCTCTTTTAGTTGTTATCCAAATTTATCCATTTCCCTTAAAGACAGGAATGTTATCCATAGCATGACACTCCAAGTTAAAACTCACAACTATAAAATGTTAGAAGGATCAATTCCAGTGGCTTTGATCTTTCGAATTCATTACAAAGCAATAATGTCCATTGGAGATGATGGGCATAAAAATGCTTTCGTCAAAGGAGAAACCATCCTTCTCCAAACTGACCTTTCAAGGTCTAACACAGTTATTCCTCGATCCATAAAATGGCAGGACATTTCCCTTCCAACTGAATGGGTTTTAGAAGGAGTAGCTCGCCCTAGATTACCGGAAAGATTAGAATCAAACACACAAATACACCAAGTTCACCAAGATGATAATGGAAGAGTCACTCTTGCATTTGATCGATCATCCCGAGCCTCTTTTATTAGTTCTCGATATTCCGATGCTTCCTCAAGAACCTTAGAAAGGATTTCTCAAATTCCTTCTATCATTAACACTACCTCAAAACCAAGATACTCCACATCCGATATACCCAATACCTCTATGAGTGGTGTAGATTATTCTTCCAATATACCTCACCCATTCTATAAACAAAGTCAATTACCACCAAACCAAAACACGGTTTCCCCTTCCTCACCAACATCCCCAACCTTCTCTGCTATAACTGAGAATATGGGAATGACAAGTGAGCTAAATGTAATTGAAATAGAATTCCAAATCAATAAAACTTTTCTCCGTGAAGAGTTTTACTCTCCCCAAAACACTGAAAAAAGAAATTGGTTTTTTACCAACTTCAAAGAACAAAAGACACAAATTCAAGAAATTTATTATGAATTTCTTAACCAAAATAAAATCCAAATGATATTCTTTGATTGGTTGGAAATTTACTCCTCTGACCAAAACTTATTTTTCCCATGCACAAATTACCTAAACCCCATCACTCGAAGTATGAGCCAAAAACAAAAACAATGGGAAACAACCAGCGGAACTATAGAATCACACCACCCACCTTTTAGAAATGTCACATTAACAGTTCATAGTGAAATAATTGAGGCACACCCCATCAAAAGACCAGATGATGACATATTAAAAAATACTAGGAATACAATCCTTGCTGTTATTTACACAAACACTCACCTAAATAGCATAGGAAGTCAACTAAACCGAATAGAAGACCGAATTCAAAAAACAATAGATTTACCCAAAATTATTAATAATCAAGAACCCATATTTAAGCCATACCAAGTTTCTAGACAAAGCCAACAACAAATTCAAACAAATAGACCAGAATTCGTTAAAGCCATCAAAGACCATCTTAGCAGACTTGAAGCTTCCTCTTCAACAACCCAAATAGCTGCTGACAGCGTTTCATCTAAACAACTAAACGTCATACATCATGACTCCGATGAAGATGCTTTCATACCCCAGGTTCATGACCTCCGTCAAATGATTCCAAAATTCACAGCCCCAGACATTGGAGTTGAAAATAGACCTGAAATTTTAACCCAGTCTAAATTCAATGCTTCATCTGTTTATGAATGGAATATAGATGGAATGTCTGAATATAATATTCTAAATCATTTACAACAAATGACCATGGCAGCCAATGCTTATACAACCCAAATAGGAACCCCGGACAAAGCTATAGCCGAATTACTCATAGCAGGGTTCTCTGGCCAATTAAAAGGTTGGTGGGACTATCACCTTACCCCTGAAAATCATCTTGAAATCCTAAATTCCATTAGGGAAGATGAAGAGGGAAAACCCATTTTAGATGAACAAGGAAACCCTATCCAAGGAGCAGTCGCACAACTCATTTTAGTCATAACACACCACTTCATTGGTGACCCTTCTCACCTAAGAGATAAAAATGCTGAGCTTTTACATAATCTCAAATGTAAAAAACTTAGTGATTTTCAAAGATATAAGACTACTTTCCTCACCAGAGTCATGCTCAGAGAAGACTCGAACCATGCAAATTGGAAAGAAAAATTCTTAGCCGGACTTCCAACCTTACTCGGAGAAAGAGTTAGAACCTCTTTAATAACTGAACACGGAAGCCCGATACCTTACAAAAACCTGACATATGGCCAACTCATAAGCCAAACACAACGAGAAGGCCTAAAGGTTTGTCAAGATTTAAAACTCCAAAGACATCTCAAATGGGAAATGAAAAGAACAAAGCAGGAATTAGGGACTTTCTGTCAACAGTTTGACTATAATCCCAACAAAAACTATTCAAAACTAAAATGTGATGGTGAATGCAAGCCATATCAAAGACCTTATCAGAAAAGGTCTTTCACAAAGTCTAAACATTTCTACAAAAAATCAACGGAACCGTTCTATAATAAACCTTCCTCTAATAATAACAATAAATCTTCCTACAACAAAAAACCTTTCAACAAAAATAGATTTACTAAACCAACCAATAAAGATATAACTTGTTACAAATGTGGAAAAAAGGGACATATATCTAGATTCTGCAGACTTAATAGGAAAATACAAGAGTTAAACATAGAAGAAAGCTTATCTAACAAAATCTCGGCTTTACTCCTTGAATCTTCCGACTCTGAGACATCTGAAATGTCTGGAAATGATGAACCTCTTCAAATAGATGAGATTGCAACAAGCTCATCTTCCTCTCATAATTCCTCCTCTGAAGACAGAAGCATCAACGTCCTAACCAGAAATGAAGAACATTCTCTCGAAATCATAGAGAAGATAGTTGATCCCCAAATAAGAAAAGAACTCTTAGAAAAATTACTCCAACGACCAATTGAACCCAAACCAGAACAGAAACCTTCTATTCTCCCATCAACAAAAACTACATATGACTTGACCACAATATTAAAAAAGCAAAAACCCAACCAAAAATCCGTTCCAACAATACAAGACCTGCACAAAGAAATTAAGGAAATCAAAGAAGAATTAAAAATCCTTAAAGAGCAGCAGAAGATAGATTCTGAAGCTTTAAATGTCCTTCTAGTTCGTGAAGTAGAAGAGAAAAATAATGAGCAAAAACAATTAAGCAGTTTAAACAATACTCCTGATCAAGATTTCTTATATGAATTAAGGCAAGTTACCTACCAGAAATATCTCATAAAAGTCAAAGTTGTCTTCTCAGATGACTTTATCTTAGATACCATTGCTTTATTCGATACAGGAGCAGATTTGAATTGCATTAAAGAAGAAATAATACCAAAAAGATTTCATCAACATACCAAAGAAAGATTAACTGCCGCTAATAACTCAAGCCTCAATGTAGTTAGTAAGGTTGATGCCTCTATCAATAATAAAACCTTCCAAATTAAGACATCTTTTCTCCTAGTTAAAGGAATACATCATCTTGTCATATTAGGTACACCTTTCTTCAATTTAATAACCCCCTACACTGTCACCTACGAAGGTATTACTTTCAAAACCAATAACACCAAACTTACCTTCCCATTTCTTGAAAAACCCAAAACAAGGAACCTCAATACAATAAAGGCATATTCTATATATAATAACGAGATAAATGCCTTAATCCAAGGAAAACAGATACAATTATCCCATCTAAAACAAGACCTTTCCTCTCACAAGATTGAAAAGCAATTACAAGACCACTTTATCAAAGAGAAAATCATAAAATTACTAAAACAAATAGAAGTAGAACTATGTTCTAACTTACCAAATGCTTTTTGGCATAGAAAACAACATATGATTGATTTAGCCTATGAAAAAGATTTTGATGAAAAAGAAATACCAACAAAAGCAAGACCTATCCAAATGAACTCCGACCTAGAACTGCATTGCAGAAAAGAGATCACCGATCTCGAATCCAAAGGAATTATATCAAAATCTAGATCCCCGTGGTCCTGTGCAGCTTTTTATGTAAACAAAAATGCTGAGATTGAGAGAGGGACTCCCAGGTTAGTTATCAATTATAAGCCTCTAAATAAAGCCTTAAGATGGGTATGATACCCTATACCTAATAAAAAAGACCTCTTAAAAAAATTAAGATCTTCGATAATATTCTCCAAATTTGATTTAAAATCAGGATTTTGGCAGATTCAAATCCACCCAAAAGATAGATATAAAACCGCTTTTACAGTCCCATTCGGACAGTATGAATGGAATGTCCTTCCATTTGGAATCAAAACTGCCCCTAGCGAATTCCAAAGAATTATGAATGACATATTCAATGATTATTCTACTTTCTGTATAGTATATATTGATGATGTTCTAGTTTTTTCAGAAACTATTGAACAACATTTCAAACACCTTAAAAATTTCTGCCAAGTATCTAGAAAAAATGGTTTAGTCATATCCAAATCCAAAATTTCCCTATTTCAAACTCGTGTAAGATTTCTTGGTCACTACATATCAAAAGGAACAGTTACACCAATTGAAAGGGCCCTAACTTTTGCAACAAAATTTCCCGATAAAATCACAGATAAAACCCAACTCCAAAGATTTTTAGGAAGCCTCAACTATGTCCTAGACTTCTATCCAAACATCAATAGGATAGCCAAGCCCTTACATGACCGCCTTAAAACTAACCCTGTCCCTTGGTCATCCGAACATACCGAAATTGTTCAACAAATCAAAGCTCAGGTTCTAGAAATCCCTTGTCTACACCTTGCTGATCCAAATGCTTCTAAAGTAGTTGAAACAGATGCTTCTGAGTTAGGTTACGACGGTATACTAAAACAAGTAGTCAATGGTAAAGAACAAATAGTCCAGTTTACATCTGCACATTGGAATGATTGTCAAAGAAATCATTCTACTATAAAAAAGGAAATACTTTCAATTGTTTTATGTATTACAAAATTTCAAAGTGATTTATTAAATCAAAAATTTCTCCTTAGAGTCGATTGTAAATCGGCAAAAGAAGTTTTGCAAAAAGATGTCCAAAATATTGCATCAAAACAAATTTTCGCCAGATGGCAAGCATTATTAAGCATTTTTGATTTTGATATTGAACACATTAAGGGAGATATGAACTGTGTCCCTGATTTCCTGACCCGTGAGTTTCTACAAAACAGATAAGTATCATGCCTCGCAAAAGCAGATGGGGGAAAAACCCCAGCCTTTCCCGGACACCTCCCGGCCACTCAACAAAGCAAAGCAAGTACTTCTTCAGGAAAACCGATCACATCCTGGATCGATAAGGTAATTGCAGATGAAGAAGACAATAACTTATTCCTAGCTCTTCAAACCATCAAAGCCCATGGCCTCAACATCCAAAATCCCTCAACAATCTCCCAAAGCTCTTCAGAAAAATCAATTAAAGTTACCCAACAAAACACTTCTTCCAGCCAACCTACAAATACTCCTTTTCAAACTACACAAACAGTCAGTTTTCAAAACCCAACCCTCTTAGTTCCTCAGAAATCCATGTCAAAACTAGATATAGTTACCCCAAAAATGCAAAACCAGGAGGTAGTGGTCAACCAGTCAAACTTTTTAAAATCTAATTCTGATTACTATACCAAAAGAAACCACCAAAAAATAGTGTCAGTCGAAAGAGGATTTAACAATGCTGATGCCTCCTTAGCAATTTCAAATGTTTTCCCTAAAGGATGGCTGTTCAAACCCTGGGATCTATCAAAAAATAGTGACTATTATCAAGCCATTCTCTTGTCTACTGAATCAGTCACGTTCAAACATTTTTTCAATGCCCAAGATAGAGAGCACTCAACGCCTTCATACACAATATGTCAAATACAAAAAGTCATCCACCCAAGCCAATGGGGCCAAGAACTCCATCGTCCAAAAGTTTTTCCTTCAAACTTCAAAAGACAACTAAACCACTGCTCCTCATATTCTTACTGGGATTACCAGCAAGCATGGCATAATTCATTTTTTATCCAAAACCAGAAAAATAGTCATTCCTGGTTATTTTATTTCAATACCAAAATTCAAGTCCAGGAACTCCCTATTTGGTTCCTTCAATGGTGGGATCTCTTCGGGGCAATTGAGGACATTCTTACTCCAAATGCATCAGAATGTCTAAAACTGTTCAAAACACATTTCAAACCCACAGAATACGAAAGACGTTTTCCTCCTCTCTTAATGTTATGTTCAAAATTCTTCCTTCCATGGGTCTGTTCTTGGGAATTTAAAATTCATTTTAACCAAATACAGTCATGTATTGTTCGGTCCTTTAAAGTCAAATGGTGGAGCAATTTCAAAGAAGACCAAAAGATTTCCAAAGAAATCATTCAAAAATGGTTATCAAGTCAAAATTTTATTACCAACAAAGAAGTTACCACTTTCTTTGCCCAAAAGTCAAATGCCCAGGCATTATTAGCCCAAGCAAAAACCAGAAGCCAATACAAAGAATCTTTACTTCAACTCGCAAATTCAATTTATGATTCCGATGACGACAGCAGTCCGGTTCATTTAGGAAATGACAACGAAGATGACTGTCACGGGATTTTTTCCCCTGTAGTTTCCACTGATTAGAAAAAAAAAAAAGAAAAAAAAAAGAAAAAAGTCCAAAATAGCCCCCAAAATAGTGTCCAAATTTTCATCATTTCATATTGCTTAGTTTTCCTTTATTTAATTATTGTAATCAGCTTGTACAGATAAATTTTTACTCCAAATTATTAGGGGTAAAACAGTAAAAAGTACTTGAAAAAAAAAAGAGAGAGAGAATAATAATTGTACATCATTTAAAATTTTATCAGCATTTCTCCCGAGTTCACAAAAGAAGACAAAGAAGACAATTCCCACTGAGACTAACTCAGCAAGAAGACAAAGAAGACACAAAAGGAGATTCCCACTGAGACCAACTCAGCAATATTCTCCAAACAAAGCAACTTTCGGTGGAAGAGGAATCATACTCAAGATCCAGTGAAGAAAGCAGCCTCCCACTCAGGAAAGCAGCCCCTCCACTAAGAAAAAGATGACCTCCCACTCAAGTCATGTCAGGAAAGCAGCCCCTCCACTAAGAAAAACAATGATGCTGTTTCAAGAAACTGGACTCCTCATCTTTCTATAAATAAGAAGAAGAAGAGAGGAATAGACACACTAAAATTGACAGAGCAGATAATATACACATCTTATACCAGTGATAGCAGTTCATATTTCCGAAGTCTATTCTCAAGTTTTCTCAAATTGTACACACAAAGACTAGCAGATTGCTTTCAGTTATATAAGCAAAAGCATTTCCAAGTAAATTCAAATCTTATTTTGTTCATATCATGTCTTAATATCTTGTGTTAATTCTTATGATTTGCCATGACATAGACACAGATATATATAATCTGCAATATATATATATATATATATATATATATATATATATATCGATTTGAGAAATCTGTGAAGCTCAAATTGGCTCACAGCTGCTTTACAAGTGAACAAACAAACTACAGAGAAATTCTTAACAGTTACAGCTTTTTCTATTTCTCTTCTAAATGTGTTTTCTTAGTTTTGTTTATTCTACTAGATACACTTGGTTTATATATCACCAAGTTTACATGGTAATAAGACAAGATAATAAAACAAAACCTATCAAGTCTAACTCCATGTTGCTTCATTACTCTATTCCAGCATCTTTGAAAATCTTCATAACTTGCATAGAAATGGTAATGCTTCTTTGTTCTCAATTTTCTGCTAAACAGGCTGCCACATTCCTTTTGCAAATACCCAACGCATGTGACTGTGTTGTCACTGTCAACAGATATTTAAATTGATCATCCGTCGGGTACATGCTTGTTATCCGTCGGGTGGCTTTGTTGATCATCTGTCGGGTAGCTTTGTTGATCATCCGTCGGGTAGCTATTTGATACTTGACTCCATTTCATTTATGCATAATTATAAGACATCTCATATTTAAATTCATCAACCTATTCTGCATATCTACTAGTAGTCAACATGACTCATATGCTACCACAAAATCTACACAAAGTTGTTTGCTGAAATATGCTACAATACTTATTGTTACATAAGCTACTCACTCGATGGATATCAAATCATCATCCGTTGGGACTATATTGAATCATCCGTCGGGACTATATTTGATCATCCATCGAGTGCAACAAAATTCACTAAGTTAAATCTACTAAGGTGTTTTGTATGATTTATCATCAAGTTCAAAACATATTCCTAACAATCTCCCCCAATTTATGTCTACTAGAATTGTAGCCATAAATTAAGAGAAACTTGAAGATAACAAAACACTTCTAAGAATACAGATTGAAAATTGTAGATAAAATTGATTAGTGCTGCAATATTTACTGAAAATTGAACAATACAAAGTATACAAAAAATAGCTCACAATCATTATCAAGGTGCTCCTCTAGTTTGAGCAGATAAGTCTATTTCCTTGATTGTCTAGGTTTCTTCCCAAGCCTCCTGTTGTTCTCTTCAATCTGGTTCTGAAGTTGTCTGTGGAATTCAAGTTCATCAGCTTATGAGAGATCTAGTATTCCTTGCATTTCCAATAGAGTCTCATTGCTAGAGATACTCAATTGGTCCTCCATTCTGAAAAATCTTCTAACTCCCTTTTCATCCATGAATTCCATCAACCAATAAGGCCTCAAATGCACTCTCTTTCATGTGAAGGGAATAGATAGAGTTTTTGGAATTGTATCTTTGGCTCTATTACTCATCATCTCCTCAATCTTCTTTAGAACTAATCTTCTTGCAGTAACTTGGTATCCAAAGTTCTTTTTGAATGATGAGTAGATCTTTATTAGAACAGATTGGCTTTCTAGGAGGATCCTGTGAAGTGGCCATATGATCTCTTTTCCTCCCTTGTATTTGAATACCAGTCTTTCTGGGAGATGTCTGTGAGCATCAATTCATCTAAATTCTTCCAATTCATCTAAGTAAAGGTTTATGTCAGAAAACTCCTTGATGTCAAAAATGTACAACATGTCTCCCTTGTTGACTGTAGATTTAGCTTTGATTGAGGTCTTGGATTTGAGAATCACCGGTTTCACTTTCTTGCTTGCTCTTGTCTTTGTCTTTTTTGGCTTGAAAATAGGTAAATTTAGCTCAGGAATTGGAAAACTATCCCATTATACTGGCTCATCCTTAGGAATAATTGGCTCACCATGAATATTCCTTGTTGGATCCACCACTTTGAATTCTTCAGATACCACAGAGGGTTTTGATGTTTAAGTTGTAGTTGTAGGCTTTTTGGGAATATAGTCTTCCTTTTCCTCATCACTAAAGTCCAATTTTCTCTGGATTCTTTGCTTGTACCTTGGTTTCTTTATCTGTTGAGGTTCATCTTGCACTTTCTGATTTTGCGGTTCAGCAATCACAGACATTTTGAGGTTCAGAAGTTAGAGGAATTGATGAGTCTTCCTTTTCCTTATCATTAAAGTTCAATTTCCTCTTGTAATGGAGTTTGTATCTGAATTTTATTTTCTGCTGTGGTTCTTCTTGCACTTTCTGATCCTTAGGTTCAGTAATTACAGTTGGTTGTACAAGAATTTCTGTTGTGGTTTTTACAGCTTGAAGCTTGGCCAAGATAGTAGCTTGCTTCTTCTTTTGTTTAAGATTTTTAGCATCCAGAGCAGCTTACTTCTTTTCTTTCCAGATTCTTTCTTTCTCTTCCTTCTTCGCTTCCACAAACATGGGGTGTCCATCCACCACACAAATTTCCTTACCATTTCTGTAAATCTTGGCTAATCTTCTTTTGAGTGCTGAATCAGCTGGATCTTTGTAGAAGGCAATTGACCTAGCCAACAGTTTCTTCTCATCTGGACTAGGTGTCTCATACACAGTATCCATAGGATTCTTGTCTGAAAACTTTGAGTGGTTTCTATTAGGCTTCATGATGAAATCTGCTTTTAGAGATTTGATGCAAGATGTTTGGCCTTTTTCCAGATAATTCATACTCATTACATTCACAGAAATGTTCTTGACTTGAGAGTGATGAATGAATGTTTTTTCTGGCTTCTGAATTAGCCCAAACTTTTGTTGAATCTCTGCATCTATCTTTCTCCACTTTTCTTTCAACTCCTTCTCAGCTGCTGCTACATCAATCTTTAGCAGTTTGTCATCTGTGTTCAGTTTTGCTGCTGCCAGATTTATGATATCAATATTGTCCATGGCTGGTGGCTTTGTGAAAGCAATTGTTGGCACAATTACTTTACTGACTTGGATGTTTAGCACTTTCTGCTCCCCCCACTCCTTGATCCCTCTTGACTGATTGGGATAATAGCACTTTCTTTCTCCCCCTTTTTGTTATCAGCAAGTTGAGTAGAGGAAGAGATTTGTGCTACCACTAGCTTTTGGAGCAAGTCTGTTTGTTGTGCTTGATATAGATGTATAGCTGTTAGAGAGGTTTCCATAGCAGTCATTCTTTTATCCAAGGAATCCACCTTGGTTGCAAGATCAGTGTTCTTCCTTAGCTGCCTTTTAATATCAATCATTGTGGCTTCTAGAAGTTTGGCATCTAATCTTTCAGAAATATCCTTCTTTACTTGATTGATCTCTGTCTTGATATAAGTGAATACCTGGTTGTGTTGGAGGCCTTGGATTTGATGCAGTTGCAGAGAATTTAGATGTGTCTGTAAGAGCTGCCTGGTGCCTGCATCTGTGGTAGATTGAATAACATTGTGTATTTCCGGAATTTGATGAATGAGAGTGACCTTAAAATGTTAAAGATCACAGTCCTAGGAGAATGCCCATGAAGGAAGGTCAGATCTAGAGCTGATGTTCGCTTCTCCCCTATGTCCATGAGCTCCTCATTTTCACCATCATCTCCAAAGAAATCAGCAGATTCCCCAGTCCCATAGTCAACATCATCATCAGCTCTAGGTGGCATAGCTGTGATGGCATCCTTAGCTCTTTGCATTGACTGGATGGTATGCACCAAGTTCAGCATTCTTTCTACATTTTCATTGCCCTGTCTAGCCAAAATTTGAAATGCTGGAACAGGATGAGTAAATGGCTCAGCATCCAAAGAGATGGAACCTATAACAGCTTGATCATGCTGAGATAGTTTCTCTATGTCTGCATCATTGGCATTTATTGGCTCACTAGCAATGGTGTCCATCCTTATTTCTCCTGTACCTGTATTTCTCTCAATTTCTCTCTCTTTTTGCATCAAGGGCTCCCATTGGCTCCCCACCCTCACACCCTCACCTTCATCATCTAAGGTGGGACTCCTCTCACTCACTTTTTCCAGTCCTGAAGAAATGGACTGCATTTGTTCACTCTTTTTCTCTCCTTTTTTCTAGGAGCAACCCGAACTCTCACTCAATTCACTCCATTCCCTCAGTCCTAAGAGTGATTGTATTACTACTAAGTCTTCTGCACTTATGAGAATTGAAGAAATTTTAAGTTATAATGAGACACCCGACGGATGAGGAATATCCATCGGGATAGTAGTTTGGCTATCTGACGGATGACTGTTGTCAAGCTTATCCGTCGGGATACAATCACTACTCGAAGGATGATGAATATCCACCAGGATAGAAGAAATAAATGAGTTTTGAGTGGAGACTATTGTAGACTCTGTGCAGATTGATGATAATTTAGGCACAGAAGTTTCAACAGTCTCAGAAAGAAATGGCAAGTGAGCCAACAAATCATCTAAAAGATGATGTTCAGTTGCTTGGATTTTTGGCTTCTCCAAGAGAGTTAAAGATGGAGAATTTGGAAGTGATGTATTTATCATGTCAACATCCAGTGAGTGTGTGGGAGAATTTTGTGTATCAGGTGCTTCAATTATGAGAGATTTTGGCTGTGACTCCACATTTATTGGAGCCACATCAATCTGACTTTGAGATGGTGCAGTGACTGGGTCTTTAGCACTAGTTTGCACTGTGTGTGTGTCCTGTGCATCCCCAAGGGTTTTTGATCTTTTCTTGCCAGCATAAGTTTATGGGGAGCTAGTGTCCCTACCCCTTTTGGCCTGTGCTCCTGGTTGGGAGCTTGTTTCAATAGTGACATCCTTTTGAGAGGATGAAACTGGTAATGAGCTTATTTCCTTACTAACAACCACAGTTTTTTGGGAAACTGTGGTGTGGTTAGGTTTAGGTACTCTCTTCTCACCAACCTTATCCTTAGGGTTTCTTTGATTTTCACCATGTCCCTCACCTTTCTCACCCACCTTCACACTCCCCTCTTTTTGTTTAGTGGATTTTGCAACTAGTTTTTTTGAAAGAAACCAGAGGGGGATTTATTAGATTTGGTTTTTGAAATTTGTGATTTAGTAGCTTGGGTAGGCATCTGTTTGGTCATTGACACAGATGTCATGGCTACATTTAAAGGCAAAGAAATGTGTGAGGTTGGAAGAGTGGAGACAGTAGAAATTACCTCACTTACCTGGGGTCCCTCCATAACTAGGAAATAGAAGAGGGGCACCTCTTTATGGTGGTCTGCTCTATTAAGATCTGTAATTATTCTTCTTTCTTGAACCCAACAATTCAGCTTGTTGGTTGGGTTCTCAATCACAATATTCTCAATGAGATGGTTAGCAAGCATCATGAAAAATCTAGCATAATAGACACTTTTACCTCTCTTGTTGAGTTCTCCTAACTTAAAGCCTAACTCAAACAAAACCATGTCACTGAAATTAAAGTACTTATCAGTAACTAGCATGTAAAGCATATTAAGCATGGATATGTTAATAGAATCAAAGTTGCTAATTTTACCAGAAAACACTTTAGTTACCACATCACACAGATAACTCCATTCTTTCCTAAGACCCAACCTTTTAATTTCACTTAATTTAGAGGTAGTGAGTGCATAGCCCATGGAATTAAGCATGTTAACTATATCAGTGTCTATCTGTGGAGCAGTAACAGTATTATCAGGAATTCTAAAGCATGTTGTGACAATATCACTGTTAATGCAAAACTGCTTACCTTTAAGAGTGATTGTGATTGTCTTATCAGTTGAGTTGTACACTGCAGTTGTCCATATCTCCTCTACAACCTCACAGTAGATGGTGGGAGATTCCAGCATAGCATAGTTGAGTTTGCAGCCTTTCACAAAATCCATCATTTTGTGATAGTTTCCAGACTGTTGAATCTCCTTGTTCACTAGAGCTGTGAAATTGTTCTTTTCATAGATGTACCCAGTTTGAGACATGATTTTGATGACTGGTGCCATTGTTAGAGATTGAAATTTGCAGAGAGAGTGATTTCTTTTGAGAAGAAAGAAGTTAGAGCAATTGAAAATTGAGAGTAATAAAAAAATAGAATAAAAGTGAATTCTGCTTTTATACTCTCTCAGAAATAAACTGTCAAAAATAATAAAGTAAAATAAAGTGACCAATGAAAATTGCCCAAAATAGCCGTTTAAAAAAGAATAAACTGCAAAAATTCTGTCACTTATCCGTCGTCATGCTTACAAACTGTAAGTATACTCGATGGATAATGTTCAGAGTTTTAACGGCTAGGATTGAGACAATTCAAAGGATGAGGATAAATTAGTTATCCGTCGAGTTATAAAATACTCCAAAAAAATAATTGATTATGGTAACAATTAATATACCGACGGATGATCAAACTCGATGGATAATGAGCATCCGTCGGGATGTAAATTTTGATTTAGCCAAAATTTCATCCAAAGCATAAAAATCAATTAAGTTTCTGGCTACATACCAACTTGCAAAATATCTAAAATGATTCAAGAATAATTAAGCATACCTAACTCACTTACCAACCTTGAAAAGGTGGATTCATCAAGTGACTTGGTAAATATGTCTGCAAGCTGCTTTTCACTTAGAACAAAAGGAAGTTCCATACTACCATTCATCACATGTTCCCTTATGAAGTGGTACTTGATATCTATGTGCTTTGTTCTTGAATGCTGCACTGGATTTTCAGTGATGGAAATTGCACTTGTGTTATCACAGAAAAAGGGAATTCTTTCCACTTGTAGACCATAGTCCAACAATTTGTTTTTCATCCACAAAATATGTGCACAACAACTACCAGCAGTAATATATTCAGCTTCAGCTGTAGAAGTAGAAACTGAATTTTGCTTTTTACTGAACCAGGACACAAGCTTATTCTCTAGAAATTGACAGGTTCCTGTTGTACTTTTTCTGTCTATTCTACAACCTGCCTAATCTGCATCTGAATAACCAGTTAGATCAAAACCAGAATCTCTAGGGTACCAAATGCTAAGTTTTGGTGTTCCCTTGAGATATCTGAAAATTCTCTTAATAGCTACTAGGTGAGATTCTCTAGGATCAGCCTGAAATCTAGCACAAAGACAAGTAACAAACATTATATCTAGCCTACTAGCTGTTAAGTATAGAAGTGAGCCAACCATGCCCCTATAGCTTAAAATATCCACAGACTTTTCAGTAGTATTTAATTCAAGCTTAGTTGCAGTGGTCATGGGAGTTTTTGTAGATGTGCAATCCATTAGATCAAACTTCTTTAAAAGATTATGAATGTATTTAGTTTGACTAAAGAATATTCCATCACTAACTTGCTTAACTTGTAAACCATGAAAGTAAGATAGTTCTCCCATCATGCTCATTTCATACTTACTTTGCATCAATTTGGCAAACTTTTTGCAAAGTTTTTCATCTGTAGAGCCAAAAATAATATCATCTACATAAATTTGAACAAGTATACTAGAGCCATTAACATTTCTAAAGAATTAAGTTTTATCAACAGTACCTCTTGTGAAGTGAATTTTCAAAAGAAACTTTGATAAAGTGTCATACCAAGCTCTAGGTGCTTGCTTCAGTCCATAAAGTGCTTTCAAAAGATAGTAGACATGATTTGGGAAATTTGAATCTTCAAAACCAGGAGGCTGACTAACATAGACTTCCTCCTCCAAATCTCCATTCAGAAAAGCACTTTTGACATCCATTTGATAGACCTTGAAATTGGCATGAGCTGCATAGGCTAAGAAAATTCTGATGGCTTCAAGTCTTGCAACAGGAGCAAAAGTTTCATCAAAATCTATTCCTTCTTGTTGACAATAGCCCTTACCAACCAATCTAGCTTTGTTCCTGACTACTATGCCATTTTTATCCATCTTGTTTCTGAATACCCATTGGTGTCAATTGGATTCTTTCCTTTAGGCTTGGGTACCAGCTTCCATACCTTGTTCCTTTCAAATTGGTTTAGCTCCTCCTGCATAGCTAAAATCCAATCAGGATCCAACAAAGCTTCTTCTACTTTCTTTGGTTCTTCCTTAGATAGGAAGTTGCTATATAGACATTCTTCTTGAGTTGCTCTCCTTGTTTGAACTTTAAAAGATACATCACCAATGATAAGCTCAAAAGGGTGATCTTTAGTCCATTTTCTTTGTTGAGGTAGATTAGCTCTATATGAAGAGGCCTCATTATTGTCTTGATGTGTGACTAAGTTTTGATTATTAGAAACTTCCCCTGAGTTTGTGAATCTTTGATTTGAGAAAGGAGAGCTTTCTAAAAGTGATCTATTCTGACTTCCAGCTTCTCTTGATGACCCGACGGATGGTGCACTTTATGTTCCGATGGATGAAGCTGATTGTCTCCCGACAAATAAGGCAGATTGTCTCCCGACGGATGAAGCATTTTGCAACTCAACAAATGTTGAATTATGTGCTTCATTAGTTGTAGATTTTTCTGTATTATCTTTATTCACTGTTTCTTGATCACTTTCATCATCACTATCATCAGTAACCATCTCCACATTATCAAACTTCAGGCTTTCATGAGAATCTTCATCTTGCAGTCCTTCAATCTTTTTATCATCAAACACAACATGTATTGATTCCATAACAATGTTGGTTCTAAGATTGTAGACTCTATATGTTTTTCCCACAGCATATCCAACAAAAATTCTTTCATCTGCTTTAGCATCAAACTTCCCATGTTGATCAGTTTGATTTCTTAAGATAAAACATTTGCAGCCAAAGACATGAAGAAAATTCAGAGTTGGTTTCTTGTTCTTGAACAATTGGTAGGGTGTCATACATTTTGCTTGATTATCAAGGAAATATTTTGAGTGTAGCAGGCAGTGTTCAAAGCTTCAACCCAAAAATATGTTGGTAACTTTGATTCTTCAAGCATTGTCCTTGCAGCTTCAATAAGAGATCTGTTCTTTCTTTCCACTACTCCATTTTGTTATGGAGTTCTAGCAGCAGAAAACTCATGCATTATCCCATTCTCTTCACAAAATGATCTCATCACATAATTCTTGAACTCAGTTCCATTATCACTCCTGATTCTCCTTACTTTAAGATCAGGATGATTGTTGAATTGCCTTATGTGATTGATGATGATTTCACTAGCTTCATCTTTAGACTTTAGGAAATATGTCCAAGAAAACTTTGAGAAATCATCTACAATTATTAGGCAAAATCTTTTTCTTGAAATGGACAACACATTGACTGGTCCAAATAAATCCATGTGTAGCAATTGCAAAGGTTCTTTAATTGTTGAATCAAGCTTCCTTCTGAATGATGTTTTAATCTGCTTTCCCTTTTGGCAGGCATCACACAACTATCTGTGGCACCCCAAAACCCGGGGTCGGGAGTCTCGGAAGCCACGCCATCTAAACTCGCACAACTCACATTATAATATGTAAATACTCACGCTTCACGACCCCACACTTAACACACACACACTTACAGGTTATTGTCTTGGAAACGAACCATCAATACTAGAGAAATTTTATTACAACCCAAATATAATTAGTCTTACCGGGGAGTGACCTTTAGGTAAGGTTAGTCCGCCGGCCAAATATAAGTATCTTAGTTCTTATCTTACATAAACCATACTTATAAATAAGCCGAACTATAAACAACTGAAAACTAATCCAGCTTATTCTGACTACCTGAGGTACAACACCAAACAATCTACAGAACAGCTGGCCATTTCCTACCCGTTTCCTGGCTGTGGTTCTCATGGAAGGCATCTTGATTCACTGTTGTGTTGTGTCAATTTAAGAAAACAAGTGTGAGCTATAATGCTCAGCATAATAATGTACAGTATGAAAATGACTGTATCATAACATCATATATTATATGTATATTTTATTCGAAAATAGTTTTTCCTTGGTATCACACACCTTCTTATGAAAACAATTCTTTAAGGGGTTTTTATAACCTGCGAATACCTTCGTAGTAATCCCAGCACCTAGGCTTGGGTTATGGTATTGCACATCAATTCCAATTGGAAGAGTTTGGACATTCGCTGGAGCCACCGCATACGATGATCAGTCGTACTACGGAAATAGTAACCTTTTCTACTAGTAAAAGGACGAAACCGTCATCTCTCGAGTATCACCCTGGCCGCATTCGGGCTACGTGTCCCATTTTTGGGTATGCACATACTTCACAAGTTCCTGAGTACACTGAGAACCTTCACCTGCGGTACCTTTGGTAGCCCATCTAACACACATAGTACCAGAGTCTACCCCTCCCTTGTCCTTTAAAAGAATTATATCAATCTCGAGAACTCGAACCACATCGAAGTTCCCCAAGCATTTTGCTTGTTGATAGAAATAGTTTATCTCTTTAAAATATAAGTGTATATATATGTATATACGTACTTCCAAGAATTTCGGAGGAAGTACTAAGGAAGTGAGTTGACCGTTGTCAACAAATAATTAATAAGGGGAAAAGTTTCTTCTTGAAACTATATTCAATATAATAATAAGTCTGGATAATATTCACCGACGATCTGAAATTATTCGAATAATATTTCTAAATTAGAAAGTATGTTTTATATCAGGATCTATGATCTTTAAATCAATAACAATCCTTTAATAAATTAATAATTAATAAAATAATAGTCTATAATTAATTAAATGATAATTGATATTAATCATACCTCGAATGAGTTCTCTCTAAAAGATTTATTTAAATAATATTCCTCAACTAGTTTGTGTTTACATAATTAATAATCTATAATGATTAATCGGGTTTGAATAAATAAACGTTGAAGTATACTACTCCTATAATAAAGGAATACATATATAATATTTATTATCTGAATCAATAAAATATAGTTGAGGGAATATGCTCGTTGGGAAATCATTTTAAAATTTCGAGGTGTTTTAATGTTTCGTAAATGGACCGACCGACCCTCGGTCTTATAATACCCGTCCTATAATATCTCCGAAATGATTTCTGGGTTTTATCTTAAATCCCGACCGACCCTCGGTCTTATATAATATGTCACTATATTATGTTAAAATTCATCAACTACGCATCATGGCAAACATGGTATTTAAGCGATGATAGTAGAACAATCCTTTCACAACACAACAGTAAAAAAATGGAGTTGGGTTTGTAAACTTTCCTGGGTATCTCGAGGTGGAGGATGCTCTAGGTTCCACTCGAAAATCTATAACCATAAACATATTTCATTTCGTTAGGTTCCGTCCTAATTTACGGTAACTCGCACTCATGTGCTACTCATTATACACCCTCTCAACTCATACTACCCTTAACATTTCTTTTAAGTCATAATCACTTTATGGTCACTTCATTTTCCTAAGTATCTTGAGTTTATTCTCATTATCGTTGGCGGCTCCGCTTAAAGATTCTTACGGTTTCTACTCGCGCGGTCTCAGCTCCGACATTTTTATAAAATTGAAAAATAATTATTTTTACTTGAAATTTTTATTACAGTTAGAAAACTCAATATTTTACTCTCTGTAAAAATTTCATGATTTATGAATACTTTTAAGTCTATCCTTTATATTTTTAAAGTTCGTAATTTGTAGCAGTTTTTATCGCGTAAATCACTTTTACTAAAACGACCATAACTTTTGATCAGTAAATCGGAATCAAGCGATTCAAGCACCTAAAAGATCCTTATAAAATTTTATTTTTCAAGAATCTACAGTTTATAACTTCGGGACTTTCTGCAGAAATTTAAAGTTACAGTTTGTTGGTTTTAACGAAGTTACATTTACGATCGGGGTTTCGTTTACGCCTTAACTATCAACACTACCACCAACAATCATCATATCATCATCAACACAGAAACTCCTCTCAATAACATCATGTTCTCTAGGCAACAACAACCAACCTTAAATCTACTTAACTTAATCATCAAGATTTTATCAATAACACTTAGTAAGCTAGGTTTACTACCACATACTAAATGGATCTTAAAAATGAACCTTAAATAAAGTTAGGCCAAAGATTTTTACCTTTATTGAAAGCTTGAGATGTGTTCTTGAGGATGGTGGAGGCTTGGAAGTGCTTGGTATGATTTTTAGAACCTAAAACCACCATTGAAATCAAGAAACCAAAGAGAGATTACTATTCACACTATTCACTAGTGAGTTTCTTGAATTTATTCAACCCATTAAACCTTGATAAAAAGAGATGAAAGATTTTTCTTAGCTTAGTTTAGTTGCTAGGAGGCTTGGGAATTAATTGGGTGATTTTACAAGAACTAGAGCTTGGAGTTTTGAATTCCAATTCCTTCTTTTCTTCAAAATAGCCGAATGGAAGAAAAAATGGGGGTGGGGGGGTATTTATAGCACTTGGTTGCTTCTCTTGGATGATTGGATGGTTGCTTCTTGGAAGGTGACTTGATATCTTTGTAACTTAATTTTATTCTTCCTAGGATAGCATTCTAGGTTTATTCTTTGTTGCCAAATCCATGGGCATATCTTTGTAGCTTGCTAGCTTACAAGCTAAACTACAAGGTTAGCTCCTTAGCACACTATTTGCTAGTTAGCTTGGTCATCCTATGGTTAGCTCCCTATTTGAAGAAGTAACCATGGTTACTTCCTTACTATGGTTTAGTTAGTGCGTTACGTTTAATTAATCGCTTACGCGTTCGCTCGGTTACTTAAACGTTCTCCGTAATACTTACTCGTAAGTGGTTCGTAATGAAATTCCTTTCATATTTATTCCTTATATTTTTATTTATCCTACTTGAATATAAATCGGTAGGATTTTAGTCTCGTAATTATATTGTGATTCCCGTAATCCTCGATAAGTCATAATTACGGTCATTTTTCAAAGTTCATTTTCTTCGAAAACTAATAGCGTTTACATACACTCATTTGGTGTGTATAGTCGTAATATCAATTCCGAAACTCATTTTCTCATGCACTATATAGTGTGGGCTCAAAAGTTTTTCCCGCATGTCAGGGTTACTATTCATTAAACGTTTTATAAGGTCTCAAAAATTCGAGTTATTACAGTCTTCCCCTCTAACAAGGATTCCGTCCCGGAATCAATTAGAAAATAAGTGGGGATATATATTCTTCATTGTGTCTTCAAGTTCCCAAGTTGATTCGTCAACATTTTGATTTCTCCACAAGATCCTAATTAGCTTCACCGTTTTGTTCCTCCACACTTGTTCTTTCTGGTCCATTATCCTAACTGGCTGCTCGATGTAGGTTAGGTCTGGTTGTAAATCTACCTGCTCATACTCTATTACATGTCGGGCATTGGCATGGTACTTTCTCAACATGGACACGTGGAACACGTTGTGTACTTGTTGGAAATTAGGAGGCAAGGCGAGCTCGTAAGCTAGAGGTCCTATCCTCCTCAAAATTTCAAAGGGTCCTATGAATCTGGGACTCAGCTTCCCTTTCTTTCCAAATCTCATCACTCCTTTCCACGGAGATACCTTCAATAACACCGAATGTCTAGTCTGGTGCCTACAAATTCCTGGAAGCTTCTCCAAAATCGGGAATTAAACCTCGGATCTCTATCTGACACTATGGCTACAGGAACTCCGTGTCTTATTACAATTTCCTTCAAGTAAATATCTACCAACTTGTCTACGGTGTACCTTTCGTTGATTGGTAGGAAGTGTGCGTACTTGGTTAGTCTATCAATGATAACCCATATAGCATCGTGATTAGTCTTTGTCCTTGGTAAGCCCGTCACAAAATCCATGGCTATGTGTTCCCATTTCCATTCCGGAATTTCTAGGGGTCGTAACAGTCCACTAGGTCGCTGGTGTTCCGCCTTCACTCTCTGGCATGTCAAGCACTTGCTGACCCACTCTGCTACTTCTCTCTTCATGTTAGGCCACCAATAATATTCCTTAAGGTCACAGTACATTTTTGTACTTCCTGGGTGGATTGAATATCTAGAGTTGTGCCCTTCATGCAACAGCTCGTCCTTTAATTCTTACACATTTGGAATCCAAATCCGGGACACATACCTCATGATCCCTTTCTCATCCTTCTCGCATCTCACTTCTTCACCGGTCAATGTCCCTTTTTCCTCACTCATCTTCTTTTCCTGACATACTCGTATCTTTTCAGTCAGTTCTGGTACTAGCTTAATCTCAAATAATCCTTCCGTTCCCTTATCGGCCATTCTCACGTCAATTTCCATCTTCTCAAATTCCTTAACTAATCCTCCGATGTCATTATCATCTTGAGTCTTTCCTTCCTACTAAGGGCGTCACCCACCACATTGGCTTTACCCGGCTGATACAAAATTTCACAGTCGTAGTCTTTTATCAACTCTAACCATCTCCTCTGTCTCATGTTCAGTTCCTTCTGAGTAAATATATTTGAGGCTTTTATGGTCAGTGTAGATCTCGTATTTCTCACCATATAGGTAGTGTCTCCAAATTTTTAGGGCAAATACTATGGCTGCTAATTCTAGATCATGCGTAGGGTATCTGCTCTAATATTCCTTCAATTGCCGAGAGGCATACGCTATAACTTTGTTGTGCTACATTAGTAAACATCCTAATCCTTTAAGCGATGCGTGGCTGTATATCACAAACTCTTCTTTTCCATCGGGAAGAGCGAGCACTGGTGTTGACACCAGCCTCCTTTTCAGTTCTTGAAAACTCTCCTCACATTTTTCCGTCCATACGAACTTTTCTGCCTTCCGGGTAAGTCTAGTCAGTGGACCGGCTATCTTAGCAAAGTCTTGCACGAATCTTCGGTAATATCCTGCTAAACCCACGAAACTCCTAACCTCTGTTGGGGTTGTTGGTCTTTCCCAATTGGATACCGCCTCTATCTTGGCAGGGTCAACTAAAACTCATTTTCTACTTACCACATGTCCTAAAAACTAAACTTCTCTCAACCAAAATTCGCACTTCGAGAACTTGGCATACAATTTCTCATTCCTTAATATTTCTAAGACTATCCTCAAATGTTCTGCATGTTCTTGCTCTGTCTTTGAGTAGATCAGAATATCATCTATAAAAACTATCACACATATATCCAGGTACTTTTTGAACACTCTGTTCATCAAATCCATAAAGGTTGCGGGTGCATTGGTTAACCCAAACGACATGACTAAGAACTCATAGTGTCCATACCTAGTGCGAAAAGCAGTCTTCGATATATCTTCCGGTTTGATTTTCAACTGGTGATATCCTGTTATTAAATCTATTTTGGAAAAATGTACAGCTCCTTTGAGTTGGTCGAATAGGTCATCAATTCTGGAAAGAGGGTACCTATTCTTAATAGTTAGTTTATTCAGCTCTCGATAGTCTACACATAATCTCATGCTACCGTCCTTTTTCTTGACGAATAGTACTGGCGCTCCCCATGGCGACACACTGGGCCTTATTGTGACGGCCTCAACCCCGGGGTCAGGAGTTGACGTCACTAAACACAATTACCAAAAATATAAACAATAAAATTATTATTAAAATATACTAACTCGACCCCGAACCAAGATCCAATCCAGGTTCAAGTATAATTCAGGTTCTCATTATTACAGACTCTTTATTCAACATCTATGACACACTAACTTTATTCAGCAAGTCCTCAGACCTCATGGCCTGATACAAACTACCTCAGAGGAGCCGGGTCCAGTAGGGGCGGGAACATAGGTCGGTCTGACTGATCTTCTAGGCATCTGTGAAATATACATAACAGTTTGCAAGGGTGAGCATAATCGCTCAGCAGTACCAAAATATGAATAACAAGATAAATCAGTAATGCAACAATAATAGGAACAGAACTGTAATCATGATATCAACATTATACAACAAAATTTAGAGAAAAACTGGATATCACTAACTAGCATGCTTCATTAAAACATCGTAGCAGTGAGCTGTAAAAACACCAGAGTCCAATTTTAGCATACTAGTAACTCTTATAAAATCACTGGATCAACTACCAGTACCCTTACGGGAAGCACAAAACCCAAATCAGATACGTAATGGATATGTGAAGACAGCTGATCAGGCTATCAACACCAGACGGCTACAACTGCCATCTCATTCATGGCTCCAACTGCCATTTCAATTACCCGTTCCAAACTCAGAGACTAGCTAGGTCTCTGACCTGCTGGACTAATCGGTTATACAGTGCGCACAACCGAATTAGCCTCTTACACCAACTCAATAGGCCTACTCTGGCCCCAACGTATCCCATATCTGATCGTTTTAATCCAGTTTTCAAAATTGTCACTTTTACTTATTTCTTTTCAAAAATCCATTCTATCACATCATATTATTCAAATCCTCTTTTCATTTAGATCACATTTAAAGATAGGTGTTTTCAGAAGTTACTTTTCCCCAAAACACAATTTTAAACAACATTTTCATATACAGGGGATACGTAACTTAAAATGTTTCTGTTCCATTACGAAAGTAAAACATTTAGTTATTCACATATACTGAACCATAAAAGAATGGTCAGGGGTACTTGCTTTGCAACGCTTTACAAAACCCTAAGTAGCTTTTACGCTGACTTTAGTCATGAGAAAACTGGCTCGGAATCTACAAATACAGAATACCCTAATCAGTTACACCGACATGCTTGATATCCTCAAATTCTAACAACTCAATTCGATAACCCGACTCGTATTATTACTATACACACAAATCTGTAACCACATAGTCACGTAGTCGGAAATATTGTTAGGGTAACACGTATAAATACCTATATTCTTGAACATATTTTTATGAAATTTTGGCAGCACCTTATTTATTTATAAGACCACCCGTCGATTACAATCGACATCCACAATCACAACAATTTATAATATGAAATCCACCATTTTCATACAACTTACGTCACAACACAATTCGTAATACAATTAATTATTTAAGTCTGAAAAATATTTTACGCAAATCATTTTCATTTATTTATAAAATTTAGGACTCAGAACATCGTCATCACCGTCCACCGTCCGCTCGTAACAAGTCGTCACGGTACGGCGGCAAAATTCTCGGGGTACCTAATAATTCAGATTCCAACCGAAAATTTCACCGATTAAAAATAATTTCCCGCAACAAAATATTCATATCACAAATATTATTCAAGATAATTTCCTGCAGAACAATAAAATAATTAAAATTCCATCACCAACACACGCGTATAACACGCGCTGCACACACAGAACCAAAACCACGGCTGGAAAACACAGGGGCGGCAACACCACCGGAAAAACACAGATACACACACGGAACACACACACGCTCACATGAACACACACACACATGCGTATACATATAAATATATACATACACACAACTGATTAAACTACCAGGCTCACCGGAATAGGAATCACAGTGGCGGCTGTGGCTCCCTCCAAACCCGGGTCAGAAGTTTGGGGTCCACAACACATACACCATATATGAACCTGTATAAGAAATATCAAATATATCTAACATAGTACTTTAACAATTCGATCATAATGGCGTTCCTTACCAGGTAACTTCGAGATTCCTCTTTTAATTTAGAATAACCACGTACCATTCGACATAATGATCCTTTTGTTAATAATATTCTACTTTTAGAGAGGTCTGGAAATCTTCCCAATCTTCTTCGATCATGCTCCGGCTTCTGTTAAATTGATGAATTCTTCGAACTCTGATAGTCCTAGTAATTGATTGTATAGTTACTCCGTACACTGATTCTGATGTAGATTTTATCAAACAATACTTGCACTTTACTGTTAGAAATAACCAACTCCTTCATAATCATAGGTTACTTCGTTCTCAAAATTAGCAATACTAAGTCTGACACAACATCCTTCCAGGTAATCCGGGCTTTCTAACAAATAAGAAACTCAAATAGTAACTTGACAACCAATGTTTAAAAATCATTTTATTCAAAAAGGCTTTTAGGAATTTGTAAAGGAAAATCTTTTTCGAAAACTTGTTTTTTTTAAAAAAAAAAATTGGAAAATCACAAACCTGGTTGTCCTTACTATATGAGTTGGTTGTTGTCCTTTCGACCTATAACAAGGTACCAAGTTAAAGAAACGATCATATAAAGGTCCGTTCACTTCGATCTACTTTTTCTCCTTTATCGAGTCCATTTGCCTTCCTTAATCAACGAAAACTTCAGTTGTCGTAGCATGTTACCTTATTCGTAGCTTCACATCAAAGCTTCCATACTGGTAATACTTCTATCATCAACTTTGCAATCATTAAGGGGAACAGACTATCCAATAGTCAATAAGTCTGTTTCATAGAACAAAGGTTGCTCGTGTCACATCACATTACTACTTTACATATCACATTTATCATATCATCATCATTTAATTTCACAAAAATCCCAGGTTTATGCTTTTCTCTCTTACTCTTTCAAAATTCATCTAGTTTATCCCATACTTATTCACGGGTGGCTTAGTCACTAAGGGCTTCTTTTGATCCGATAACAGCTATCCTCTGAAATACTTAAATCTCCTCTCTAAACTTCGTCTCACCTCTATTTATAACTCAAGCGCTTACCATTTATTGTAACTCCCGAATCCATCCTCGTAGGTACAATTGCGTCATATGACAAGTTCTCAACTTGGGGTATAGAACAAGATTTAGGGTAAACTAAAGAGATATGCTCACAGCCGAATGTCCAGTGAAAGAAGAATAAACAGATGGAGGTTCTTGAATAGGTAATCTTATATCAAAAGGTGGAAAAGTAGCGTAGAATAGCTTGAAGAAGTGCAATCGTTATAACAGAAGGTAGTGCCATTAATACTGGTAAAAGAACAAGGTGCAATTCCAATCTGAGAGAAGATGACGATCCTCGAACGGAAAGCTCCAAATGATCAAATAACATCAGGAAATCAAGATCTGCCATTGCCGTTGTCTGGAATTCACGTCGCAAGCTGAGGATCCCGAATCGTAATACGAACTATGCCGGAGACCTACTATACCATCGCACTCAATCTCACAACGTCTTATCTTTCTAATTCCTATTCTTAATCATAACCCTCTACCCAATCCCGACAATCTAGGCTTGTTTCAGTGACTTATAACCTGTGGCTCTGATACCAACCTGTGGCGCCCTCCAAACCCGGGTCAGAAGTTTGGCGTTCACAACACATACACCATATATGAACCTGTATAAGAAATATTATTTATAATGACCCTGCTTCACAAAACCACGGATCGAAACAGGTTAAAGTATGAAAATAAGCCACAACCTTAATTTATTACATCATACCGAATCCCGACTGAATTAACTTACAATTGATAATAAAGTTTTTGTTACAATCATACTATCTGTCCACTGCATGAAGCTCTTGCTAACTCGATTTACTTCAAACTGGAACCTTAGCCCGCACTTTGGACTGAGGCGCTTCTCTATCATCCATATCCTTTTTAACTGTAAAATATATAAAAGAATCGCAAGAGTGAGATAACTAGCTCAGCAAGTCATAATAGTGATAACTGAGGTCAAACAATGATCAAATGAGATAATTCAAAGGAATCAAGTTTCTTTTTAACTATTCATTAGAATTGGATATTCATTTTAAGTTTTAAAAACCAAGGTTAGGCTGCTGATCAGTCACGCACTAACCCCGAGCAAGCACACATCACTGCTCTAATTACTGGATCCAAGGCACACATTGGCCTAACTTGACCATTGGTATGGTCTGACCACGTATCTGGTCCACATATATAAAAACTATCCAATCCTAAAGCAGTTCAATATGATAACAATATGATTCAATAAAACAAGATCATAATCAATAATGATTAAACATTTGCATAAAAACATAAGGAACTCATGGATATCACAAGGGTATATCAGGTTATGTATAAGAAACGATTTTTCCGGTTTGTAAAATGATCAGGTATTTGATCAGTAATGATTTTTCAGGATATGGTTCTCTGATGTTATAAAGAATGGTTGCAGTATAAAAGTTTCTGTGTTTTCAAACAATTTTGTTTCAGTGTTTGGTAGTATACCTTTGGGGAGTAGTATCATATTGGTGTGATTTGATATCTGAGGATTAACAAAGGATGGTTTTCAAAGAATAAGGCTTACGGCTCAAGATCAAGAAAGAATCAGGGTTCAAGGTTTAATAGTTTAAAGCACTTGCAGTATAAAACATGAATTATTTTGATAATTAGCGACATGTTATAAAATAGTTCAAAAACATTGGTAATATATATCTTGTAGAAAAGTTCAGAAATACTTGCCTTGTAAGGCTTTACAACTATTACTGATCAACTCTGAGCCGACTCTACTACTCAGGCTCTAACGTCCAACCACTAGATCCCATTGGATTCAACTTCGACACTTAGGTCTTTCTGTAGAAACTCCACTGAACTCGTCCATTGACCACTAGGTTATCTTTAGTCCATCGTCCACTTTCAGGTTCTCGATCATAACCTACAGGGTCGAAATGCCCTACGTTAGACGTCTAGGTATGCTTGACATATCCTCGACACCAATTCTACTCAATAATATTCAAACCCGACTCGTAATTATATATATTAGTACAATACAATAACACACCCCACTGTCAGGGTTCACGTTCTCGAGAAATCGGTTTGGTGTTTGTTTTCAGAAATACGTATACTCGTCCTTTTACGAAATTAGGGTTATTGGATTTTGACAGCACAGTCATCACAGCATACAATCAGGTTTCGTACAAAATATATGTATATACTTATTTATACTTGTTCAACGTTTCGATAATTACAGGGTATGTCCTGAATTTGTGATTTTAATTTCCAAAAATTCGGGCAGTACCTCCTCTGATTATCGGCCTACCCGTCGAACAACTCGACGTCAATAACAACAAATCACAATCCATAATTATCACAACCAACATCCGCAAATTCCCAAACACTAATTCAATACCATTATTAGTTATTATTCGCACTTTATATTTAATTCGTATTTTATTTTTATTTACTAAATTAGGACTCAGAGTATGATCATCACGGTCCACCGCCGGCTCGTCGAGACTCATCGCCGACGGCGATAAGATTCGCGGGTACCCGAAAATTTCGGATTTCCAACACAAATTTTATCGATTAATAAAATTAATTTTTACAAATACCGAATAATTTGTTTCACAAAATCTGTCAATTATTTATGTAAAATAATAAAATTTTAATCCCACGATAATCAAGCCAAACAACAGCATCACCATGACAATACAGTCGGCAACATAAATCAGACAATAGAACCGCGGCAAGATAGCAGCACGCGCCGCCATCCTCACCGGAAATCGTGAGGGGCGGCGGCAACCAGAAAGCAAAACATAACCACCATATATGCACACATACAAACATGTATATACACGCACATACACGCACAAACCAACAGGGGTAAAACAGAAGCTACCAATCGGGACTCAAACAGCGGCCAAGACGGTTACCCGAAGCCGGAAAACAGGGCACTGGCAGAAGAAGAGAAAAGAAGGAGGGAGAGATTAATAGAGAGAGACAGAGAGGTAGAGAGAATGATCGAGAAAGAGAAAAATGGAGAGAGTTCGAGAGGCTTCTGTGAGGGAGAAAGAAATCAACAGGGGAACAAAGATAAAAGGGGGATAAGACTGATAAATATGATCAGTCCTTATTCATTTATATATATATATATATATATATTTTTAATTACAGCTAATTGATACGTGTCGTGCCCCTGACTGTGCCGCCTTTTGAATTTAATCGATATACTATGTGAGTGGAAATGATCGAAAAATTACCAAATTAATTTTAAAATATCACAACTAATTCAAAGTTATTAAAAATGATTTTTTTTTCATAAATTTTTTTTCTAAAGTATTTTTGCAACGCAACTCGTACCCGTATTTCACAATTAACGAACCGAGCTGTACCTAAAACAATTTCAGAAAATTACGAAAATAATTTTAAAATATTACAAATATCCCGAAGTTTATACCATGAATTTCGTAATTTTAGAATAATTTCTGAAACACAAATTATACCCATTTTTAACAAATAAACAAATCAACGTGCGGGTGAAATAAATCCCAAAAATTCCCAAAACAATTTTAAAATTATTAGAATAATACGAACTTAATAAAATATAAGCTTCATAATTTTTGAAAATTTCCATAATTAAATATGGATTTTACCAATAAACACACTATCAAAATCATTTAAAAATAAGTAATTAACGAAATATTGATTTCTCATTTTGATAAAGTCCTAAAAATAATTATTGAAATTATAAAATTATAAAAACAATTTTAGAGACAATCCAAGTATTTATGGAAATAAAACTGCAATAATACCATCTTTAACAACGATACAACATCATACTATTCATTAGTTAACCACGCAACTCAATTTCGTACACTAATAATCACATACACATAGTGACAAAGTAATAACCCAAATATCTTATTTACTTATTTATTCCAAAATTACACATTAAATTAATAATAATAATAATAATAATAATAATAATAATAATATACGGGTCGTTATATCCTACCCCCCTTAAAAAGATTCTGTCCTCAGAATCTGATTTAATGTTAGGAATATGTGTATCAGTTTGATGATAAGTTAAACAAAACACTTAAGTAGAAATCTAGTGATTGTAGCCTCAACGGATAAGACCATCTTGGCTATCCGTTGAAGGAGTAGCTTTACTTAGCAATAAGTTTAGTATTGTAGCACATTTCATTCTTTGGATTCAAGTTGTAATTCTTAGATGTTGTAGGAAAGTATCAGTCATGTTGACTACTAGTGGATATGCAAATAGGAGGGCTAATTGTAAATATTTCATGCCTTGTAATTTTGTATAAGTGAAGAAGTATCAACTGAGATTGAAGACCTTCAACGGATAAGAAACAAAGCTTCAACGGATGTCTCTAATGCTTCAACGGATAATATCCATCAACGGATAAGTGCTTCAACGGATAAAGACTTCAACTGATAATGCATCAACGGATAAAGCTTCAACGGATAAAGCCTCAACGGATAAGGCATCAACGGATGAAAGCTTCAACGGATGCTTAGTTCATTAGCAGTTGATAGTGACAATTCATAAGCTGACAGAGGCATATGGGTTGACAGAGACAAACTGGAATGTGGAAGCCTCTAGGAGGAATCAAGAAAATGTAGCATTCCCATTCTGATGCAAACAAGGAAGTATTCAAAGATTCACAGATTATCCTAGATTGCATTGGATAGAGAAATGAAGAAGAAACGTGTGAAGAATCCTTTCAATTGTATTTTACAGTTTTGTCTTCACTTGTAAACTTGGTGTTATATAAACCAAGTAGCAGCTAGTAATTAGATAAGAATTTTCCTGAGCTCTTTAGAAATATCCAGAGAGAAAATCATCTAGTTTGTACTAGGAAGCAGCTGTGATTTAATTCTTTGAATCACAGATTTTCTGAAATAACACATCTCTGGTGGAACAACAAATCCACCAGAAAAGTTTTTAAGTTCTTTGTGTTCTTTACATTTGTGTTTGAATATATATCTGTCTGTATCAGCTTCAAGCAATTCACACACATTTGTTCACTTAAACACCTAGTCTTAGAAACTGCTCAAAACTTGAAAAAGTTTTGAGATTTACATTCAACCCTCCCTTCTGTAAATCTCATTGTTAGTCCACTGGGAATAACAATTGGTATCAGAGCAAGCTCTTAACATACAAAGAGTTTAAAGATCTATTTTGCTAACATCATTAATGCACAGAAGAATCCTCCTGCTACCATCATGAGTAGGCAGGATATTGGTATAAAGATCCCAGTCTTGGAAAAAGATAATTATCATCACTGGAAAGTGAAGATGCATTTGCATCTTCTTTCTCAAGATGAAAGCTACATCAACTGTATTGAAAATGGTCCTCACATCCCTCACAAAGTAGCCACAGCTGCTACTGCAACAGTTGCTGTTGGACAGTCCATTCCCAAGCCAAAAGCAGAATGGACTATTGAAGACATGGAAGAAATCCGCAAGGACAAGAGAGCCATGAACATTTTGTTTAATGGCTTAGATCAAGATATGTTTGACAATGTCATCAATAGCCAAACTGCAAAGGAAGTTTGGGATACTGTACAAATCATCTGTGAAGGTACTGAGCAGGTCAGAGAGAACAAGATGCAGCTTCTTATTCAACAATATGAATATTTTCACTTTGAAGAAGGTGAATCATTAAACGATACCTTCAACAGATTTCAGAAACTGTTAAATGGATTGAAGCTGTATGGTAGAGTGTACCAAGTCAAGGATTCCAACTTAAAATTTCTTAGGTCTCTGCCAAAGGAATGGAAGCCCATGACTGTCTCTTTAAGAAATTCTCAAGATTATAAGAACTTTACACTTGAAAGATTATATGGAATTCTGAAGACTTATGAACTTGAATTGGAGCAGGATGAGCTGTTGGAAAAGGGAAAGAGAAAAGGAGGAACAGTTGCTCTTGTAGCTGACAGTGAGAAGATGGAAGCCAGGAATGAGGAGAAGACAATGCCAAGTCTCAAAATTGGCACAAGCAAATCAGAATCAAGCAAGGGTAAAGAGCAAGCAGCTGAGGATGAAGACAATTCCAGTCAGGATGACTCTGATGATGTTGATGAACATCTGGCTTTTCTGTCTAGGAGGTTTGCAAAGATGAAGTTCAGAAAAAATACAAAGTTCACTAAGCCAAACAAAAACATGGTGGACAAATCAAAGTTCAAATGTTACAACTGTGGCATTAGTGGACACTTTGCAGGTGAGTGTAGAAATCCAACTTCTGATAAAAAGAAATTTGAGCAAGTTGATTACAAAAAAAAGTATTTTGATTTACTCAAATAAAAGGAAAGAGCTTTTTTCACTCAAGATGATTGGGCAGCAGATGGGGTCAATGAAGATGATGATATGGAATATGTCAACCTAGCCCTGATGGCTAATTCTGATGAAAATGAAACTAGTTCATCAAGCAACCAGGTAATTACTACTGATCTCTCTCAGCTTTCTAAATATGAATGCAATGAAGCCATAAATGATATGTCCAATGAATTATACCATTTGCGTGTTTCCCTTAAATCACTAGCAAAAGAAAACACTTGGATCAAGGAAAATAATGTGTTTTTAAGTGATAGGAATGCTGTGTTAGAGGATCAGGTAATTGAGCTTGAAAAGATAAAACTTAAATGCTTGATTGTTGAGAGTGAACTAGCAGAAGCTGTTAAGAAAGTAGAAATTCTTTCTAAACAGTTAGAAAGTGAGCAAGAGGTAATCAAGGCCTGGAAAACATCTAGGGATGTTAGTGTTCAGATTGTAAAGGTTCAGGGAATTGAATCGTTCTGTGAGGATGCCTGGAAGAAAAACAAAAAGGAGTTAGAATTAATTGATGGATTATCAACGGATGTGGAATCAACGGATGATGAAAGTTATCCGTTGAAGGAAGAAAAGGAGCATCCGTTGAAGGCTCATCAATTAAAACAGGCAAGTTCTTTTAAAAATAAAAACCTCAATAAAAAGAATGATTCAACTCTCAAGAACTTTATCAAAGAAGGAGCTAGCACATCCAGAGATGTCAGTAAGGTGAATATAGGACACATGACTTTAGATCAGCTGAAAGATAGGCTTAAGTTGGTTGAGGATAAGAAGGAAACTAAAAGAAAATCTAAAAGAAATGGGAAGGTAGGGATTAATAAATATAACAATTACACACCTGATAGATATGCTCCTAGAAAAAGCTGTGTGCATTGTAAAAGTGTTAATCACCTATCGGATAATTGCAAATCTGTTAAAAATGCTCCCATGCCTTCAAATCCCTCCATGCCTAACATGTCTATGTCACCTCTGCATGCTATACCTGTTATGTCTCACCAGAATCCCCATGCACATTTTACAAACATGCCATATATTAATAATCCTTATTTTACTGCATTTAGTATGCCTCAAATTCCATACAATATGCCTATATGGAATAACATATTTGCACAACCTATGCCTTATCAAATTCAATCAAATGTGTTAAATGATTCTGTGACTAACCCTACACTTCAACCAACCACATCTGAGACCAAGGTTGACCCAAAGTTACCTAAGTCAAAAGATGCAGGAGGAATGAAGTCTAGGAAAAAGACTAACAAGGCTGGACCTAAGGAAACTTGGATACCAAAATCAACTTGATTGATTTTGTTGTGTGCAGGGATAAAAAAGGAATCTATGGTACTTGGACAGTGGTTGTTCAAGACACATGACAGGAGATTTCACCCTGCTCACAGAGTTTAAGGAGAGAGCTGGCCCTAGCATAACCTTTGGAGATGACAACAAAGGATTCACTATGGGATATGGCTTGATTTCAAAAGAAAATGTCATCATTGATGAAGTTGCATTGGTTGATGGTCTCAAACACAATTTATTGAGCATCAGTCAACTATGTGACAGAGGGAATACTGTTTCCTTCAATTCTGAAGCCTGTATTGTCACAAGTAAGAAGGACAATAAAGTGGTTCTAACTGGAGTTAGAAAAGGGAATGTGTACTTAGCTGATTTCAACTCTACAGATACAGAATCCATTACTTGTCTTCTCAGCAAAGCAAGCCCAGTTGAAAGTTGGCTATGGCACAAGAAGCTATCCCATTTGAATTTCAAGACAATGAATGATCTAGTCAAAAAGGACTTAGTTAGAGGAATGCCTCTAGTGGAATTCACAAGGGATGGACTGTGTGATGCTTGTCAGAAAGGAAAGCAAAAGAAAGTATCATTCAGTAAGAAGCTTGAATCTGCAATTGATGAACCATTACAACTGCTACACATGGATCTTTTTGGACCAGTCAATGTATTGTCAATTTCAAGGAAAAGATATTGCCTAGTGATTGTTGATGATTTCTCTAAGTTTTCATGGGTCTATTTTCTTGGATCAAAGGATGAAGCTAGTGAAATCATTATCAATCATATCAAGCAAGTCAACAATCATCCTGATTTCAAAGTAAGGAATATTAGGAGTGACAATGGAACTGAGTTCAAGAATTCAACCATGAAGTTGTTCTGTGAAGAAAATGGGATCATGCATGAGTACTCAACTCCAAGGACTCCACAACAAAATGGTGTGGTGGAAAGGAAGAATAGATCACTAATTGAAGCTGCAAGGACAATGCTTGAAGAGTCAAAACTCCCAACTTACTTTTGGGCTGAGGCTGTTAACTGTGCATGTTACACTCAGAACATTTCTCTAATCAATCAGGCAAAAGGCATGACTCCCTATCAACTATTCAAGAGAAGAAAACCAACTTTAAACTTTCTGCATGTCTTTGGTTGCAAATGTTACATCTTAAGGAATCAATCTGATCACAAAGGGAAGTTTGATGCAAAGGCTGATGAAGGAATCTGTGCATATTGTGTTTGATGATAAAAAGATTGATGGACTAACAGATGAGGGACATCATGAAGGGCTCAAATTTGACAACATTGAGATATATTATGATGATAGTGAAGATGAGAATGATGAAGAAGGCATCTCAAGAAGAATTCAGAATCTGCCTTTGGATAATGCACAGAATGCTGCATCCGTTGAAAGTCATAATTCAGCTTCCGTTGAAAGAAGCAATGCAGCATCCGTTGAAAGACAAAGTGCATCATCCGTTGAAGTTCATAATGAAGCATCCGTTGATCACAGTCTGTCAACAGATAATCAATTCACTTCATCAGTCGATAAAGCTCCCAATTCCTTTCAAAGGATCAGCAACTCAGGGGGAGTTTCAACCAATCAACATTCTATTTCACATCATGACAATACTGAGGCAACCTCATCTAGAGCTAATCTACCACCTCAAAGGAAATGGACCAAGAATCACCCTTTTGAACTGATCATTGGTGATGCTACATCTAAAGTGCAAACTAGAAGGGCTACTCAAGATGAATGTCTGTATAGTAGCTTTCTATCACAGGAGGAACCTAAGAGAGTGGAAGAAGCTCTATTGGATCCAGATTGGATTTTAGCAATGCAAGAAGAGCTAAATCAATTTGAGAGAAACAAAGTATGGAAGCTGGTACCCAAGCCAAACAACAAGAGTTCTATTGACACAAAATGGGTATTCAGAAACAAGATGGATGAAAATGGCATTGTCATAAGGAAAAAAGCCAGATTGGTTGCTAAAGGCTACTCTCAACAAGAGGGAATAGATTTTGATGAAACATTTGCTCCAGTTGCCAGACTTGAAGCCATCAGAATCTTTCTAGCCTATGCAGCTAATGCCAATTTCAAAGTCTATCAAATGGATGTCAAGAGTGCATTTCTAAATGGGGAATTGGAGGAAGAAGTTTATGTAAGCCAACCTCCAGGATTTGAAGATCCAAATTTTCCAGACTATGTATATTATCTGTTGAAAGCACTCTATGGACTAAAACAAGCACCTAGAGCCTGGTATGAGACTTTGTCAAAATTCCTTCTAGATAATCACTTCACAAGAGGTACTGTTGACAAAACTCTCTTCTTTAGAAATGTTAATGGCTCTAAAATACTTGTTCAAATTTATGTAGATGATATTATATTTGGATCTACAAATGATAAGCTTTGTAAAAAGTTTGCTAAGTTAATGCAAAGTAAATATGAAATGAGCATGATGGGAGAGCTAACTTATTTTCTTGGTTTACAAGTTTAACAAGTTAGTGATGGAATTTTCATTAGTCAAACTAAATACATTTATGATCTTTTAAAGAAGTTTGACTTAATGGATTGTTCATCTGCAAAAACTCCCATGGCCACTGCCACCAAGCTTGAATTAAACAAGGCTGAAAAGTCTGTGGATATTTCAAGTTATAGAGGCATGGTTGGCTCACTTTTATATTTAACTGCTAGTAGACCTGATATAATGTTTTGTACATGTCTTTGTGCTAGATTTCAAGCTGACCCTAAAGAATCTCACTTAGTGGCTATTAAAAGAATTTTCAGATATCTCAAAGGGACTCCAAATCTAGGAATTTGGTACCCTAGAGAGTCTGGTTTTGATCTAATTGGCTAATCAGATGCAGATTATGCAGGCTACAAAATAGACAGGAAAAGCACAACTGGTACATGTCAATTTCTAAGGAACAAGCTTGTGTCATGGTTCAGCAAGAAGCAGAATTCTGTTTCCACATCAACAGCTGAAGCTGAGTACATTATTGTTGGTAGTTGCTGTGCACAGATATTATGGATGAGGAATCAACTATTTGACTATGGTCTGACTGTTGACAAAATTCCAATATTCTGTGACAACACAAGTGCCATTGCCATTACTGAAAATCCAGTGCAGCACTCAAGAACCAAGCACATTGATATCAAGTACCACTTCATTAGGGAACATGTAATGAAAGGTACAGTGGAACTTCATTTCGTTCCAAGTGAAAAGCAGATTGCAGACATATTTACCAAGCCACTTGATGAATCAACATTCACAAGATTAGTAAGTGAGTTAGGTATGCTTAATTATTCATAATTTATGTCATCTATATAATCTGCCTTGAAGCCTGAAATGAATTTGCTGCAAGAACAAAGTTGGCTTTAAGTAAGACTTATCCTATCAACGGATATTCCCTATCCGTTGAAAGCCAAAATTGTTCTATCAACGGATGTTCATTATCCGTTGAAAGACAAATACATTTCTGGTAATTTTATCCTTCAACGGATAAAATGGTGTTGATCATCAACAGATAACTATTTACCTTATCCATTGAAATGTCACATCAGTTACTATAAGTGAGTCACAGCCGTTGATTCTTTTACTCAACCGTTGATACAGATATACAGTGTTGTATGTCTATGTATTTAAGGTAGTTTTCAGAATTTCTACAGTTTTTATTATTCTTGAACGGCTGTAACTTACTTAAAAGTATCATTTAATCATTTTATTTACGTTTTAATTCAAGAAAGTATAAAAGCCCAATTGAACTCTTATTTTCACTTTACGCTTTCTTGTAATTCTTATTCTCCTTCTCTCACAAAAATTCTCAAGTTTTTCTCTGCAACCTCTACTCACAACAATGGCACCAGTAGTCAAAATTATGTCTCAAACAGGATTTGTTTATGAAAAGAATAATTTCGTAGCCTTGGTTAAAAAGAATGAAGCCCATTATGATTATCACAAGATGATGGACTTCATCAAAAACTGCAAACTAAGCTATGCAATGCTGGAAGCCCCAACCATCTACTGTGAGGTGATTGAGGAGATTTGGACAACTGCAGAGTTCAACTCCACAGATATGACTATTGCCTTCTCTCTCAAAGGTAAGGACTATTGCATTAACTGTGATGATATACAATCTTGCTTTAAGTTGCCTGAGAATAATGCCATGACACCACACACTGATAAAGATGTATCTGCTATGTTAGATTCCATAGGCTATGCTTTTGATTCTGCAAGTTTAGGTAGTATTAGAAGGAAAGGCCTTAGGAAAGAATGGAGTTTTCTTGGAGATGCCTTCACTAAAGTTTTCTCTGGGAAGATTAGCAATTTTGATGCCATAACTTCATCTCTTGTTAATATGCTCTATATGCTAGTTTCTGATAGGTACTTTAATTTTAGCAACTTTGTTATGCTAGAATTAGGATCCAGACTAGGTAACAAAGCTAATAGACCACATAACATCTACTATGCTAGATTCTTTATGTTATTGGCTAACCATGTTGCTGAAGGTTTGGTTATATCAAATGAGAATAATAAACTCAAATGTTGGGCACAAGAGAAAAGGGTCCTTGCAGACCTTTTGAGAATGAACCTCAACAGCCAGGTGCCATTGGTATACTTTCCAATCATGAATGCACCACAGGTAAGTGAGGTAAACACTTCTATAACTCCTACTATTTCCAACCCCATTGTTTCTTTGCCCTCTAGTGTGGCCATGGAATCTGTGTCTTTGTCCAAACAGGTTCCTGCCAAAGCCACCAAAACCAAAGTTTCAAAACTCAAGTCAAAGAAACCTACCTCTGTTGTTTCTCAAAAGACAACAGTTGTAACAACTACCATAAACCCTGAAGGGAGTGAACAGGGTGTGAGTGGTGAGGGGAGGGGTGAACATCAAGAAACCCCCCAGGATAAGGTGGGAGAGGTGAGTGGTACCCAAGCCAGCCAAGCCACAGTCTCTCAAAAGACTGTGGTGGTTCAAAAGGAGTCCAACACATCCCTAGTTGCATCCTCCCAAAAGGATGTAACTATTGAAAATAGTCCCCAACCAGGGACACAGAACAAAAGAGGGAGGGACACTGAAGCCACACATTCACCAATTAAAGCCTTTTCAAGGAAGAAGAAGGCCAAGACCCTAGTTTCCACACAAGGGACACACACAGCACAAATACATCCACCTGTATCTGAGCTTTCACAAATTCAGCTTGATGTGATTCCAGCAAATGTGGAATCACAGCCCCATTCTCTCATAATAGAAACACACCAATCATCAAACTCTCCATCACCCTCTCTGGATGTGGATATGATATTCACATCAATTCCTGATTCTCCCTCATTAAAACTCGGGGAGGAGCCCCACTCAAAACCTGATGATCATCATCTTTTAGATGATTTGTTGGATCATCAGGCAATTCTTTCAGATGTAGTTGAAGAATCTGTGTTACATCTTTTCCTTCTTCAACGGATATCTCTCATCCGTTGACAAGTGGTTGTTCTTCAACGGATAAGCTTAACAGCAGTTATCCGTTGATACCATCAGTTTCCACTTCAATGGATACTCCCTATCCGTTGATGGTCTCTACATACATAACAGAAACAATACCAACTGTAGAGGACATGGCTACTGTACAATCACTTTTAGGTTTGAGGGAAGGGAGTGATCTTTTGAGTGAGAGGCTGGGTTGCTCCCAGGCAAAAGGAGAGGTTGAGAGTCACCATATGCATGCTATTTCTTCCAGCATGGCAAAAGTGAGTGAGGGGAGTGCCACCTTAGAAGGTGAGGGTGAGGGTGTGAGGGTGTGTGTGAGCCAGGGGGAGCCCCTGATGCAAGAAAATAGAGAAAAAGAGAGAAAGGCAGGTACAGAAGCTATAAGGGTGGATCCAGCCATTGCTAGTGAGTCAATGAAAGTGGATGATGCAGAAAAGGAAAGACAATTTCAGCAACATTTCAAAGCTGCAATTGATAACATTTCCTTGGATGCTGACACTTTTACTCATCCTGTTTCAGCCTATCAATTATTGGCTGCTCAGGGCAATGTTGAGGCAGAACAGACATTACACATTGTACACACTTCAGAATCTTTTCTCAGAGACAAAGCTGCTGTTAATAGGCTGCCTTCTCAAGCTGGTGAGCCATCTGAAGAATTTGGAGTGAATTCTAATGATGATGACTCTAATTCTTTGAATGAGAGCATGAACTTAGGGGGACTAGCAGGCCCAAGTTCTGTTCCTGATCTTCCTGAATGGGCATGGGCAAAAGCCTCAACACCAAGAGAGTTTAGTGTCACTTTGATTAGACAAGTCATGACAATTCAGCAGGCCCTTCAGCAGACTACAGATGCTGGTACGAAGGCAATTCTTCAAGCTCATCTGGAATCTCTGCATCTCTTGCAGTTGCAGCATTTCCAACAAAATCTAAGTGTGGATGAGCTCAAACAGGACATTGCTGATCTGAAATCCTACAATGCTGAGAAGTTGGATTCAGTCATACTTTATGGTACTATGCAAGATTTGTTGGGGAGACTGAGGAAAGAATCTGATGCTGACAAGAGACTGGCCAGATTGGAAAATAGGGTTCAAATCATTGAAGATTCTATGGTCACAATTCTTCAGAATCAATAAACTCAAACAAATCTACTCATGCAGCTGGCCAATGCACAAGGCTTGACTCCTACCCTTGATGATAACAAAAAGGGGGAGAATAAAGGGAAAGGGGAAGGAGAGCCATCAACAACAGTTCAAATTTCTCAATTGCTAGTTCCTGTCATCACCACTTCTCCAATTATTCAACTCAAAGGAAAGCTTGATGGAATTGATCTAATCCAGATAGCAGCAGCTGAATTGCAAGTCAAAGAGCAAAGGAAGAAGATTGATGAAAAGATGCAACAAATATTTGGTTCTACAACTTCTCAATCACAATCTGTGAAGCACAGCACAAAAGTGGAATCAATTATTATGGAACTCAAGCCAGTAGGGAGTAATAAGGTTGGAGAGACTTCTTTCAAGGATTTGAAACCTATGGTCCTCAAGCCCAACAACAGATCCAATAAGGACTCTACAAAGAATCCTCTGAAAGAAGTGGATTTTCCTCTTCCAAAGGCTGATGAGGACAAGCTTTTGGGTAGAAGTATCTCATATCTCAAAGAGACCATGGATGTGGCTGTAAGGAGAAACATGGCTATTATCTTCAGAGAGGGAAAGAGCATATGTGTGATGCAAGGACATCCCAAATTCTCAATAGCCAAGAGGGAAGAAACCAGAAGGTTGAAGGAAGAAGCCAAACAGCTAAAGGCTGACAAAAGAGCACAAGCAAAGCTTAAAAAATAGCTAAAGTCAAGTCAGGCTGAAGAACAGAAAGAAATTGAAGACAAAAGTGAAGATGAAGCTATGGGGGACATGGTTGGTACTGACATTGAGGAAAGAAGTAAGGGAAGAGAAGAATGGCAGAAAGGGAACAGAAAGAAGGTCAATGCAAAGAGAAAAATGGTAGATAAGAGTGAAGAAACCCAATCAATATCCAAACCACTACCCTCTATTCCTGAACCCATTGTGCCTGACCCCTCCATGAACATTCATGGTGAAACAATCATTCCCAAGGAGGAACCAATTGATTGGGATACCATCAAATTGCCCACCTTCCTAACCTCTTCTCCACCATCAAAGAAGCAGAAAAGAAGAATCAAATCAACACCCTCTAGAGCCTCAATCAAATTCACACAGAAGCCTAAGCCTAAACCTCAAGCCTCTAAAGATGATTATGTTCACATCTGTGACATAAAAGAATTTTCAGACATTGAACTCTATCTGGATGAGCTGGAGGAAGTAAGGGGAATAGCTGCCTACAGAGAGCTACCAGAAAGACTAGTGTTCAAATACAAAGGAGATGGGGAAAGAACCTGGCCTCTTTATAGAATTCTGAATGAAGGCTACTCTACCTTGATTAGAGTCTACTCAGCCATACAAAGGGATTCTGGCTTTACCAGGACTGCCAAGACTGAGATTCTCAACAAGATTGCCAACATAAGGAAAACTTGGAGGGAGCCCAATGCTTTGCCTAGAACTTTACTCATTCAAAAAAGAGGAATTACAATTCACAAATCACCTCATTGGTTGATGGAGTTCAGAGAAAACAAAGGAGTCAGAAGATTTTTCAGAATTGAAGATCAGCTCAAGATTGCCAGTAATGAAACTCTCAAGGATATGCAATCTAAGTTGGACATCAATGAAGAAGATGAAGCTGAATTCTACAGACAACTTCAACTTCAAATAGAGGAGAATGACAGGAGGCTAGGAAAGAAAACAAGGGATCAAAGGAAAAGGAAGTAATCTGCTCAGGCTAAAGGAGCACCCTTGGAAATAATGTAACTCTTCAATTCCATCTCAGCATACACATTTTTGTAGCACTTTTGAATTTCTGCTTTATTACAGTTAATATATTTGTCAAGTGTTTTGTTATCATCAAGCTAAACCCAAATTTATGCCTACAGTTCTAGTAGACATAAATAGGGGGAGATTGTTAGGAATATGTGTATCAGTTTGATGATAAGTTAAACAAAACACTTAAGTAGAAATCTAGTGATTGTAGCCTCAACGGATAAGACCATCTTGGCTATCCGTTGAAGGAGTAGCTTTACTTAGCAATAAGTTTAGTATTGTAGCACATTTCATTCTCTGGATTCAAGTTGTAATTCTTAGATGTTGTAGGAAAGTATCAGTCATGTTGACTACTAGTGGATATGCAAATAGGAGGGCTAATTGTAAATATTTCATGCCTTGTAATTTTGTATAAGTGAAGAAGTATCAACTGAGATTGAAGACCTTCAACGGATAAGAAACAAAGCTTCAACGGATGTCTCTAATGCTTCAACAGATAATATCCATCAACGGATAAGTGCTTCAACGGATAAAGACTTCAACTGATAATGCATCAACGGATAAAGCTTCAACGGATAAAGCCTCAACGGATAAGGCATCAACGGATGAAAGCTTCAACGGATGCTTAGTTCATTAGCAGTTGATAGTGACAATTCATAAGCTGACAGAGGCATATGGGTTGACAGAGACAAACTGGAATGTGGAAGCCTCTAGGAGGAATCAAGAAAATGTAGCATTCCCATTCTGATGCAAACAAGGAAGTATTCAAAGATTCACAGATTATCCTAGATTGCATTGGATAGAGAAATGAAGAAGAAACGTGTGAAGAATCCTTTCAATTGTATTTTACAGTTTTGTCTTCACTTGTAAACTTGGTGTTATATAAACCAAGTAGCAGCTAGTAATTAGATAAGAATTTTCCTGAGCTCTTTAGAAATATCCAGAGAGAAAATCATCTAGTTTGTACTAGGAAGCAGCTGTGATTTAATTCTTTGAATCACAGATTTTCTGAAATAACACATCTCTGGTGGAACAACAAATCCACCAGAAAAGTTTTTAAGTTCTTTGTGTTCTTTACATTTGTGTTTGAATATATATCTGTCTGTATCAGCTTCAAGCAATTCACACACATTTGTTCACTTAAACACCTAGCCTTAGAAACTTCTCAAAACTTGAAAAAGTTTTGAGATTTACATTCAACCCCCCCTTCTGTAAATCTCATTGTTAGTCCACTGGGAATAACATTTAACCAAACAAGTGAGGATATTTGTCAAGCATATATGACTCTAGTTCCCAAGTAGACTTTTCTACTTGAGGATTTCAACCGTACTTACTATATATATACTCTCATTTCCAAGAACTCGTCTTTAACGATCAAGAATTTGGATCGATCACTATATGCAGAACAAACTTAGACAAGAGCCCATTGGCTCTTACTCAATTGCTTAATTCAAGTCAGATACTTATCACTTTAACGCTGATAGGCAAAACATATTATTTGAACACACTGTTATGACGATAATCATTAACTTATGGACAACTTTATCTATATTTATCAATACCTCGGATGGCTGACTAATTTTTAGGACTTAACATATCCCTTCTACTTAGACTTATCCAGTTTTTTTTCAAGATGAAACTTGTACTAACACTACTGGTCCTACTTCTATACCCATATTCTCTCTTGATACAATTTTGTCTTCTCTCTTTGTCTACTTCGAGCTGTTTCAATCAATATCATTACGCCCTTGGTGTGCTGGATTAACTTAGAATTCAACAACTTCCTTTCTCCCACTTTATCTTAATAACAATGGGGACCTATACTTGCATTCACATGAAGCTTGGTAAAGTGGCATTCCAAAGCGGATATCGCTGATAAATGATCATTCCAGTGTTTCCTTAAAACTCAACCTCTCAACATATCTTACATTTCCTGAATCACTTTGGTACTTTGACTCTCCGCTTAAGGATGATAGGCGGTGCTCGTTTTCAACTTGGTTTCCAAACATTTAAACATCTTTTACTCTTTTTCATCAGTTAAGGCTGAAAAGTAATCTCATATTTTCATGTACTGTTTTTTTTTTAAATATTTGAACTTCAGTTTTCGCTCTGTCCAATTCGTTTATTAACTCCTTGGGGGTCTTATTACATCCAATCCTTTCTGTCGGCCTAAAACATCCGTTACCATACGGTTTTGCTTAGGTAGTTGTTAATGGATTAATTCATAATCTTTTGTTAACCTTAGTTAAAATTTCATTCTTGAAGACTCAAAGTATAGTTGATTTCCTTCTGATCTTTGGAGAAAAATCCTTGGGCATTCCACACAAACTTTCTTATTCTTTGAATAGTTTAAGATATTATCAATAAATACAATTTGCTTATCCAAGTATTCCTCATACACCATGTTTCTTAATTCCTCATAGACACCTGATACACTCGTCATTTCACATAATATCACCAGAGCTTGCAATGCTCTTAACTCACTTTTAATCGTAACCACTGATATTTTCTCAGGTTGGATCTTAAGTTAATCCTCGAGATATAGTATATTGCTTGAATTAGGTCTCGTCGGAAATTAATTCTTTATAGGGATCACTTATTCTTATTCGTTGTTTTGCTAAACTCCCACTTCACGATTCGCCTCTTGTAAAGTCACTTCCTGGGTCTGCCTTATCCACTAGGCTTTCCAATACTTCGTCGTAACTCTTTGACATGTCCAACACTTCCTGATTCATCTTGAAATTTCCTTCTTATACTTGGTTATCACTATTTTTCCTTAAATTTCCATATATCTTGGCATTTCTTCAATAACTTAAATACTTAATATTGTGAATTCCCTGTAGGAACTCATTTCTTAATTCTTTTACTTGTAACATCCAAGTGCTGAAATAAAACCTGGGGATATCGTGCTTGGTAAAATTTCCTATTACTAATCTCTAATATCGTGATCTATTATCTTCTCTTGACATTTTATCTTTCACTTCACAACTTCAACTGAAAGGTCACACTATCCATCTTTCTTCCTTTTGGATTATGAACTTTAGCTTCCAATTCCAACTGCGAGAATCCTATAGTTAATCCTTCTGGTGTAGTCCCTATGTTCGTTCTCTCCTTTTTGTTTATCGCTTGCCACTACATTTGTTTTTCTCGTGAATACTTACTTCAAACTCTTATGGTCTGTAGATCTTACACCTTTCTTCATACATATCATGTCTCCCCATTTTTCCAAAACAAATATTATTACTGTTAGCCCTACCGATGAGTAGGATACTTCTGCTCATAATATTTCGGTTGTCTGGGTGCATATATAATAACTTTATTATACCGCATCAACACACATCCTACTCCCTTATGAGAAGTATTACTATAAACTACCAAATCTCCTTGATATCTTCAAAGTGATAAAGCAGGTACTATAACCATTCCTTTATTTGACTCGACAAAACTTTCTTCACCCTTCTCCATTTCATACTCACTTATTGCTTTTCCTAATTAGCTTCATCAAAGGTATTGCAACTTTCAAGAAATCTTGTACAAATTTTCAGTATAGCCGGTCCATGGTAAAATTTCTTACTTTTGTTGATGCTTTTGGCTTCTTTTTTTCATGGTGACTTTAATTTCGACTGGATCTCCTCTAATCTCCTTCTCACTAACTATTTACGCTTTCTATCATCAAAACTTTCACCCTGCAACTTTACATACAACTTCTTTCTTCTCCAACTTCTTAGTTATCATTAAATACAGGGTCCTCCGTTGATTTTAAGTAACATAATTACAACTCATCTAGATATTCCTTAAAGATTCTGTCCCCAGGTTCAATCTCCAATTTGTAATGCCTAAATCCTAAATCAATTTTAGAAAATACTTTGCTTCTTCTGTTTGATCAACAAATCAGTAGTTCGAAGTAACAAATACTTACTCTTGATAGTAAACTTGTTGAGCTTGCTTTAGTCGACACATAATCTCATACTTCCATTTTCTTATTAACAAATAGTACTGGTGCACTTCATGGGATACACTGGGTTTAATTGCTTCTTCTTCTAGCATTTCTTGCATCCGCTTTGCTAACTTCCTCATTCTAACTGGTGCCATTTTTTGTAAGGCCCTGGTCACTGGCTCCGTTTCAGGTGTTAAGTCGATCGCGAGCTTCATTTCCTTAGCTGGAGAAAATTTTGGTAATTCTTCTGGAACTATATCTTGAAACTATAAAATCTTCAAATTCTATTTACTCCTGAATTCTATTCATAATCACCATAGTACTTACCTCTTGGTCATCATAACCTCTTAGCTTAAGTCATCGTTAACAAATTCTCTACCTTCTTTCATCTTCTGAACCTCACCACCTACTCATTTGGCGTCCTCGGAACTATCTTTTCATTACGACAGTTGGTCTAGGCATCACGCTTTAATAGTTATTCCATTTCTTAGAATAATATCAAATCCTTTCATCTTTCCTGATATCAATTCTTCACAACTTATTTCCAGACATCTCAATTCCCCCATTGGTACCCACTTATTTAGCAATTACACATTCTTGACTTGCTAGTCCTTTAATCACAATCTCATCAATTCAACAGGGTAATTTATTTTATCAACAAAACCTTGAGAGATAAACAATTAAGTTTCTCCCACATCTTTTAATACTTTAACGCATAAGGTATTCACCCTGATCATCCACATCATTACGTCTGTATTCCGAATAACATATTTCACAGGAAAATCGCATATTCTCGTTCTCGAAAACATATTCCTTATTGAAGTAGATTCCCTTGACTCGTAATGCGTCCCTGGCTAGGGTTAGTGATTTGCAATTCCCACCATATGCCATTGTTTCCTTTCCATGCATGAGAGGTGGATGAGACTTTGCCCGCTGGGTGTACAATACGTTGACTTTTGTTTGAACAGCTCTTGCAAAGAACAACGGTACAATAAAAAAACTAGAAGGATTCATAATTTTAATAAACTTAGAGTTGAAAAGAAAGAAAAAGTAATGATTTGAATATGAATAAGACAACCACATTGGTACTTAAGATGGCCAGTCTTTCATACCGTATGGCATACAGCACATGATTAGGTGGCGTCCCACCCGACTCTTTGTAATTCCGACAAAGTGTCTCACCATAACACTGTTTATCTCAATCAGAAAGCAAAACTTGAGGGAAGCAAATAAATTTCAAAGGAATGGAATATCCTTTTTTCGATATCATAGAAAAGAGCTCATTGGAGAAAAGAAGTTCATATATTTTTAGGAATTGAGAAGGAATATACGCTGTAATATTGAAAGCTAGAACGATACCATTGGTCACCATCCACATTTCACTTGTATTCATCTTTCGAGCTTGTTCAATCACATTCCAATTGCATCATATAACAACTTTAGAGGGTACACTGAAATGCTTTTGCAAAATAAGCATTATGGTAGATTCCTACTTGTCACATCTTGCGTCTTTAATATCGCACTCACACGGATAATATGTTAGGTCACACACACTGTAGAGGGGGTGAATACAGTATATAATACAATCAAATCGATATTAAGTAACAGAAAACAAACTTTATTGAAACAATAAATTCTGTTACAGTGTGGAACTGTTACCTCTCAGTGATGAACAAATATCACGAGAGCTGCTAGGGTTACAATGAATAATCTTCTCGAATATGATAACACTTATAGTGTAAACCCTATGTCTGTGTTTATATACTACACAGTTACAAGATAATCGCTAATTGATATGGAATATAATTCTGCTTCCTAAAATATATCAATCAGATTTCTTTTCTTCCAAGTATTCCATTCTTCACGGAACTCCTTCTTCATGCATATCTCTTCTTATGTTTATCTCGATCTTCTTTCCTTTAATCAGCTACTGTCCTTATCTGATCGTCCTTCAGCACTTAAGTTCTGATATCTAACTTCTGATTATTATCTCCTGATAATATAAGTACTGATATCCTTAAGTCCTGACTTCCAGTATAAGTACTGATCAACAGTTAAGTACTGATTTGTCCTGTTAAGTAAGATCTGAAATCTAAACATAAATTATATTAGCCATGACATTATCAAATATATCTAACAATCTCCCCCAACTTGTAAATTAGCATAATATACAAGTTTAACAGATATTTCATGATGTCAAAAATATTAAGTACAAATCTATGAGAATTAGACTAGATAACTACAACTTACAGTCCTTAAAGCTTTACCAATATTTAACTTCTGATAACAACTTCAGTCTGTACAAATATCAGAATTTAAGCAGTTGTATATCTTCGACTTGGCTTCATCATCTGATCTCTCTGATGTCAGGAGTTGTTCTGAGATAGTTCTTCAACAAACATTTCTCAGCATATCTGAGTTCATCAATCATTCTCCTTTTGGCATCTTCAAGCTCTGTAGTATCTTCACCAGTTTGAAAGATTGCAGCTCTGAGATCATTGATCTTTGCTTTTCTCAACTCCTGATCTAGTCTTATGACATAGGCTTTGTCAGACTCCAGATTGAATTCAAGTCCCTTAATACCAAGATATGTTCTGATCTGTGCAGTATTAGGTTTCATATCAACAATATCACCATTGTGATCTCTGTACTTTGGAACATATGTGCTGTCAGACTTAACAGAATAAAGCCTTTTCTGTCTCTGAATCTGTTCTTTTAAATAGTTTGCAACAGTCCCTGTTATTCTGTCATCCACTTGAAGTAAGAAAAGTACATGCTCCAATTCTTCAAAATACTTCAATGGAATGGCATTTTATCTTATATGATAAACCCTACCATTTGTCATGAAATACAACATGATGTATTCTTTCAAGTAGGTATGGTAAACCATCTGTACAGATTCCAGTTGATTCAATCTCTCAGGAGTTGCTCCAATACCTGGTTCACTCAAGGAAGTTGGATCATTGGTAGTGTTATGTATTCTCCTTTCATCAGCACTTCCCAATCCAGTTTTATCTCTTGCTTCCTTTCCAGTAACTACTCTTGCTTCAAAACCACTTGCAGTAGTCTTCAAAGGTTGAGTCTGTTTTGCTTTAGTGAATCCTGGTAGGAGTGTCTCTGGTCTATCTTCTGATATCAAGTTAACTTGAGCTATGTCAGAGGTTACTTGCTTCTTCTGAATATCAGAACTTATAATTTCTTGACTCTGAACAACTTGAGCCATGTCAGAGGTTGTTTTAAGAACTTTTCTTGAAGTCAGAGCAAGATTATCCTTTTCATCAGTAATTTCTTCATCCTCAGGAGGAACATAAACCTTGATAGGTTCACCAACTTTTTCTTTACCCTTGGATCTTGGATCTATCTGCGGTTGTGATCTAGCCAATGTTGCTTCAGTAAGTGTCCTTTCTTTGATCATAATGCCTTTGAGTTTTGGAAGTGGCTTTTTACCAGAAGCTTCAGATTTAGATGTGACTTTCTCTGATTTAAGCCTTGCTTCTTCTTTCATTAAACTCTCCAAGTCCATTCCTGGATTTTCCTGAAGAAATAACTGTCTTGACATTTCCTCATCAAGATCTAAAAGTTCATCAGAACTTATCCTTTTACCAGTAGCAGAACTTATTCTATTCCCAGTATCAGAACTTGTCCTGTGACTAGCTTGTCTTGATGTGAATCCTCTACCTTGACTATGACCTCTACCCATTCCAGAGTTTCCTTGATCATCTTTTTCATTATCCTTTCCTGCCAGTGTCTTGTCAGTCTTGCATTTGGACTTAATTACTTTCTCCCCCTTTTTGGCATCAGCAGGTAGTAGAAGAAAGATAAGCAATTCCACTAAGGATTGGATTTCAGTTAATTGTGATTGCTGAGAAGCTTGATTATTCAGAATTTCATCAATCTGAGCTTGTTGATGATCTTAAGTCTTCTCAATATAAGCAATCCTGTCAATGGTAGGTTGGAAGAACTTTTTCTTATCAATTTTCCAAACTTGTTCCTGTTTGATAAAGTTCTCCTGAATCTTGTGGAGCTCTGCATGAGTAGTTGAATGAAGACCTTGTAGATGTTTAGTACTCAATACAGTGACTCTAAGCTGGGTTTTGAAATCATCATAATTTAACATTACATCAGCTTTAGTCAAGTGCTCAGCAAGATGCTTTTCAGTTGGAACACAGGAAACTGAGTTCCATTCCTTAGTCCACTCCTGACCTGCAGGAGTTTCACTCCAAGGTACTGGTGCTTCTCCGGTAACAAACTTCTTAACCAGTTCAGACTTTAGAATAGTCTGTTGAGGAACATGTCCAGAAGGACCTGCTGTATCAGTATCTGCAGTTGGAGCAGCATCACCAGTATCTCCAGCATTTGCAGCATCAGAACTTAAAGAATCAGTATCTTCTGATAAGACAACAGTGTGAGTAGCAATAGAGGCTTCAGCATCCTCTAATTGCTGATCTTGTTCTAAGTTCTGATCAATAGCCCAATCCTGATGCTCACCTAAAGTCTGATCATCAGCATCATGATTCAGAGAAGATGTTATTGATAACTCTGGAGTTTGAACAGCATCAGGAACAGGTGTTGTAGAAGGATTAGTTGCTGGTGGAGCTTCTAAGAAAAGTATGTCAGGCACAACCATATTCTGAATATCAATTTCAGCACTTAGGCCTGGATCAACAGGAGAGACAGACTTTTGAACAGCAGACACAGATGGTGTGTTGGCCTTTTCAGTAGCAGCTTCCTTAGATGGAGTTGATGGAGAAGAAGTGACTGGAGCAAATTCCTTGTCTTGTGAGATCAGAGATTCCTGATCCCCTTCCTTAGCTGCTTCCTCTTCATCATCTGAAACTGGCCTTTTTGCCCTCTGTTTCCGGTATCTCTTTGTTGATTTGGATTCCTTGGGAGTTTCAGGAACTGTCATTCTTCTAAGCCTTTTGAGAAGCCTAGATCCCTCAATTCTAGAATCCTTATGAGAAGTCTTTTTCTCAGCTTCACTTACAACAGGTTCTGAAGAAGGAACCTGTTCCTCAGTATCAGATTCATCTCTCAAGGTAATCCTCCTTCTCTTTTGAGGTGTTTGAGGAACAGTTTTTGTCCTCTTTGGCTTGGAGGAAGAAGGCTTCATAGTAGGTGCTGAGGCTGAGGGTTGTTCAGTCTGTGAAGTGGAGAGATAGGATTTGAGATATGTCCTGAGGGTAGGTTGAGTAGAATGAGTGGTAGGTGCTGAGGATGATGGTTTTTGGGTGTTTGTGGTTGGTTGGACATCAGAGTAAACAGATCTATAAGTATGAGGATCAACATTTACTAAGATCTGTTTTATAGACTGAGGAATCTGTAATGGTCTAACCACTGATTTCTTAGTATTAGCATTTACCAGGTCATTAAAGTATCATTTTGCAACTCTAAAAGGTGGGGTTGAGGAACTTATTAATTGAGGTTCATCAGTACAAAAAGTATAAATAAGTTGACAGAATCTAGCAAAATAGACAACATTCCTATCCTCTGTCATCCTATCCCCAATAAAACCAATTATTCCAGTTGCAAAATCAAAATGAGTTTGATGGATAATAGCATACCCTATGTGCTGACTCAGAATTGGGATAGCATCAAAATTCGAACATTTGTTCCCGAAAGCTTTGGTGATGTAGTCAAAGAAGAAGCTCCATTCTCTTCTGATATGAGCCCATTTCAACTGCCCAAGTTTTGCCAAACTCCGTTCATACCCCAAATTTGCCATTAACTCCTGAAGAGCTGATTCTTCTGGAATTGAAAAAGTACAACCTTCTGGGAGATGTAGAGCTTTGCGTATTGTACCAGGAGTGACTGCATAAGATGAATCACCCACTTCAAAAACAATACTGGGAGTGCCATGTTTACCACCATCATCAAAATGCCCAGTCCGCCAAAACGTCAGAACTTGTTGGCTTGAAAAGACTGAAGGCTGGGTCAGTGCATACCCAATCTCTCTGTGTGCAAGAAGATCTTGCACAAAATGCAATTCAGATGGAGCTTCAGCATGCTCAAGAATTGCAGCATAGTTGTTTGGAACAAACTTAGCTCCATCAATGATTAAATCCTTAGGTGCCATGTGAAAAATTGAGATTTAAAAGTGCCTGTTAGGTGTTTGATAAAATGTCTGTATGAAAAACCAACGTGAGAGAAAGAGAGAGTAAAAGCAAGTAGAGAGAAAAAGTATGAAGGAAATAAAAGATTAAAGAAATCCTTTATCTGTCGTACTTATACTCTAAAAAAAATGTTACCATTGAACACCTGTCAGACATGCAGTAATAACGGATAGTTACTGAGCGCGAGAAAACAAGAATCATTACTTGCCCACTTGCCTGTTTTGAAGGAAAAACCATTCCATTTACCCGGATATTCCATTAATCAAGGTGAAACAGTTTTAATTCAAAATTGAAACCGTTCCCACTGATTTAATTATTTTTCACTGCATCATTAATATTCTGAAAAGAAATCAAGTTAAAATGACCAAGATAAATCAAATGAGTAAGTACTGATAAAGGAAAGTCAGAACTTAAATTAAAACGGAATTTATATGGTCATCAGAATATCAATCAGGATTTATCAATGCATTACAAAATAACTTAGAGACAAAATCTTGAAATAAAGACAGATTTCATTAATATATCAAGAGAACACATTCATGAAATGGAAATTACATCAGTACTTATACAAGATTTCCCTAAGCTACGAAACCTAACATCAACAGCTTTAGTCCTAGCTAAGAAGCCTGAAAAAGCTGATGATGAAGAAAAATAGGAAGAAGATGAGATTAAATCATTTCTTCTTCCTACTCTCGACAAACAGAATGGCGAGTTAGATGATTCACTCTTGCTGGCGGAGAGCTTCCAGCCTTTCCTCCTCCAATCGCTCTTGATGGCGATGGAAGTCCATATAGAAGAACAGGAGGTGGGTCAGTACCTCCTGTGAGACAGAGTCCCATATCTCCTCAGGAATGGCCATGACGTGCCATTCCTGCTGCCAGTCGGCACAGCTTAGCTCCATATTGATGTTTTGGTAGTTCAAAAACATGTTGTATCTGACTATTGTGTTTTTGAAAGAAAAAGTATGAAGGTAAGTTTGTGAGAAAGAGTGTGATGGGAAGGCTGATGTGAAGTGGCTGCTTATATAGGCAAGAGAATGCTAGGAGACGTAAAAGTATTTAATGCTGGCAGGTAGAATTAATTCTACCTCGTTTCCCCGGACTTGGAAAAAGAATAACATTCATTGGAAAGAGAAAACATGGTTGAATGCGCACAAGACACAAGTAAAAGTTGACTGTTTAAGTACGAGTACCATGAATCCTAACCATAGTGACTATTAATCTTCCACTTTACATGTTCTAGTTTGTACTGAGACTGTTATCAAATTTTATCCACAGATAAGTCAAGTAAAGAATTTAGACTGTAATATCAGAACTTAGACTTATTTCAGAACTTAACAGTCATCAGAACATAATTTCTTAACTCGAAAAAGGAATGCCTATCTAAGTAAATCCTCATACAAGTGCTGAGTTATACTCTTCAGAACTTAATCGTCAGAATATGCAACCAGAACTTGGCCTCAGAGTTAGTGCAAAATGACACAATGACTGTTTATCTAAAACAACATAGACCACCACAGTAATTTTCATCATTCAGATGGAGTGATTAGTGTGTGTATCAAGCTAAATAGCAGACAAAGAGTAAAGTCTGATTCACTTCAGTATATCTTAGAAATAAGGCATAACTAAAATTTTGCTAAAGAGCTGTCATTATCCTGAAACCTACTGATGAATGAGTTCATGCTTGAGTCCACCTCAACTATTTTGTGCTAATTTTATGCATCTTTTTAAATTCTATTTTAAAGTGGCTCCTCAGTGTAAGTGAGTCACGACTGCTTATCAGAATTTATGCTATTATCAGAGTATTTCTCCTGTAATCATAGAGTGTGAAAAGTCACCAAGAAAATATTATGCTTTTCTAATGCATATTTACTTAATACCAGCAATGCACTTGGGTCTTCCCTTCCACATTTTTACTCTAGATCTCAAAGGAGTACCTGATTTTATTCTTTGAACCTTTTGATTTTTCTTTTTATAAGTGAGGTTTATCAGCACTTAGTACATTCAGCATTTTTACTAGTATCAGAACTTAACAGATGAGTAACATTATTCTAATTTGTGACTTAGTAATAAGATAAACAAAGTAAACTTAACTAAGCTCAATTATCAGAATTTGCTAGTGTCATAAGATTTCCACAGAAATAATTACTTCTTACATGGGATCATTTGTTTATTGAAGACTAGTAAGTCAGTATCTAGCACAGTTATCCTCATAGGATTGAATGGTTACTTAGAAAGACATATCACTTATCAGAGTTTAGAAACATATATCAGACAGCAGTCAGTACTTAAAAACTTTTGTCAATTAATCACAGAATACACAAAGAGATTAAATTCTGAAAAAACTGATCATAAAGTCTGATAATACAGAACAAGACTAAGCAGATTTAGAGAAAGAACCTGAAATCATTCCAAGTTCATTTACCAATCTTGTAAAAATGGCTTCACACAGTGGTTTTGTGAAGATATCTGCTAGTTGTTGATCTGTTGGAACAAAGTGCAATTCCACCGTACCTTCATCCACATGTTCCCTTATGAAGTGGTACCTGATGCTGATGTGCTTTGTCATAGAGTGTTGAACTGGATTACCTGTCATAGCAATAGCACTTTGATTATCACAGTAAATAGGGATTTTGAAATATGTTAACCCATAATCCAGTAACTGATTCTTCATCCAAAGAATCTGTGCACAACAGCTTCCTGCAGCAATATACTCTGCTTCAGCAGTTGATGTGGAAATTGACTTTTATTTCTTGCTGAACCAAGAAACCAATCTGCCTCCAAGGAATTGGCAGCTTCCACTTGTGCTTTTCCTGTCAATTTTGTAACCTGCAAAATCTGCATCTGAGTAACCTATTAGTTTAAAATCTGATTCTCTAGGATACCACAATCCTAGATCAGCTGTTCCTTTAAGATACTTAAAGATTCTTTTCACAGCTGTTAAGTGAGGTTCTCTTGGATCTGCTTGAAATCTTGCACAAAGACAGGTAGCATACATGATATCAGGCCTACTAGAAGTTAAATAGAGTAGAGAGCCAATCATACCTCTATAGTCAGTAATATCTACTGATTTACCAGTATCCTTATCCAGTTTTGTTGCAGTGACCATGGGAGTGGATGCACTTGAACAATCTTGCATTTCAAATTTCTTCAGCAAGTTTCTGGTGTACTTGGTTTGATAAATAAAAGTGCCTTCTTCATTCTGCTTGACTTGAAGGCCCAGAAAATAGCTAAGTTCCCCCATCATACTCATCTGATATTTTGACCGCATTAGTGTGGCAAACTTCTTGCAAAGTTTGTCATTTGTAGACCCAAAAATGATATCATCAACATAAATCTGGACCAGAAGTATGTCCTTTCCATGGTTGAGGTAGAACAGTGTTTTGTCTATTGTTCCTCTGTTGAATCCACTTTCCAGAAGAAACTGAGCTAAAGTCTCATACCATGCTCTAGGAGCTTGCTTAAGTCCATAAAGTGCTTTATCAAGCCTGTAGACATAATCTGGATGTTTAGAATCTACAAAGCCTGGAGGTTGTTCAACATATACCTCCTCCTCCAATTCTCCATTGAGAAAAGCACTTTTCACATCCATTTGAAAGACAGTAAACTTTTTGTGAGCAGCATAAGCCAAAAATATCCTTATGGCTTCTAACCTAGCAACTGGTGCAAATGTTTCATCATAATCAATTCCCTCCTGTTGAGAATATCCTTTTGCAACCAGCCTTGCCTTATTCCTTGTAATTATGCCATCACTGTCAGTTTTGTTTCTGAATACCCACTTTGTACCAACAACAGATCTATTCTTTGGTCTTGGCACTAGGGTCCAGACTTTGTTTCTTTCAAATTCATTTAACTCTTCCTGCATTGCTTGCACCCAATCAGCATCTTGAAGAGCTTCTTCCACTTACTTTGGCTCAGTCTGAGAGAGAAAAGAATTGTAGAGACATTCATTTGAAGTACCTGTTCTAGTTCTGATACCGGCATCAGGATTTCCAATTATCAAATCAGGTATATGTGATTTTGTCCACTTCCTTGCAGATGGAAGGTTTTCTCTAGAACTGGATGCTCCCTCATGATCCATGATGTCTTCATTTTCATTATCTGATACTCCCCCTGAAACTATGCTCTCTGAGTTGGATTCTTCAGTATTTAGATTTTCAGCACTATCAGAACTTGGCTTATCAGAACTTGACGAATCAGAACTTGAAGAGCCAGATGTATGTTCTGATGTTTCTTGAGATGTGGTAGGATCTTGAGTATGCTCCCCCTGCATAGGTGCATCTTCCTTTGACGTAGTCACCACAGTTTCAATAACATCAGAGTTTAATCCATCAGAGTTTACAGTATCAGGACTTAGACTGTCAGGGTTTTCAGTATCAGAGTTTGAGTCTTCATTTTCAAATCTCAGCTGATCATGGTCAATGAAATCTTCAAGACCAGTAATCTTCTTCTCATCAAAAGATACATTGATAGATTCCATGACCACTTTTGTTCTCAAATTATAGACTCTGAAGGCTTTTGTGGAAAGTGGATATCCAATAAAGATTCCTTCATCAGCTTTTAAATCTAACTTGGATAGCTGTTCATGATGAGTCTTGAGAACAAAACACTTGCATCCAAATACATGAAAGTATTTCAGATTTGGCTTCCTTTTCTTCACCATCTCATATGGTGTTTTTCCATGCTTGTTAATGAGTGTTGCATTTTGAGTAAAACAAGCAGTCTGCACAGCTTCAGCCCAGAAATAGGTTGGAATCTTTTCTTCTTCAAGCATTGTACATGCAGCTTCAATGAGAGTTCTATTCTTCCTTTCAACAACTCCATTTTGTTGTGGAGTTCCAGGAGCAGAAAATTCCTGCTTTATTCCATGGTTTTTGCAGAACTCTTCCATTATCAAATTCTTGAACTCAGTGCCATTATCACTCCTTAAAATTTTCACAGAATCTTTGACCATTTTATCCAAATGTTTGACATGATCAATCAAGATAGATGCAGTTTCACTTTTTGTGTGCAAGAAATACACCCATGTGTATCTGGTGAACTCATCCACTATGACCAACGCATACTTCTTCTTTGCAATAGACATGACATTTACTGGACCAAATAGATCAACATGTAGTAGATGATAAGGCTCAAGAATTGATGATTCAGTCTTGCTCTTGAATGAAGATTTTTTTTGTTTGGCCTTCTGACAGGAATCACAAAGGCCATTATGAGCAAATACTGACTTTGGCAGTCCTCTCACAAGATTTTTCTTGACCAGTTCATTTATATTGTTGAAATTTAAATGAGAGAGTTTCTTGTGCCAATTCCAGCTTTCTTCAATTGATGCTCTACTCATCAGACAGATTGCAGAACCATCAGTACTTGTTGAAAGCTTAGCTTCATAAATGTTACCACGCCTGTATCCTTTCAGAACAACTTTGGCTTTAGATTTACTCACAATTTCACAGTGTTCTTCAAAGAAATCAACATGATAACCTCTGTCACAGATTTGACTTATACTCAGTAGATTATGTTTAAGTCCTGAGACCAGAGCTACTTCTTTAATTATGACATTTCCAAGATTGATATTGCCATATCCCAATGTTTTTCCAATGCTGCCATCTCCATAAGAAACACTTGGGCCAGCTTTCTCCACAAAGTCTGATAGCAGGGCCTTATTTCCAGTCATATGTCCTGAACATCCACTGTCCAGAACTAGAATATTTTTCCTGTTGCCCTGCAATCACAAAGACCACTAATTATTAATTTTAAGGACCCAGACTTGCTTGGATCCTTTGGCCTTATTAAGTTTGTTAACATTTGCAGCGGATTTAGCATCAGAGTTTATGTTAACAATTTTCTTATCAGAACTTACACTATCAGACTTTGAATCAGAATTTACACTAGAAGGAACAATGGAAACTTTCTTCAAAGAAGGTTTTATTTGATAATAATCATAGTACAAACTATGATATTCCTTACAAGTATAAATGGAATGCCATAAACTACCACAATGAAAACAAGGATTTTGTGGTTTGTATCTAACAAACTGACTCTTAACTCCTGATTTTGAAGGTAAGTAGTTAATATTCTTATTCTTCCTGCAAAAAGAAGCCAGATGGTTAGAACTTCCACAGTTATGACATATTTTCCTAGGAGCATCAGGAACAGGTTTATAATCATTGCTTTTATTCACACCTTCCTTTCCATTCCTATTTTTCCTAGGTGATTTTACCTTGTTTGCATTCTTGACATCTTTCAGCTTATGCTTAAGCTGCTTCTTTGTCATTAAGCCTATGTTCACTTCAGCTGTCTTTTCCTGTTTTAGTTTGTCAGAAGTTGATTCCTCTTTAACTTCTGATTTCTCATTTTCAGACTTTACAGTTACAAACTTAACAGGTTTTAACTTTGGCTTTTTCTTAACAACAGGCTTAATCTCTCCAGTTCCTTTATCATTCTTATCTTCTCCATAACCTAAGCCTTCTTTCCAGTTTCCACTACTTAGCAAATTTTGATTTGTTTTGCCAGAGTTAGTCCAAGTCCTGATAATCTCTCTTTCCTTTTCTAACTCAGTTTTTAGAGATTCATTCATTTTTATTACTTCATCCCTAACATAAAAAGCATCATCTCTATCCTTCTGAGTTTGATGGAACATGACTAACTCTTTTTCTAAGAAATCATTTATTTTCTTAAAAGCAAGATTTTCAGAAGTTAATCTTTCACATGTTAAAGTTTGATCTCTATAACTAACAAACATGGTTTTAAGATATCTTCTCAACTCATTAATATCATCAGTATGAAAAGCATAAGTAGTCTGAGGTAGCTTTGTTTCAGCAACTTCAGAACTGCTCTCAGCACTTTTTTTACCAGCATTTGCCATCAATGCATAGTTCTCCTCACTTTCAGATTCTGAGGTGTATGTCCACCATTTCTGCTTTGTGACAAGAGCCTTGCCTTTTTCACCCTTTGCCTTCTTGCAATCAGGAGATATGTGGCCTTTCTCACCACAGTTATAGCATTTAACATTGGTATAATCTCCTCTGTCAGACTTTCCTCCTCTGCTTTCAGATCTTCTGAAATTCTTCTTGTCAGAACTTATGCCTTTCCTGGAAAACTTCTTTCCCTTCCTGAACTTCCTGTATGCAATCTTTGTGATTCCTTTCACCATAAGAGCACACAGCTTCATCATCTCCTCATCAGCATCAGTCTCAGGCAAGCTTTCAGAATCTGAGTCATCATCACTTTCAGAACTTGATGACTCAGTTTCAGACTTTATGACAAGAGCTTTACCCTTGTCTTTCCTTGAGGAAGCTGCTTTGGGGGATTCTTCTTCAGCCTTAAGAGCAACCGTCCTTGACTTTCCTCCTTTTCTCTTTCTTCTTTGTTCCATCTCAAGCTCATGAGTCTTGAGCATTCCATAGATTTCATCAAGAGTTATTTCATCAAGATTGTAGTCGTCTCTTATTGTCGTTGCCTTCAAATCCCAGCATTCAGGAAGAGCTAACAGGAATTTAAGGTTTGAATCTTCAAGATCATACTCTTTATCAACCAATGACAAATCATTCAAAAGTTTGACAAATCTATCATATAAATCATTCAATGACTCATTAGTCCTTGAGTCAAAATGTTCATACTCTTGAGTGAGTATTGTCTTCCTGTTCTTCTTAATTGTGTCAGTTCCCTAACACCTTGTTTCCAGAGCATCCCATATCTCCTTAGCAGTCTTGCAGTTGATTACCCTGTTTGACATTACATTATCAATGGCACTATGCAGTAAGTGGCGTACCTTAGCATCCTTAGCAATTGATGCTATATCTTCAGCAGTATAATCACTCTTCTCCTTTGGTACGGTCTTTGCTACTTCACCTGCAACTGTAACAACGAGCTTGGTTGGTTTGTGAGGCCCTTCCTTGATTCTATCAAGGTATTCTGGATCTGTTGCTTCCAGGAACATGGTCATCCTTACCTGCCATATGGGATATTCAGATGGTCTCATTATGGGAACTCTGATGGTCTCATACCGACTCTGAATTTGTGTCTTTGGTGGTTCCTCAGTTTTGGTAGGCTTAGTTAGAGTTTATGTGTCCGACATGATTGTGTTTGGATCTTTAACTGTATGTGTGTTAACATATAGGCTCTGATACCACTTGTTAGGTCACACACACTGTAGAGGGGGTGAATACAGTGTATAATACAATCAAATCGATATTTAGTAACAGAAAACAAACTTTATTGAAACAATAAATTCTGTTACAGTGTGGAACTGTTACCTCTCAGTGATGAACAAATATCACGAGAGCTGCTAGGGTTACAATGAATAATCTTCTCGAATATGATAACACTTATAGTGTAAAACCTATGTCTGTGTTTATATACTACACAGTTACAAGATAATCGCTAATTGATATGGAATATAATTCTGCTTCCTAAAATATATCAATCAGATATCTTTTCTTCCAAGTATTCCATTCTTCACGGAACTCCTTCTTCATGCATATCTCTTCTTATGTTTATCTCGATCTTCTTTCCTTTAATCAGCTACTGTCCTTATCTGATCGTCCTTCAGCACTTAAGTTCTGATATCTAACTTCTGATGATTATCTCCTGATAATATAAGTACTGATATCCTTAAGTCCTGACTTCCAGTATAAGTACTGATCAACAGTTAAGTACTGATTTTTCCTGTTAAGTAAGATCTGAAATCTAAACATAAATTATATTAGCCATGACATTATCAAATATATCTAACATAATACTTTAATAATTCGATCATAATGGCGTTCCTTACCAGGTAACTTCAAGATTCCTCTTTTAATTTAGAATAACCACGTACCATTCGACATAACGATCCTTTTGTTAATAATATTCTACTTTTAGAGAGGTCTGGAAATCTTCCCAATCTTCTTCGATCATGCTCCGGCTTCTGTTAAATTGATGAATTCTTCGAACTCTGATAGTCCTAGTAATTGAATGTATAGTTACTCCGTACATTGATTCTGATGTAGATTTTATCAAATAATACTTGCACTTTACTGTTAGAAATAACCAACTCCTTCATAATCATAGGTTACTTCGTTCTCAAAATTAGCAATACTAAGTCTGACACAACATCCTTCCAGGTAATCCGGGCTTTCTAACAAATAAGAAACTCAAATAGTAACTTGACAACCAATGTTTAAAAATCATTTTATTCGAAAAGGCTTTTAGGAATTTGTAAAGGAAAATCTTTTTCGAAAACTTGTTTTTTTAAAAAAAAAAAATTTGGAAAATCACAAACCTGGTTGTCCTTACTATATGAGTTGGTTGTTGTCCTTTCGACCTATAACAAGGTACCAAGTTAAAGAAACGATCACATAAAGGTCCGTTCACTTCGATCTACTTTTTCTCCTTTATCGAGTCCATTTGCCTTCCTTAATCAACGAAAACTTCAGTTGTCGTAGCATGTTACCTTATTCGTAGCTTCACATCAAAGCTTCCATACTGGTAATACTTCTATCATCAACTTTGCAATCGTTAAGGGGAATAGACTATCCAATAGTCAATAAGTCTGTTTCATAGAACAAAGGTTGCTCGTGTCACATCACATTACTACTTTACATATCACATTTATCATATCATCATCATTTAATTTCACAAAAATCCCAGGTTTATGCTTTTCTCTCTTACTCTTTCAAAATTCATCTAGTTTATCCCATACTTATTCACGGGTGGCTTAGTCACTAAGGGCTTCTTTTAATCCGATAACAACTATCCTCTGAAATACTTAAATCTCCTCTCTAAACTTCGTCTCACCTCTATTTATAACTCAAGCGCTTACCATTTATTGTAACTCCCGAATCCATCCTCGTAGGTATAATTGCGTCATATGACAAGTTCTCAACTGGGGGTATAGAACAAGATGTAGGGTAAACTAAAGAGATACGCTCACAGCCGAATGTCCAGTGAAAGAAGTATAAACAGATGGAGGTTCTTGAATAGGTAATCTCATATCAAAAGGTGGAAAAGTAGCGTAGAATAGCTTGAAGAAGTGCAATCGTTATAAGAGAAGGTAGTGCCATTAATACTGGTAAAAGAACAAGGTGCAATTCCAATCTGAGAGAAGATGACGATCCTCGAACGGAAAGCTCCAAATGATCAAATAACATCGGGAAATCAAGATCTGCCATTGCCGTTGTCTGGAATTCATGTCGCAAGCTGAGGATCCTGAATCATAATACGAACTGTGCCGGAGACCTACTATACCATCGCACTCAATCTCACAACGTCTTATCTTTCTACTTCCTATTCTTAATCATAACCCTCTACCTAATCCCGACAATCTAGGCTTGTTTCAGTGACTTATAACCCGTGGCTCTGATACCAACCTGTGGCGCCCTCCACACCCGGGTCAGAAGTTTGGGATCCACAACACATACACCATATATGAACCTGTATAAGAAATATTATTTATAATGACCCTGCTTCACAAAACCACGGATCGTAACAGGTTAAAGTATGAAAATAAGCCACAACCTTAATTTATTACATCATACCGAATCCCGACTGAATTAACTTACAATTGATAATAAAGTTTTTGTTACAATCGTACTATCTTTCCACTGCATGAAGCTCTTGCTAACTCGATTTACTTCAAACTGGAACCTTAGCCCGCACTTTGGACTGAGGCGCTTCTCTATCATCCATATCCTTTTTAACTGTAAAATATATAAAAGAATCGCAAGAGTGAGCTAACTAGCTCAGCAAGTCATAATAGTGATAACTGAGGTCAAACAATGATCAAATGAGATAATTCAAAGGAATCAAGTTTCTTTTTAACTATTCATTAGAATTGGATATTCATTTTAAGTTTTAAGAACCAAGGTTAGGCTGCTGATCAGTCACGCACTAACCCCGAGCAAGCACACAACACTGCTCTAATTACTGGATCCAAGGCACACATTGGCCTAACTTGACCATTGGTATGGTCTGACCACGAATCTGGTCCACATATATAAAAACTATCCAATCCTAAAGCAGTTCAATATGATAACAATATGATTCAATAAAACAAGATCATAATCAATAATGATTAAATATTTGCATAAAAATGTAAGGAACTCATGGATATCACAAGGGTATATCAGGTTATGTATAAGAAACGATTTTTTCGGTTTGTAAAATGATCAGGTATTTGATCAGTAATGATTTTTCAGGATATGGTTCTCTGATGTTATAAAGAATGGTTCAGTATAAAAGTTTCTGTGTTTTCAAGCAATTTTGTTTCAGTGTTTGGTGTTTGGTAGTATACCTTTGGGGAGTAGTATCATATTGGTGTGATTTGATATCTGAGGATTAACAAAGGATGGTTTTCAAAGAATAAGGCTTACGGCTCAAGATCAAGAAAGAATCAGGGTTCAAGGTTTAATAGTTTAAAGCACTTGCAGTATAAAACAGGAATTATTTTGATAATTAGCGACATGTTATAAAATAGTTCAAAAACATTGGTAATATATATCTTGTGGAAAAGTTCAGAAATACTTGCCTTATAAGGCTTTACAACTATTACTGATCAACTCTGAGCCGACTCTGCTGCTCAGGCTCTAACATCCAACCACTAGATCCCATTGGATTCAACTTCGACACTTAGGTCTTTCTGTAGAAACTCTACTGAACTCGTAAATTGACCACTAGTTTATCTTTAGTCCATCGTCCACTTTCAGGTTCTCGATCATAACCTACAGGGTCGAAATGCCCTACGTTAGACGTCTAGGTATGCTTGACATATACTCGACACCAATTCTACTCAATAATATTCAAACCCGACTCGTAATTATATACATTAGTACAATACAATAACACACCCCACAGTCAGGGTTCACGTTCTCGAGAAATCGGTTTGGTGTTTGTTTTCAAAAATACGTATACTCGTCCTTTTACGAAATTAGGGTTATTGGATTTTGACAGCACAGTCATCATAGCATACAATCAGGTTTCGTACAAAATATATGTATATACTTATTTATACTTGTTCGACGTTCCGATAACTACAGGGTATGTCCTGAATTTCTGAATTTAATTTCCAAAAATTCGGGCAGTACCTCCTCTGATTATCGGCCTACCCGTCGAACAACTCGACGTCAATAACAACAAATCACAATCCATAATTATCACAACTAACATCCGCAAATTCCCAAACACTAATTCAATACCATTATTAGTTATTATTCACACTTTACATTTAATTCGTATTTTATTTTTATTTACTAAATTAGGACTCAGAGTATGATCATCACGGTCCACCGCCGGCTCGTCGAGACTCATCGCCGACGGCGATAAGATTCGCGGGTACCCGAAAATTTCGGATTTCCAACGTAAATTTTATCGATTAATAAAATTAATTTTTACAAATACCGAATAATTTGTTTCATGAAATCTGTCAATTATTTATGTAAAATAATAAAATTTTAATCCCACGATAATCAAGCCAAACAACAGCATCACCATGACAATACAGTCGGCAACATAAATCAGACAATAGAACCGCGGCAAGATAGCAGCCACGCGCCGCCATCCTCACCGGAAATCGTGAGGGGCGGTGGCAACCAGAATGGAAACATAACCACCATATCTGCACACATACATACATGTATATACACGCACATACACGCACAAACCAACAGGGGTAAAACAGAAGCTACCAATCGGAACTCAAACAGCGGCCAAGACGCTCACCCGAAGCCGGAAAACAGGGCACTGGCAGAAGAAGAGAAAAGAAGGAGGGAGAGATTAATAGAGAGAGACAGAGAGGTAGAGAGAATGATCGAGAAAGAGAAAAATGGAGAGAGTTCGAGAGGCTTCTGTGAGGGAGAAAGAAATCAACAGGGGAACAAAGATAAAAGGGGGATAAGACTGATAAATATGATCAGTCCTTATTCATTTATATATATATATATTTTTTTTAATTACAGCTAATTGATACGTGTCGTGCCCCTGACTGTGCCGCCTTTTGAATTTAATCGATATACTATGCGAGTGGAAATGATCGAAAAATTACCAAATTAATTTTAAAATATCACAACTAATTCAAAGTTATTAAAAATGATTTTTTTTTCATAAATTTTTTTCTAAAGTATTTTGCAACGCAACTCGTACCCGTATTTCACAATTAACGAACCGAGCTGTACCTAAAACAATTTCAGAAAATTACGAAAATAATTTTAAAATATTACAAATATCCCAAAGTTTATAAAAACATGAATTTCGTAATTTTAGAATAATTTCTGAAAGGCAAATTATACCCGTTTTTAACAAATAAACGAATCAACGCGCGGGTGAAATAAATCCCGAAAATTCCCAAAACAATTTTAAAATTATCAGAATAATACGAACTTAATAAAATATAAGCTTCATAATTTTTGAAAATTTTCATAATTAAATATGGATTTTACCAATAAACACACTCTCAAAATCATTTAAAAATAAGTAATTAACGAAATATTGACTTTTCAATTTTATAAAGTCCTAAAAATAATTATTGAAATTATAAAATTATAAAAACAATTTTAGAGACAATCCAAGTATTTATGGAAATAAAACTGCAATAATACCATCTTTAACAACGATACAACATCATACTATTCATTAGTTAACCACGCAACTCAATTCCGTACACTAATAATCACATACACATAGTGACAAAGTAATAACCCAAATATTTTATTTACTTATTTATTCCATAATTACACATTAAAATAACAATAATAATAATAATAATAATAATATACGGGTCATTATAGCGGCAATCACACAAGGAAGCAACGGGGACGAAAGAAAGAAAAAGGAAGAAAAGGAACGGATGGAGCAAGAAACAGAGAAGATGAAATCACGAGAGAGAGACTGAGACTAGAGAGATGAAGGTAGAGAGACAGGGACAAAGAGATGATGTTTTTGGGAATAAACTGCATGCGTGGACGTGTCCTTCAAATGGGACGCGTGTTGATATTGTTTTATGAATTATTAACACGTGTCCCTGAGTATTAGGGATCAATTATTTAACCGAATTTCAAAATCAACGAGTCAGGGCACCTCGAAAACAATCTCCGAAAATTACGAAAATAGCGCTAAAATATTATAAATATCCTGAAGTAAATAAAAATGTAAATTTCAAAATTTTTAAACAATATTTAAGGTACGCTTTATACCCGCTTTTTAACGAATAACGAAACAACGCGCGGGTAAAACAATTTTCGAAAATTTCCAAAATAATTTTAAATTCTCAGAATAATACGAACTTAATAAAATATAATTTTCAAAATTTTTAAAGATTCCCATAATTAAATATGGATTTTAGCATTTAACACACTCAGAAAATCATTTAAACATGAATAATTAACAAAATATTGATTTCTCAATTTTACAAAGTCCTAAAAATAATTATTGAAATTATAAAATTAGAAAACCAATTTTAAAGACAACCCAAATATTTATGGAATTAAAATTATCATAAAATCACTTTTACAAGCGAAATAAAATCATATAACTTACCAATAAATCAAAAAATTCCAATCCCACATATCACAAATCATAAATAATTAAATAACAATCAGTAACCGCTGCCAAAATCAATACACACCTTTTATTTATTTACTTAAACTTTTATTACACTTTCAAATATTAGAAATAAAATAAAAATACACGAGTCGTTATATCCTTTCCCCCTTAAAAAGATTCTGTCCCCAGAATCTAAATCAACTAAACAAATGAGGATATTTATCAAGCATGTCTGACTCTAATTCCCAAGTAGACTCTTCTACTCGAGGATTTCTCCATAAAACTTTTACTATAGGAATTGACTTATTCCTAAGGACTCGTTCCTCACGGTCTAGGATTTGGACCGGTTGTTCCACGTAGGACAAATCTGGTTGAAGCTCAATCGGTTCGTATTCTATGACTTGATTCGAATTAGAGACATAGGGCTTCAACATAGACACGTGGAACACATTATGAATGTGCTGCCACTGAGGTGGTAACGCTATCTCATAAGCGACCTTTCCCACTTTCTTCAAAACCTCAAAGGGTCCTATGAATCTAGGGCTAAGTTTACCCTTCTGACCAAATCGTAGTAACCCTTTCCAAGGTGATACCTTTAGCAACACCAGAGCTCCTATTTCGAAGTCCATGTCTTTTCTATGTAAATTTGCATATTTTCTTTCTCTATCTTGAGCTGCTTCTAACCTTTTTCGAATCAATACTATGGTATCTCTAGTTTGCTGAACCAACTCAGGGCCTAACACTTTCTTTTTTCCTACCTCATCCCAGTACAATGGTGATCTACACTTTCGTCCATACAAAGCTTCATAAGGTGGCATTCAAATACTAGCATGGTAGTTGTTATTGTACGAGAACTCAATCAAAGGTAGGTGCTCATCCCAATTACCTTTAAAATCTAAAACACAGACTCTCAACATATCTTCTATGGTCTGAATCGTCCTCTCATTTTGGCCATCCGTCTGAGGATGATAGGCGGTGCTCATATTCAATTTCGTTCCTAGACACTCTTGGAATTTAGTCCAAAACCTGGAATTAAATCTCGGGTCTCGATCCGATACTATGGAAAGAGGAACTCCATGTTTGGTAACTATCTCATCCAAGTATAACTTCACTAGCCTTTCCAACGAATACCTCTCATTAATCGGAAGGAAATGCACCGACTTAGTCAATCTATCAATAATTACCCAAATAGCATCATGATTCGCTCTCGTCTTTGGCAATCCCACTACAAAATCCATAGCAATGTCTTCCCACTTCCATTGGGGAATCTCCAAAGGTTGTAACAATCCACTTGGTCGTTCATGCTCAACTTTCACCGTCTGACACACGTGACATTTACTTACCCAATTGGCAATATTTTTCTTCATTCCTGGCCACCAAAAATTTCTCTTCAAATCCTGGTACATCTTGGTACTACCAGGGTGGATAGAAAACCTAGAGTTATGAGCTTCTTGCAATACTTCGTTCTTCAACTCTGTTACATTAGCAATCCAAACTCTGGACGAAAATCTATACAAACCTTGACTATCTTTTTTAGTACACAACTCTTCTCTTGTCAAAGTATCCAACTCTTGTTCCATAACTCCTTCTTGACAACTTCTAATCTTTTCCATCAAGGCCGGCTGGAAAGTAATTTCATATAGTTGCTCTTGACTTCCGTTAGATCCCCGAACTTCAATTTCCATTCTTTCCAAGTCTCGTGCCAATTCCTCAGCAATCTTAAACATATTCAGCCTTTCCTTCCTACTTAAGGCATCAGCCACTACATTGGCTTTACCTGGGTGATAATTAATCGAACAATCATAGTCCTTAATCAACTCCAACCACCTTCTCTGTCTCATGTTCAAATCTTTCTGCATAAATATGTACTTCAGGCTCTTATGGTTTATATAAATGTCGCATTTCTCGCCATACAGGTAGTGATGCCATAACTTTAAAGCAAATACTATAGCCGCCAATTCAAGGTCATGAACTGGATATTTCTGCTCGTGAGGCTTTAGTTGTCTGGAGGCATACACAATCACTTTGTCATGCTGCATTAACACACATCCCAATCCTTTCAGAGAAGCATCACTATAAATTACAAAGTTTCCCGTCTCATCTGGCAATGCTAACACTGGAGCCGTCACTAGTCTTTATTTTAACTCCTGGAAACTCTCTTCACACTTTTTCGTCCAAACGAACTTCTCATTCTTCCTGGTCAACTTGGTTAGTGGGGATGCAATCTTCGAGAAATCTTTCACAAACCTTCGATAATATCCTGCTAATCCAAGAAAACTTCTTATTTCCGTTGGTGTTTTCGGTAGCTCCCATTTTGATACTGCTTCAATCTTTACCGGGTCTACTTTGATACCTTCTTTACTTATTACGTGACCAAGGAACTGTACTTCCGTCAGCCAAAACTCACACTTAGAAAACTTAGCATACAATTGCTTTTCTCTTAACTTTTGAAGGGCAATCTGCAGATGCACTGCGTGATCTTCTGGATCCTTCGAATATATGACGATGTCATCAATAAATACAATAACAAACTTATCCAAATACTCCTTATATACCCTATTCATCAAATCCATGAAAGCCGCTGGCGCATTCGTCAATCCAAACGACATTACTAGAAACTCGTAATGGCCATACCTTGTTCGAAATGCAGTTTTGGGGATATCTTCCGGCTTTATCTTCAGTTGGTGGTAGCCAGATCTTAAATCAATCTTTGAGAAGTAACATGCGCCCTTAAGCTGATCAAACAAATCGTCGATTCGTGGCAAAGGATACTTATTCTTTATTGTCAACTTGTTCAGCTCCCTATAATCAATGCACAATCTCATACTTCCATCCTTTTTCTTCACAAATAACACTGGAGCACCCCACGGGGAAACACTGGGTCGAATAACTCCTTTATCCAATAATTCCTGAAGTTGTTTATCCAATTCTTTCATTTCCATCGGGGCCATTTGGTATGGAGCCTTAGAAACTGGTTCAGCTCCAGGTATCAAATTAATGGAAAACTCTATCTCACGATCAGGTGGCAATCCTGGTAATTCTTCTGGAAAAATGTCAGGAAATTCTCTTACTACAGGAATCTCATTTAGGATAGGGGTCTCTTTCTTCGTATCCACCACATGAGCCAAATACGCTTCACATCCTTGTTTCAGCAATCTTCTTGCTTGCATCACTGAGAGAAACTTCCTATCTTGCCTCTGCCCTTGGTAACTGATCCTTCTATTATCTGAGGTGTACATAACAACTCTCTTTTTCTTACAATCAATATGTGCCCTATATCGAGACAACCAATCCATACCTAAAATAACATCAAAGTCTCCCAACTCGAAGGGTATTAAGTCAACAGGGAACATATACCCCGAAATCTCTAGGGAATAACTAGGACAAAATTGCTTTACAGGTACTTTATCTTTATTAGCCATTTCTATAGTTAGAGGTTCGTCTAAGTTTTTTTAATATCAATTGCATTTTATTCACACAATTCACATATATAAAAGATTTGGACGCTCCCGAATCAAACAAAACGTTAACACGTACGGAATTAAGAATAAGCGTACCTGCAACCACATCAGAGTCATGAACTGGAGACTTCTGGGTCATCTTAAAAGTCCTAGCTCTCGCAGTACTGGTTGCTGGTCCTTGGGACACACTCCTTCCAACATTACCTTGAATCACTGACTTGCAATTTCTAGCTATGTGTCCCATTTTGCCGCAACTAAAACATGTAACTCCTTGAATCTCAGACTTACACTCTGTGGAATAGTGACCTTTTTGTTCACACTTAAAACAATTAACATTCTCTCAGCATTGTCCACTGTGCTTTTTCCCACACGTCTTACAATCAACCACTGGCTTACTCATCCTCGTCGGGGCAGAGTTAACTGATGTTATACCGGGCTTCGCCTGAGGAACATCCTGCCTCTTGAACCTCTTATTCTTATTTCTTCCAAACCAACGCTGAAATTTCCGACTCGCTATTCCTGATTCTGATCTAGCGGGTCCATTTTCAAACTTTCTTTTCTTTTCACCCTGCTCTTTTGCAGTTAATTTCTGATCACTTTCTATTACTAGGGCAGCCTGAATTACCGAAGTATATGTTTTGAGTTGTAAGGCTACAACTCCACTCCTTATTTCTGGCTTCAACCCTTGCTGAAACCGCTTCGCTCGTTGAGCTTCTGAACTCACATATTCTGGTGCTATACGGGCCAACTCCGTAAACTTTGCTTCATATTCTGTGACACTTTTATCCCCTTGTTTCAATTCCAAAAATTCCACTTCCATTTGACTATGGAGACAATCTGGAAAGTATTTCTCCAAAAACAACTCTGTAAATCTGGTCCATGGTACTGGACCTTCTCCTTCTTGGGCTCGCGTAGATTCCCACCAATAGTTCGAATCATTCCTTAGAAAATAACTAGCATAATCAGTCTTTAAATTCTCACTCACCTTGGTGAGCGCAAACGCCTTTTCTATCTCTTTTAACCATATCCTGGCAGCAACAGGATCTACCTCTCCCTTAAACTCTGGGGGCTTCACTGCTTGAAAAGATTTAAAACTAACATCCTAATTTGCCCCTCTTATCTCATGCTGCTGCTGGATTTGTAGTTGCTGCTGTTGGATTTGTTGTTGTTGTTGTATGAACTGCTGTTGCTGTTGTTGTTGTTGTTGTTGTTGTTGTTGCAATTGTTGTTGTTGCTGCTGGAATTGTTGTTGCTGTTGGGCCAGCTGTACAGACTGCTGAAGCAACAAATTCATCATGTCACTCACGGAAGGATCCCCAGCAGACATGTTATTGGGCTGAGAATTTCTCTTTGGTGGCATCTCCTGAAACATAACATTCATATATAAGAAAATGGATTGCTCCAGCACTTTATGTTTATGCAATCAGGAGAGCGTTGCCACTAAGACAATATTCTCATCCCTCATTAAAATTGGATACATCCTGAGTGAATGATTATGATCCAAAAATGCCAGCAACAGAAACAACAACAATAATAACAACAATAATAGCAACGCACAATATATATATATAAACTGAACAATAAGATAAAGCAGCTGGAATACAATAACCAACAGAATCCACTAGTACAACTGAAAATCCAACTAAAAAGAACCATCTGAATACACACCAAAATTGGTTGTTATAACAGCCTCGCCTACTACAAACTATCACAGCATAATGTACATATACAAGGAAAACAACCACAGAACTCCTAGAAGTCACTCTGAGCTCTGCATCCGTCTATAGCAGCTCTGTCTAGCCACTACCACTGCCACCAATGGAACCTAGCTCAAACACTAGCCAGTTCACTAGGTCCTGATACTGCACAGCTCTAAACTCTGAACTAATGAAACGGTCAACAGATCTAGCCCTCTCTACAGCCATATGGGTCAATGCTCTCACACGGGCTCGCACCTCAGGGGAAGGGGCAGAAATACCCTGAAATGGTGCAATAGGTACCTGATCCAATTGGGAAGCAAACTCTGGACTCTGATCTCTGATAAAAGAAGTATTCACCGCCCTATGGATATGATAAGGGATTGGTGAAGAAGTACCAATAGGGGCCATAAGAGGTACCGGAGGTCTCATCATGGAAGAACTAGGACGGCAGCCAGGAGGGAAATCCCTGACAGCAGATACAGACCTACGTACCCAACGGGGACGAGGACCAGATCCAGGGATGTCTCGAGGCACAAAAGAAGGAACTAGGGGAGGCGGCATAGGGGTCTCCTCGGTAACTGCATCAAGGGGTTTCTCCGAATCTGAGCTATCCGAATCAGAAGGATTCTCCCGAGATGGAGAACTCGAAATCGCAATAGGCCACTGCCAACATAATAAATATACAGGCAAGACACAACCAGGTCAAGGCAATTCTATCAAAACATTTAATAGAATCCGGGGTAACGCCGTCGGAACCCTCGACTGACTCTAAAGGTTTGCTCCTCTATATGAGTTGCTGACTCACAGTTAAAGACTCACGTTATCACCTACTTAACACAATCCCTAACCTGAATCAGGGACTTGAACCTGTAGCTCTGATACCAACTGTGATGGCCTCAACCCCGGGGTCAGGAGTTGACGTCACTAAACACAATTACCAAAAATATAAACAACAGAATTATTATTAAAATATACTAACTCGACGCAGAACCAAGATCCGATCCAGGTTCAAGTATAATTCAGGTTCTCATTATTACAGACTCTTTATTCAACATCTAAGACACACTAACTTTATTCAGCAACTCCTTAGACCTCATGGCCTGATACAAACTACCTCAGAGGAGCTGGGTCCAGTAGGGGCGGGAACATAGGTCGGTCTGACTGATCTTCTAGGCATCTGCGAAATATACATAACAGTTTGCAAGTGTGAGCATAATCGCTCAGCAGTACCAAAATATGAATAACAAGATAAATCAGTAATGCAACAATAATAGGAACAGAACTGTAATCATGATATCAACATTATACAATAAAATTTAGAGAAAAATTGGATATCACTAACTAGCATGCTTCATTAAAACATCGTAGTAGTGAGCTGTAAAAACACCGGAGTCCAATTTTAGCATACTAGTCACTCTTATAAAATCACTGGATCAACTACCAGCACCCTTACGGGAAGCACAAAACCCAAATCAGATACGTAATGGATATGTGAAGACAGCTGATCAGGCTATCAACACCAGACGGCTCCAACTGCCATCTCATTCATGGCTCCAACTGCCATTTCAATTACCTATTCCGGAACTCAGAGGCTAGCTAGGTCTCTGACCTGCTGGACTAATTGGTTATACAGTGCGCGCAACCGAATTAGCCTCTTACGCCAACTCAATAGGCCTACTTTGGCCCCAACGTATCCCATATCTGATCGTTTTAATCCAGTTTTCAAAATCGTCACTTTTACCTATCTCTTTTCAAAAATCCATTCCGTCACAGCATATTATTCAAATCATCTTTTCATTTAAATCACATTTAGAGATAGGTGTTTTCAGAAGTTACTTTTCCCCAAAACACAATTTTAAACAACATTTTCATATACAGGGGATACGTAACTTAAAATTTTTCTGTTCCATTACGAAAGTAAAACATTTAGTTATTCACATATACTGAACCATAAAAGAATGGTTAGGGGTACTTGCCTTGCAACGCTTTACAAAACCCTAAGTAGCTTTCACGCTGACTTTAGTCCTGAGAAAACTCGCTCGGAATCTACAAATACAGAATACCCTAATCAGTTACACCAACATGCTTGATATCCTCAAATTCTAACAACTCAATTTGATAACCCGACTCGTATTATAACAATACACACAAACCCGTAACCACATAGTCAAGTAGTCGGAAATATTATTAGGGTAACACGTATAAATACCTATATTTTTGAACATATTTTTAGGAAATTTTGGCAGCACCTTATTTATTTATAAGACCACCCGTCGATTACAATTGACGTCCACAATCACAACAATTTATAATATCAAATCCACCATTTTCATACAACTTACGTCACAACACAATTCGTAATACAATTAAATATTTAAGTCCGAAAAATATTTTACGCAAATCATTTTTGTTTATTTATAAAATTTAGGACTCAGAACATCGTCATCACCGTCCACCGTCCGCTCGTAACAAGTCATCGCGGTACGATGGCAAAATTCTCGGGGTACCCAATAATTCGGATTCCAACCGAAAATTTCACCGATTAAAAATAATTTCCCGCAACCAAATATTCATATCACAAATATTATTCAAGATAATTTCCTGCAGAACAATAAAATAATTAAAATTCCATCACCAACACACGCGTATAACACGCGCTGCACACACAGAACCAAAACCACGGCTGGAAAACACAGGGGCGGCAACACCACCGGAAAAGCACATATACACACACGGCACACACACACGCTCACACGAACACAAACACACACATGCGTATATATATAAATATATACATACACACAACTGATTGAACTACCAGGCTCACCGGAATAGGAATCACAGTGGCCGCAATCGCACAAGGAAGCAACGGGGACGAAACAACGCGCGGGTAAAACGATTTCCGAAAATTTCCAAAATAATTTTAAAATTTTTAGAATAATACGAACTTAATAAAATATAAGTTTCAGATTTTTTAAAGATTCCCATAATTAAATATGGATTTTAGCATTTAACACACTCAGAAAATCATTTAAACATGAATAATTAACAAAATATTGATTTCTCAATTTTATAAAGTCCTAAAAATAATTATTGAAATTATAAAATTAGAAAACCAATTTTAAAGACAACCCAAATATTTATGGAATTAAAATTATCATAAAATCACTTTTACAAGCGAAATAAAATCATATAACTTACCAATAAATCACAAAATTCCAATCCCACATATCACAAAATCATAAATAATTAAATAACAATCAGTAACCGCTGCCAAAATCAATACACACCTTTTATTTATTTACTTAAACTTTTATTATACTTTCAAATATTAGAAATAAATAAAAATACACGAGTCGTTATACTTATCATTCCATTATCTAATAATTCTTGCAGTTGAGAAGCTAGTTCTTTCATCTCAACTGGGGCTAACCTATATGGGGCCTTGGATACTGGTGTCGTCCCTGGCGCTAACTCTATAGCGAACTCTATTTCTCGGTCAGGTGGTAATCCTGGTAAGTTTTCTGGAAATACATCCTCGAATTCGTTTACTATGGGTATGTCCTGTATATCGGGGACCTCCTTCTTGTTATCTATCACATAAGACAAATAGGCCTCGTTACCTTTCCTTAACAATCTCTTTGCTTGAAGCATGGTCAGAAATTTCTGGTTCTGTCGTAGACCTTTAAACACTACTTTTTTTTCATTCTGCACTCTTATCTTCACTTTCTTCTGTTCACAATCTATTTGCGCTCCGTTACTGGATAACCAATCCATTCCTAAGATCACATCAAATTCTCCTAATGCGAATGGTATTAGGTCGACCTCGAAGATCTTCCCTTCTAATTTCAGCTTGCACTTAGGGTATACTTGATTTACAGGGATTATTTCTTTGTTTGCTATTTCCACTCGTAATACCTCACATAAGGGTATGGCATTAAGTTTTAACTTTCTAGCAAAATCTTGAGATATAAAAGACTTGGTTGCTCCAGAATCAAATAGGACATTTGCATGTTCGGAATTTAACAAAAGGGTACCTGCTATCACGTCAGTGTTTCGGACAGCATCTTGAATAGTCATGTTGAAGGTCCTAGCGGCTAGAGGTCAGTTGGATGCAGCTTTGCTTGTTCCTGAGGCTGGGGGTTTCAACATTGGGCAATCCCTCTTCATGTGTCCAGCTTTTCCACATTGGAAACACGTTACTTTGGGTCAGGTACAGTTGTGGCAAGGTGCCCAATTTGGTCACATAGGTAACATCTCAGAGGGGCTCTTGTCTGGGTACACACTCCTAGGTGCCTCTTCTTACAGGTTTGACACTCTGGTATTGGGGCACATGGTTGGCTATGGAATGTTGCCCTAGATTGTCCGCCGCCTTGGCCAACGCTCTCACTGTGGGCCTTTCTGAATCTGGGGCCTCGTGCAGGTTGGGACACCGCTCCCCTGACGAACCTGCTTGGAAGGTTCCTGCTCCCGGTTCCTATTCCTTGGCTTCCTATCTTCCTCTTCCTATTCTCCTTTTCTTTCACAATCTGCTCACTGCCGGCTTCAACAATCGAGGCTTTTTGTACTAAGGTGGCATAGTCTGTCAGCTCTAACACTGCTACTCGGTTCTGTATCCATTGTTTCAGACCAAGCTGAAACCTTCACGCTTTCTTTTCTTCGGTATTCACAAACTCAGGCACAAATCTAGACAACTCAGTAAATTTGGCCTCATATTCTTCCACAGTCATCTTATCCTGTTTCAACTCCAGAAACCTAATCTCCATCTGGGTTTCCATGAACCTAGGGAAGTACTTGTCTAAAAACAGTCGGGTAAATCTATCCCATAGGATCACAACATTAGTTTCTAGGTTTCGTTTGGACTCCCACCAATAGTTAGCTTCTTCTTTCAGCATGTAAGAAGCGAAAATGGTCTTATGTCGTTCCTCAACACCTAGTATCTCGAAAGATTTTTCTATTTCTTTGAGCCAGGCCCGTGCTTCAACGGGGTCGGAAGATCCTAGAAACTCTGGGGGTTTGAGGGATTTGAAGGCTCTAAAGATAGTAGCTGCAGTCTGTTGGGCAGCATGGGGCTGTGGTGGAATAGGCTGTTGGTTCAGATTTACTCTTAGCAGTTCCATAAATTCATTCATGGGGTTCACTCCCTGTTGGGTATCCTCAGCCTTTTCTTCTACATATTCTTCCTCTACATATTCTTCCTCATCATATTCGTTATAGTCTAGGTCTTCTTCACTTTCCTCATTTACTAGTGGGTCACCTCGTTGTTGGTTAACAGACTCTGCGGGCTGTGCCCTGGTTCCTATTCTACGGGGTGGCATTGTTCTGATAAAGAAAATTGGTCACATGATTATAACAGTTGGGTTATTTTATTCATATGTAAGCATATCATTCATTATTTAACAGGTTTTATAAAGTGCAGTAATATAGACATCATTTCTTAATAACTGCTTAGATATATATTCATAAGATCTCCCATTTATATCTTGGGGATGAAATAACTAGCCGAGTTCATACATGCCTAATTACAATCTATCACTACTAGTTCTAAATACTGAAATGAAAATACATAAGTCGTGTACCCTGAAAGGCTAGAAACGCTATCTACTACTAGCAATCCTATCAAAATTGGTGACAAGTCACTCAGCCTTCTTCAAGGTCTACATCTAGTCACTAATCTCAGTCACTATCACTGCGAGTGAGGTCAGGCACCCTCCTCATCGCTCCTGCAATCATCATCTCTGTATCCACTACCGGGATGTATCCTCCCACTGATGTCATCCTCATCTGAACCCTGGTACGGAGCTCGATCCCATCGATCTCTCTGCGGGCTATGGCTGGGGAAGCAGCTCTGAAATCTCCTGGGTATCCTAGTCGGGTGGCTCTCTCAGCTGTCAGTGCCTGGCGTAACTCAACAATGCGAGCAGATGCCGCAGTGATCTCAGCGTTAAGCTGACCCACTATCCAGTCGTGTACGGCTACATGCATGGTCGCCGGTGGTGGTAGAGGTGAATCTAGGTCGCTAGAGGATATGTCATGGACCTCATGGAACTGTGCGTGTATCGCCTCCTCATCATCATCATCAGTATAGGACATAGGGCTCTGGATCCCTGGGGGTGGTGTAGGAGAGCGAATAGCCTGGTATGGGTACATCTCTACATCTCTCCATACTACGCCATTAGCTACGGGGACAGGAAGCTCAGTCTCCTCCTCTAGGACATCCTCAGTAGGGTCATCATCTGAATCGTCAATGGGTGGGCTCTCTGGCTCGGGAATGGGGTCACGCTCAGGAATCATGACATCATCAACAGGTTCAACCTCCCTCCTAGGCTCCACTGGTACCTGACACAATAGGAAAAGGTATTACTAACTTAGAATTAGAATTCCCTTGAGGGTAAAATAGTCAAGACTACCCGTGTAGCCTGACGACGAACTCGACTTGAGCTCTAATTGATTGTTTTATTATTCTTAGGTCTACGTATTTTATATCCTATCATTTCCAAGATTTGATAACCTAAGGCTCTGATACCATTTCTGTGGCGCCCCAAAACCTGGGGTCAGGAGTCTCGGAAGCCACGCCATCTAAACTCGCACAACTCACACTACAATATGTAAATACTCACGCTTCACGACCCCACACTTAACACACACACACTTACAGGTTATTATCTTGGAAACGAACCATCAATACTAGAGAAATTTTATTACAACCCAAATATAATAAGTCTTACCGGCCAAATATAAGTTTCTTATTTCTTCTCTTACATAAACAATACTTATAAATAAGCCGAACTATAAACAACTGAAAACTAATCCAGCTTATTCTGACTACCTGAGGTACAGCACCAAACAATCTACAGAACAGCTAGCCATTTCCTACACGTTTCCTGACTGTGGTTCTCATCGCAGGCATCTTGATTCACTGTTGTGTTGTGTCAATTTAAGAAAACAAGTGTGAGCTATAATGCTCAGCATAATAATGCTCAGAATACCTTAGTAGTAATCCCAGCACCTAGGCTTGGGTTACGGTATTGCATATCAATTCCAATTGGAAGAGTTTGGACATTCGCTGGAGCCACCGCATACGATGATCAGTCGTACTACGGAAATAGTAACCTTTTCTACTAGTAAAAGGACGAAACTGTCATCTCTCGGTATCACCCTGGCCGCATTCGGGCTACGTGTCCCATTTTCGGGTATGCACATACTTCACAAGTTCCTGAGTACACTGAGTACCTTCGCCTGCGGTACCTTTGGTAGCCCATCTAGCACACATAGTACCAGAGTCTACCCCTCCCTTGTCCTTTAAAAGAATTCTATCAATCTCGAGAACTCGAACCACATCGAAGTTCGCCAAGCATTTTTCTTGTTGATAGAAATAGTTTATCTCTTTAAAATATAAGTGTATATATATGTATATACGTACTTCCGAGAATTTCGGAGGAAGTACTAAGGATGTGAGTTGACCGTTGTCAACAGATAATTAATAAGGGGAAAAGTTTCTTCTCAAAACTATATTCAATATAATAATATGTCGGGATAATATTCACCGATGATCTGAAATTATTCGAATAATTTTTCTAAATCAGAAAGTATGTTTTATATCAGGATCTATGATCTTTAAATCAATAACAATCCTTTAATAAATTAATAATTAATAAAATAATAGTCTATAATTAATTAAATGATAATTGATATTAATCATACCTCGAATAAGTGTACTCTCTAAAAGATTTATTTAAATAATATTCCTCAACTAGTTTGTGTTTACATAATTAATAATCTATAATGATTAATCGGGTTTGAATAAATAAACGTTGAAGTATACTACTCCTATAATAAAGAAATACGTATATAATATTTCTTATCCGAATCAATAAAATATAGTTGAGGGAATATGCTCGTTGGGAAATCGTTTTAAAAGTTCGAGGTGTTTTAATATTTCGTAAATGGACGATGAGTCCCTTTAAAACGTACTATTATGGACTTATACCCATCCTATAATATCTTCGGAATGATTTCCAGGTTTTATCTTAAATCCCGACCGACCCTCAGTCTTATATAATATATCACGCTTAAAGCGAAATAACATTTCACGATATATACTTATCGTACAACATCACTATATTATCTGAAAATTCATTAACTACGTATCATGGCAAACATGGTATTTAAGCGATGACAGTAAAACAATCCTTTCACAACACAACAGTAAAAAAATAGAGTTGAGTTTGTAAACTTGCCTGGGTATCTCGAGGTGGAGGATGCTCTAGGTTCCGCTCGGAAATCTATAACCATAAACATATTTCATTTCGTTAGGTTCCGTCCTAATTTACGGTAACTCGCACTCATATGCTACTCATTATACACCCTCTCAACTCATACTACCCTTAACATTTCTTTTAAGCCATAATCACTTTATGGTCACTTCATTTTCCTAAGTATCTTGAGTTTATTCTCATTATCGTTGTCGGCTCCGCTTAAAGATTCTTACGGTTTCTACTCGCGCGGTCTCGGCTATGACATTTTTATAAAATTGAGAAATCATTATTTTCACTTGAAATTTTTATTACAGTTAGGAAACTCAATATTTTACTCTCTGTAAAAATTTCATGATTTATGAATACTTTTAAGTCTATCCTTTATATTTTCAAAGTTCATAATTCGTAGCAGTTTTTGTCGCGTAAATCACTTTTACTAAAACGGCCATAACTTTTGATCCGTAAATCAGAATCAAGCGATTCAAGCGCCTAAACGATCCTTATAACATTGTATATTGGTTTTCAATAATCTACAGATTACAACTTCGGGACTTTCTGCAGAAACTTAAAGTTACGGTTTGTTGATTTTAACGAAGTTACGTTTACGATCGGGGTTTCGTTTACACCTTAACTATCAACACAACCACCAACAATCATCATATCATCATCAACACACAAACTCCTCTCAAGAACATCATGTTATTGAGGCAACAACAACCAACCTTAAATCTACTTAACTTAATCATCCAGATTTCATCAATAACACTTAGTAAGCTAGGTTTACTACCACATACTAAATGGATCTTAAAAATGAACCTTAAATAAAGTTAGGCCAAAGATTTTTACCTTTATTAAGTGCTTGAGATTTTTTCTTGAGGATGGTGGAGGCTTGGAAGTGATTGGTATGATTTTTAGAACCTAAAACCACCATTGAAATCAAGAAACCAAAGAGAGGTTACTATTCACACTATTCACTAGTGAGTTTCTTGAATTTATTCCACCCATTAAACCTTGATAAAAAGAGATGAAAATTTTTATTACTTTAGTTTAGTTGCTAGGAGGCTTGGGAATTAATTGGGTGATTTTACCAGAACTAGAGCTTGGAATTTTGAATTCCAATTCCTTCTTTTCTTCAAAATAGCTGAATGGAAGAAAAAATGGGGGTGGGGGGTATTTATAGCACTTGGTTGATTCTCTTGGATGCTTAGATGGTTGCTTCTTGGAAGGTGACTTGATATCTTTGCAACTTGATTTTATTCTTGTTAGGATAGCATTCTAGGTTTATTCTTTGTTGCCAAATCCATGGACATATCTTTGTAGCTTGCTAGCTTACAAGCTAAACTACAAGGTTAGCTCCTTAGCACACTATTTGCTAGCTAGCTTGGTCATCCTATGGTTAGCTCACTATTTGATGAAGTGACCATGGTTACTTCCTTACCATGGTTTAGTTAGTGCGTTACGTTTAATTAATCGGTTACGCGTTCGCTCGGTTACTTAAACTTTCTCCGTAATACTTACTCGTAAATGGTTCGTAATGAAATTCCTTCGTATTTATTCCTTATATTTTTATTTATCCTACTTGAATATAAATCGGTAGGATTTTAGTCTCGTAATTATATTGTGATTCCCGTAATCCTCGATAAGTCGTAATTACGGTCATTTTTCAAAGTTCATTTTCTTTGAAAACTAATAGCGTTTATATACACTCATTTTGTGCGTATAGTCGTAATATCAATTCCGAAACTCATTTTCTCATGCACTATATAGTGTGGGCTCAAAAGTTTTTCCCATCTGTCAGGGTTACTATTCATTAAACGTTTTACAAGGTCTCAAAAATTCGAGTTATTACACTATCCTTAGAAAACTGCACTTGAGGAATGCCTCTAACCAGTTCTTTCTTGACAAGCCCATTCACGGTCTTGAAGTTTAGATGGGACAGCTTCTTGTGCCATAGCCAACTTTCATCTTGACTTGCTTTACTGAGAAGACAAGTGACAGATTCTGCATTAGATGAGTTGAAGTCAGCTAGATACACATTTCCTTTTCTCACTCCAGTGAGAACCACTTTTTTGCTTCTTTTGTTTGTCACAACATAGGCTTCTGAATTGAAGGTTACTGAATTGCCCTTATCACAAAGTTGGATGATACTCAACAAATTATGCTTGAGACCATCCACTAGGGAAACATCTTCAATGATGACATTGCCTTTTGAAATCAAGCCATATCCCACAGTATAACCCTTCTTGTCATCTCCAAAAGTAATACTTGGGCCAGCTCTCTCCTTGAACTATGTGCAGGGTAGAATCTCCAGTCATGTGTCTGCCACTATCCAGGTACCAAAGATTCTTTCTGTTTTCCTGCACACATCAAAACCAAATCAAGTTGATTTTGGTACCCAAGTTTCCTTGGGTCCTGCCTTGTTAGCTTTCTTCTTTGGTTTCTTAGGTTTGATCTCATTTGACTTGGGAATTTCTGATTCATCCTTAGTCATTTAAATTGGACCTTTGAAACCAGTCATTAAAACAGAATTATCATGCACATTTTAATTAGCAGGAAAAGGGATGTTGTTTGCAAACATGTTATTCTAGTAAGCATACTAAATGGCATTTGTGGTATACTAAATGCAGCATAATAAGGATTAGGTGCAAATGGCATATTAACAAATTGTGCATTCATATTCTGAGCAGATATAGCATTCATAGGCATAGAAGGCATGACATTCATGTTAGGAAAAGGAGAGGGTACAGATATAGGAGTAGGCATGGCAAGTTTACAATTAACAGAAAAATAAATAACACTACCACACTTAACACATATTTTTCTTGGAGCATACGCATCAGGTGTTTAGTTGTTATGTTTGTTAATCCCTACTTTCCCATTTCTATTATTTTTCTTTTTAGTTTATGTTTTAACCTCAATCTTTTCTAATCTGTCATTCAATTGCTTGATGGATGAATGACCAACATTCACTTTCTTCTCCTTCTTCACTTGACTTGATTGTCCTGAAATAAAGTTTTTGGAAACTCATCCATGCTTTTCATTCAACCTGGAAAGTTTGGCTTTGCTCACAGGTTTGCTCACAGCCGACGGATGTGGCTCTTTGTCACTCGACGGATAATCCTTTTGATTATCCGACGGATGACTTTCATCATCCGTCGAGTCCACATCTGTTAGCAATCATTCAAGAAAATTGGATTCCATCTTCTCCTTACTCTTTTTCCAGGCTGCATCACAAAAGGACTCAATACCTTGAATTTTAGTGATTTGAGCATGAACATCTCTGGATGATTTCCATGCTTTAATCACTTTTTGTTCTCATTTAAGCTGCTTCTTCAAAATCTCTTCTTTCTTCAAGGACTCGATTAATTCATCCTTAGCAATCTTACACTCAATTCTCAATTTTTCGAATTCAATAAACTGAGACTCTAGCACATTATTCCTCTCACTTAAAAACAAGTTGTTTTCTTTAATTTTAGCATTTTCCTTAGTGAGGGACTTAAGTGTAACACGCAAGTGATATAATTTTGTAGACATGTAATTGATTGCATCATTACACTCAGCTTTAGATAAATGTGCTAGGTTAGTGGTGATTACCTAATTATTTAAAGAACTTGTTTCTGTTTCATCAGACTTGGCCATCAGGGCTAGATTGACATAGCTTAAATCCTCATCTTCATCCAATCCATTAGCTGCCCGATCATTTTCCTATGTAATGAAAGCCCTTTCCTTTTGCTTGAGCAACTCAAAATATTTCAGTTTGTAATCAACAGGCTCAAACTTCTTTTTACTGGAATCTGACTTTCTACACTCACTGGCAAAATGCTCTGCCAAGCCACATTTGAAATATTTGAATTTAGATTTATCCACCATGTTTCTACTTGGCTTGGCTGATCCAAAGTTCTTTTTGAACTTGAGCTTGGCAAATCTTCTGGAAAGGAATGCTAAATGCTCATCAATATCATCCATGTCATCCTAGCTCAAATGATCTTCATTTTCAGCTACCAGCCCTTTGCCCTTGTTCTCACAGACCTTTGAAGTAGACTCAACAGCTTCTACCTTTATCTCTTTCTCTTTCTCTAACTCAGCAACCAGCGCTATGGACCCTCCTTTCTTCCTTCCTTTCTCCATCCTCTCATCTTGCTCTATTTCAAGCTCATAAGTTTTCGGGATGCCATACAGTCTCTCCAAGGTAAACTGTAACACCCCCAAATCCGGGGTCGGGGATCCGGGTTGTCACGAGTTCCATTTCCCTTAGTAACACCCAATCTTAATAAATAATCAACTACTCTGTACTGTGACCCCACAATAAACACACACACCACAAGTTATAGTCTCAGAGATGAACACTCAAAAATAACACAAGTCCTTATATTCCACAATTATAAACCGTTACACCTTAAAAAGGTTCTGAATAAAGTTACATATTCCTTGCCATTATTACAATTCATATTATACATAAGTCTGGTTCATCAATAGTTGAAAACCTAGCCTATTGGTAGCTCCTACCTCAGCTACGGCGGCATCAACGCTTTCAGAAGACTGCGGAACGTTTTCTAACCGCTTGCAAATCGGGAGCTTGGTCTTGTTCATCTTTTCTATCTGTTGTTGTGTGATGAAAGAAGAAAGCAAGGATGAGCAGCAAGCCCACCAAAATAATATGTATAATGATTAACAATATATGAGCCTTCTCATAGTACTCATGAAAGTCTTGGTCAAAAGAAATGAACCAAGTTTGATATCTTAATGCGATGAAGTCGCAAAATATTCAGTATATATACATATATACTTTTCAAAATCTTGGAAGTCCTCTTCCATGCATAATATACACAGAGTTCCAGTTTATAACTGTATAAAAATATCGTTGCAAGGTGATCTCATATATCTACCCTTGTCTCAACGTTTTTCTGAAAATCTTTGATATGCATAAGATAATCATTAACTAGATATAAGTTGAAAATATGAAGTTACAAGATACCCCAATATACTTATATCTTTTCCAAATATTACTTGAACTACCACCGTTCAAGTTATAATCAGTTCAAAAGTTCATCACATAGATGAGACTACAAGACAAGATTTGAATAGATTCAATCTTTGAATATCATTATAAATAATGAAGTTACGAGATACTTCATTAAATCCCGATATATATATACACCTATATATATACATTTCATACACTCCTTGAAAACCTTTGTTATGAAAATTATAAACAGAGTTGCAATATCCAATGAATTAGGAAAGGAGAAAACCTTGGCATAAACCTGATATCTTGCTGATCAGGCAAAGATACCAATAAGTAACCTTTTCTACTAGTAGATGGACGAATTCCCCACTGGTCATCACCCTGGCCGCAATAGGACCTTATGCTGGACTGCCACTCAGCCACTTACACATTTGATGGACTCCCACTGAGCCACTTACACTTTCATGGACGCCCACTGAGCCCATGTTGCTTATGCCGACTCAAATAGATGAACTTACTTCCCGAATGATGGGCAAGTAATCAAGATGTTTTCTCAAAACAGCAACCTCGTTGCGAATGTAAAATACACCACTGAGCCGGATCCCTCAAGTTTTGAACGAGTATTTAAATCCCCTTTAAAAGGAAGATCTTAAATATAAAAATGAGTTTTGGGATCCGCTCTAACTTTTAAAAATCATTTTGAAGACTCGAAAACACTTTAAAGAGTGTTTGGAGTAATGCTGATTTAATGAAATAAATCAGTCCCAATATATTAGAAAATATCTGAATATTATTATTTAAATAATATTCCCATAAAGAATAATCTTTATAAAAATAATTGAAGTAGAAGTTTTAAAACTTATACTTGAAATGAGTATTAAATAACCAAAGATATACTTATACGAAAGTACTATCTTTATTTGAATAATCAAAGATAAGTTTGATTATCGACACCTTATTCTTTAATAAAATAAAGAACATATCTCAGCAAATAATCGGAGTCATAAATCCTCAAATGAATATTCAAATAATATTCATTAAATAATATAAACTGAGTCATAAGCCCTCGAATGAATATTCAAATAATATTCAATAAATAATATAAAAGAGTCATAAGCCCTCGAATGAATATTCAAATAATATTCAAATAATAAAATAAAAGGAGTCATAAGTCCTCGAATGAATATTCAAAATAATATTCATTTAATAAAATAAAGAAGTCATAAGCCCTCGAATGAATATTCAAAATAATATTCATTTAATAAAATAAAGAAGTCATAAGCCCTCGAATGAATATTCGTAATAATATTCATTAAATAAAATAAAGAAGTCATAAGCCCTCAAATGAATATTCGTAATAATATTCATTAAATAAAATAAAGTTATCGAATAAACCTTATTCGATTAATAGTTTTAAAAACTATATCAATATATATATATATAAATATATATTATACTCGGGAGCCTCGCCTCCCGGTTTTAGAAAAAGTTCACCTTTTGATCCCCTATACTAAGGGTATATGCAAATACCGCTTATCTATAGCATAGGTATTATGCAACGAATAAGCATTTGAACCAACAGATATATAAATCAAGAATACGAAATAGGCATGCATATATACCATATCACATGCTACAATATATCGCAAGAATTTGCTAATAACAAATATGCATTTATCACAAGATCATGCATATACACATATACATCACAACAACAGTATAACGGGTAGAAAACTTGCCTGAGCGACTGGGGGTTACAAATGGCTCGGGACGAGTCTGGTAACCTATAAACAACATATAAGTTGGAATTAAACCAAAGTCACTTGTAAATCTATACTTTAACCAAATTAGACTCTAACGCTCGCTTTGCGCTTACTGATTCTCTTAAGTCGCTCGAGTACCCTCGGCTCCACCATTTTTAATAAATTAACCATTACAAGTTTTAAGGCGATTCCTTCGCGAGTATCTTACCAACTGCCTATTACACTTTACATAAATGTTTCATACTCCAATTAGTCATTTAAGGTCTTTAACCTATGTTTCAAAGTAAGGCGAGGGGTAATGTTTCGTTCGCGAAACGTCGTTACTTAAAACGGCCGTTTCTCCTAAACCGTACATCGGAATCAAACGAACCACATATCAAAACGAAGCTCGTAACAATGATAAAAACCTAGCATGGAGTTCTCGGGTCCTAATGTTATGAACAAAAGCAGTCTAAAGTAAATCGGACATTATGACGGCTATGTTTACGCGATTTCCAAATTTTTTACCATTCCAAATCATATCAATCCAACTACCAATCAACAACAACTCAAGACACACATCAATGCTACTGATTTCAGTCATAATAAGCTCAAGGATCTCAATCCAATCATATATTATAACATCTCCAAATTCAACTAAACTACTTAACAATTAAGCTCGAATCATGCTTATCATTCAAATTACTACTCATCCATCCAAACCATCTCCAAACTTCAACATTCAAACTTATTACTAAAGGGTGTAAAGATTTATACCTTTCTTGGAGGGTGGAAAGTTACTAGGAAGCCTTTGGTTGGTTGGTTGCTTCCTTTTGTCTTGGAATTAAATTAAATGTTTACCATGGTGAAAAATGTGTGGCTCACAATCAACCAACCAATCCTTCCCACTTGTCATGCTTAGGTCATCAAGCTTAGGTCATCTTGTTACACTTGTCTTCTTCTTGTTGGTTTGATGACATCATCATCCCTAACCTCCTTGATTAACTTCTAATTGCTTGCCTAATGACCGCTGATCTGTTATACGGTTCGCTTAACTTTCGTTCTCGTTTATCGTTTAAGGAATCATATCCGGGATCTTATCACTTGGGTTCCCCTAAACCTTCCTCAATATTTTATATTCCTTTTTATGATCCCCTCTTAAAATCCTTGAATTTAAATCCTATTTATCCTGTTACCTTATACTCACTTCTTTCTGTATCTGGTGGATTTCCGGGAAAAATCAAAGTGTTCGGAATTGGATTCTGACGATCTTTACATACACTTATATACCATATAGAGTACTAATAAAATCTCAGAATATCAATAACAGAACCCCTACATAGTGTGGCATGAAAAGTTTTCTTATTCAGCATAATCAGCAAAATCACTATTCATAAGGGTTTCAAAAATTCCAAAAATTGGGGTTATTACAGTCTCCCCTCCTTAAAAGGATTCCGTCCCGGAATCAGATTGAAAATGAATAGGGATACTTTCTTAGCATTACACTTTCTAACTCTCAAGTAAATTTTCCCATATTGTGGTTCTTCCATCAAACTCTGAATAGTTTGATAACCCTTCTCCTAAGCACTTGTTCCTTTTCAATCTATAACCCTTCCTGGTTGCTCCATATAGGTTACGTCTGGCATGTATATGCGCTCATATGCCCCTATTTATCTGGCATCCGAGTTACACTTCCTTAACATTGATACGTGAAACACGTTATGACTTGCTACATGTTCTGGGGTAAGGCTAGCTCATATGCTAACTTCCCAATACTTCTTAATATATCCAAGGGTCCGACAAATTGTGGACTTAGCTTTCCTTTCTTTTCGAATCTCATCAATCCTTTCCAAGGGTTTCCAAGGGGATACCTTTAACAACACTAGGTCCCCTACTTCCTATTCTTTGTCCTTTCGTGTCAAATCAACATACTTCTTATGTCCATCTTGGGTTACTACCAGCCGTCCTCTGATTAGATCTATTATATCCTTGGTCCTTTGGACTACTGCGGGTCCGAGCATCTTGTGCTCTACAACTTCAATCTAACATAAGGGAGATCGATATTGTCTTCCCTCAAGGATCTCATAAGGCGACAACTCGATAATGACATAAGATCTATTGTCGTAAAAAAACTCAATCCGTGTTAAGTGATCATTCCAATTTCTTTCAAGTCTATTGCACAGACTCTCATTATAGCTTTTAGCATTAGAGCTTTTGCTTCTCAATACCCATTCTTTTCCAGTTCGTAATCACTACTACCTTCTGTTCCTAATATTATACTGGTTATACTTTTGCTCGTTAGCGTTCTATAACCTTTTAATAACCTCGTCAACCTTAGTATCACGAATGTGTTTCCATTCCGCATACCACCACAACTTTACTACTCCTTTTTCAGCTGCTTCTATCTTCGAAAGCTTAGTCCTTCATATAGAAGTGAAAGAATTTATTGAGAGATCACTATGATCATAAACACTTGTTACATTGCATAGTTAGTACAGAAGGTGGCCAGCCTTTAGTACTTGACAAGCAATTAAACAATATATGGTATCCTACTCGGCTTCTATCACACAGATAGATAGTCATTCGACAATACCTCCCCTTCTGGAAGGGTTGTTCTTCTCAGCTTATATGAAATGAAAAGAAGAGAAAAGAACGAATTGAAGAGAATTGTATATGAAGAAAAAAAAATATACTGCCACCAAATATCTGGCTTGGAACCTACCTCTGAACTATAGAGGTTTGATATAGGAGAACAAAACATATGTGTATTTATATCAACATCAAGTATTATAACATCGCATTTTACATGCTTAAATATTTACTATTCCATCCATCATTTTATGGACCCATGCTCTTGCTCGAGCTTATACACAATCACCTTTGAAACTCCCTCAACATCGAAAATCGAATCTGGGTTTTCATTCTAGACATCACCGTTACTAAAATTCTATGCTTGCACTGCAACCTTCCTCGTATAGTAATACGACTCTCTATTGATAAGAAGGAATAAGTATTCAATAGGTAGATAATCGACTTAATTAGTCTATCAATGATAACTTATACATCACCACAACCCGATTAGTGGTACTTAATCTCAACATCCATTCCAATACAACTCTTACGGTTGTAATTAATTGGCTCATTACCCGCAGAATCATTCCTGCACTACTAGGGTCCATCGTTGACCTACTGTAGTCATTCATTTTCCATGAAGTCTTAATAGCTAACCATACGGAGTCCATACATCTCGTATCGAATTCTTCTAAGGAGGTAACATGATCACCGTTCATGATTCATGAAGAACACTCATGAACTTGACGTACATATGACATGAAGCAGATAAAATTGCAGAAGAGTTTCAATGAAAGCAACGATAGCAGGTTAATACCATTATTAACCATATGTCTTTATTAGGAGACATGAAGCTCAAAGGTTCATTTAGTCCTTTCGTAACATGGTCCTGGCTTATCTTAAGATATGACCCTCTAAGATAGATAGCCCACTCACGGTGATTACAAAAATTAATCTTTACCCAACTACTATCACGGTTGAGTATCGCACAATCATCAGAAGGAATGTCAATCTTCCACACCATAATACAACCTTCACAGCCTTAACCATTATCACTATATTTCTCTGGCATGAGCGCCTATAATTGTCCTCTTACACTTAAAGTGTCGGCCACCTCTTTGGCCTTTCTTGATAGTAAAATTTCCTTACAATCAATGTCATTTCAACCACCTTCACTAAATTTTCTACCTCATTTCCAATCACTGCTTGTGTGAAGATGTTTTCCTTAAAATCTGATGAGTAAAAAAAAATATCACCATTTTTCCATAAGTTATTGCCTCAGTCTTTACAGGTTAATCACTGTCACGACTGACTCTCAATCATACTTAGAACATCTTTTATCCTAGGCCCTAATTGCCCTGAACAATTTCGACCTTTACTGGTTCGATCCATACTTTCTCGTGGTTTAACACGTGCCCCACTTGGCATCATTATAATTACGTCATATTTCCTTTATCAACATTTTTATTCTTGAGAATTTTGAATATTACCTTTCTCCTTGTAAAACCTCTAAGATTATCCTCGAATCGTTCCTCCTGTATTCCCTAGATACAGGGCATATCAAGATACCATTTATTAATACCAGAATCATTGTCTATATACTTCTGAAAAATTTCTCCACTGATTCTTAAAGGTTGTTATTACCTTAATCCTTTCCAATTCATACTGTCAAAACTCACATTATCCCTATTAAGGGTGAAATTCCAACCTTTATGCATTCCCCGAGGATTCATTTTAAGTTACCGATGTTCTATCCTTAATTCCACCTTTAAAAGGTACATGCATCCTTTCATGGATAAATTAAGTCATATATCCCTGATAAGGGTATCTTATTCAATCATTCCCACCTCGATAGTATATGCCTAATTTCACAATAACATCTGTATTCAAAATGAGGTCAATCAATATGGCCTCCAAAAGATAAGAACGGTTATCCGCTTTTCTTGCCTGATTCAGTAATGATAACAGGGATGTTCTAGAAGATGTTTGTCGTGTTCAACGTGAACCTTTTAGTTCTAACTACTCATTTACCTCTTTTATTTATCTCAACAGTCATCTCAATGTTGGGATATCTTTCATACCTGGCGTCTCCCTTTCTGGGTATCATGCCCCCGGTCTTACACTTCACATTCTTGAAGGTCACTTCCTTCATCCAATTTTCCTAATTTCTTACTTTCTTGTCTCCTCAGTCCATCCGTGTTTCCTTATTAATCAATTGATCTATCTCAAATTTTCATCGAATACTGTCAACTTCAAGGGAATTAACTTTACATATTGCTTACGCCTTCAAACCTTGAATTTATCTCATGATCAGTCACCATCGCGCTGATGATGACACACTTCTCTATATTTATTGCAAGGGTTTCTTAGGGTTTCCCATACCTAACTCCCTTATCACTTCTCAACTCTATTTCCTTTATATCCCTTTATACTCCTTCCCTTTTCAGTCTTTTATTTTCGTTTCCATTACAACCATTACATGAACCAACACAACATAAGCATTGATTTCAAACATCCCGTCATTCTGGATTCGTGTCCTCAGAACGAATCTTGACAACTTTTACAACTTAGATTCATAATTCATCATACTCGTCCGCTTTTATTCTGGCTCTAAAGCTTTTACACTACCTCCATAAGCTTGGGAAGTACTTTCCCGAAAACAATTGTCTGAACTTTAATCAGTTTATTATAACCTCTGGCTCTGTGCCTTTCTTGGCCTTTCACCAATGGGTGGCCTCTCTCTTACGGGGGTAAGTGACAAAAATAGTCTTTTGTGCTTCGTCAATCATTTAGAATCTCAAATAATTCCTATATTTCCTTTAGTCAGGCTCTTGCCTCGACTGGGTCAAACTGTTCCTTGGAACTCTGAGAGCTTAGCGACTTAAAGGTCATGAAAGGATTTCCTACCGCATTGTTTCCTTAAGGTGGTGGTTGGGAATAAAAGTATAAGTTCTGTTTAGACAGGTCCATGAATTTCCATATAGGAGTACCGTCTCGGGTCTCCTTATCTTGCTCGACTTCTATTTTCTCAGTATGAAATGTTTCATCCTTCTCCCATACTTGGGGTTATCTTATACATTAAAATCCTCATTTTCCACTTCATTATGTTATGGGTTCCTTCTATCTTGATGGCGTCCTCCCTGACTATCACATTCAGGGTTTGCCCTAAATCTTATTCCTTGAACTATGACTTTCATCTAGGATCTCATCTTTAAGCTCTTAAACATTTGGAACCCAAATTCTATAGGAATACCTCATTATTCCCTTATCATCTTTCTCGGTATTAATCTCATATCTATTTTTTTGGCTCTCTGCCTTCATTCATCACTTTTTCTGGCATAATATGTTCTTTTCCAATAATTCGGTCTGTCTTGCAATCTCAAACAGCTTTTCTGTACCGGCTCCGGTTACCTTCACTTCTATTTCCATTTTCTCAAAATCTCTTATAAACTCTCTCAAAGACATTATCATCTTGAGTCTCTCCTTTTTACTAAGGGCATCAGCCACCACATTGGCTTTCCCCGAATGATAAAGAATCTCATAATCGTAATCCTTGATTATCTCTAACCACCTCATTTGGCGCATGTTGAGCTCTTTCTGCGTGAAAATGCACTAGAGCACTTATGGCTTGTGTAAATATCGTACTTCTCTCCATACAAGTAGTGCCTCCAATATTTAGGGCAAAACTATTGCCACGAGCCCAAGCTCATGGGTGGGGATATCGAATTTTATATTCCCTTAATTGTCTTGATGTGTACGCGATTACCTTGTTGTGTTGTATAAGAAGCACCCTAATTCCTTATGCGAAGCGTCACTACACATCACAAAATCTCCTTTTTCATCCGGCAACGCCATCATAGGGGTCGTCACCAATCTTTGCTTCAGTTCTTGAAAGTTGTTCTCATATTTCTCTGTCCATTCAAACTTCTCAGTCTTACGAGTAAGCCGCGTTAAAGGGGGCTACTATCTTGACAAACTTGAACGAACCTCCGATAGTGACCGACCAATTCTACCTCTGGTAGTCGACCTAACCATGGTCATCAATTCATCAGTGGTCCTTTATTCATTCTTGTCAGGATCCTCCATGGGATCCTCCTCAGCAACTATCCCTTCTAGGACAACATCCTCAACATGAACATCATCCGATCCCGCGTTAGGACGCTCTATCGGATCCATAATCTGATCTCCAATAAGTAATAAAACATCATCGCGTTGTTGCTCCTCAACCTCAGGGTTCGGAGTCTCGCTACCATATACGATAACGAACTACACTTCTATCACGATATTTATAAGGGTTCCCATAAGTGTTTTAACTGTCAGTACTACGTTAGGTAGCCCCACTAGGAACTTGGCAAGAGTTCTTATTATCTTAGTGAACTTATTATCTTAACGTCACATCATCTCTGAGGTTTACAACGCTTAGCTCTGATACCACTTCTATAACACCCCCAAATCCGGGGTCGGGGATCCGGGTTGTCACGAGTTCCATTTCCCTTAATAACACCCAATCTTAATAAATAATCAACTACTCTGTACTGTGACCCCACAATAAACACACACACCACAAGTTATAGTCTCAGAGATGAACACTCAAAAATAACACAAGTCCTTATATTCCACAATTATAAACCGTTACACCTTAAAAAGGTTCTGAATAAATTTACATATTCCTTGCCATTATTACAATTCATATTATACATAAGTCTGGTTCATCAATAGTTGAAAACCTAGCCTATTGGTAGCTCCTACCTCAGTTACGGCGGCATCAACGCTTTCAGAAGACTGCGGAACGTTTTCTAACCGCTTGCGAATCGGGAGCTTGGTCCTGTTCATCTTTTCTATCTATTGTTGTGTGATGAAAGAAGAAAGCAAGGGTGAGCAGCAAGCCCACCAAAATAATATGTATAATGATTAACAATATATGAGCCTTCTCATAGTACTCATGAAAGTCTTGGTCAAAAGAAATGAACCAAGTTTGATATCTTAATGCGATGAAGTCGCAAAATATTCAGTATATATACATATATACTTTTCAAAATCTTGGAAGTCCTCTTCCATGCATAATATACACAGAGTTCCAGTTTATAACTGTATAAAAATATCGTCGCAAGGTGATCTCATATATCTACCCTTGTCTCAACGTTTTTCTGAAAATCTTTGATATGCATAAGATAATCATTAACTAGATATAAGTTGAAAATATGAAGTTACAAGATACCCCAATATACTTATATCTTTTCCAAATATTACTTGAACTACCACCGTTCAAGTTATAATCAGTTCAAAAGTTCATCACATAGATGAGACTACAAGACAAGATTTGAATAGATTCAATCTTTGAATATCATTATAAATAATGAAGTTACGAGATACTTCATTAAATCCCGATATATATATACACCTATATATATACATTTCATACACTCCTTGAAAACCTCTGTTATGAAAATTATAAACAGAGTTGCAATATCCAATGAATTTGGAAAGAAAAAAACTTTGGCATAAACCTGATATCTTGCTGATCAGACAAAGATACCAATAAGTAACATTTTCTACTAGTAGATGGACGAATTCCCCACTGGTCATCACCCTGGCCGCAATAGGACCTTATGCTGGACTGCCACTCAGCCACTTACACATTTGATGGACTCCCACTGAGCCATTTACACTTTCATGGACGCCCACTGAGCCCATGTTGCTTATGCCGATTCAAATAGATGAACTTACATCCCGAACGATGGGCAAGTAATCAAGATGTTTTCTCAAAATAGCAACCTCGTTGCGAATGTAAAATACACCACTGAGCCGGATCCCTCAAGTTTTGAACGAGTATTTAAATCCCCTTTAAAAGGAAGATCTTAAATATAAAAATGAGTTTTGGGATCCACTCTAACTTTTAAAAATCATTTTGAAGACTGGAAAACACTTTAAAGAGTGTTTGGAGTAATGCTGATTTAATGAAATAAATCAGTCCCAATATATTAGAAAATATCTGAATATTATTATTTAAATAATATTCCCATAAAGAATAATCTTTATAAAAATAATTGAAGTAAAAGTTTTAAAACTTATACTTGAAATGAGTATTAAATAACCAAAGATATACTTATACGAAAGTACTATCTTTATTTGAATAATCAAAGATAAGTTTGATTATCGACACCTTATTCTTTAATAAAATAAAGAACATATCTCAGCAAATAATCGGAGTCATAGATCCTCAAATAAATATTCAAATAATATTCATTAAATAATATAAACTGAGTCATAAGCCCTCGAATGAATATTCAAATAATATTCAATAAATAATATAAAAGAGTCATAAGCCCTCGAATGAATATTCAAATAATATTCAAATAATAAAATAAAAGGAGTCATAAGTCCTCGAATGAATATTCAAAATAATATTCATTTAATAAAATAAAGAAGTCATAAGCCCTCGAATGAATATTCAAAATAATATTCATTTACTAAAATAAAGAAGTCATAAGCCCTCGAATGAATATTCGTAATAATATTCATTAAATAAAATAAAGAAGTCATAAGCCCTCGAATGAATATTCGTAATAATATTCATTAAATAAAATAAAGTTGTCGAATAAACTTTATTCGATTAATAGTTTTAAAAACTATATCAATATATATATATAAATATATAAATATATATTATACTCGGTAGCCTCGCCTCCCGGTTTTAGAAAAAGTTCACCTTTTGATCCCCTATACTAAGGGTATACGCAAATACCGCTTATCTCTAGCATAGGTATTATGCAACGAATAAGCATTTGAACCAACAGATATATAAATCAAGAATACGAAATAGGCATGCATATATACCATATCACATGCTACAATATATCGCAAGAATTTGCTAATAACAAATATGCATTTATCACAAGATCATGCATATACACATATACATCACAACAACAGTATAACGGGTAGAAAACTTGCCTGAGCGACTGGGGGTTACAAATGGCTTGGGACGAGTCTGGTAACCTATAAACAACATATAAGTTGGAATTAAACCGAAGTCACTTGTAAATCTATAGACTCTAACGCTCGCTTTGCGCTTACTGATTCTCTTAAGTCGCTCGAGTACCCTCGGCTCCACCATTTTTAATAAATTAACCATTACGAGTTTTAAGGCAATTCCTTCTCGAGTGTCTTACCAACTGCCTATTACACTTTACATAAATGTTTCATACTCCAATTAGACATTTAAGGTCTTTAACCTATGTTTCAAAGTAAGGCGAGGGGTAATGTTTCGTTCGCGAAACGTCGTTACTTAAAACGGCCGTTTCTCCTAAACCGTACATCGGAATCAAACGAACCACATATCAAAACGAAGCTCGTAACATGAACTATCTAAAAATGGCAATGGTCAAAACCTAGAAGGGAGTTATAGGGTCCTAATTTTATGAACAAAAGCAGTCTAAAGTAAATCGGACATTACGACAGCTATGTTTACGCGATTTCCAAATTTTTTACCATTCCAAATCATATCAATCCAACTACCAATCAACAACAACTCAAGACACACATCAATGCTACTGATTTCAGTCATAATAAGCTCAAGGATCTCAATCCAATCATATATTATAACATCTCCAAATTCAACTAAACTACTTAACAATTAAGCTCGAATCATGCTTATCATTCAAATTACTACTCATCCATCCAAACCATCTCCAAACTTCAACATTCAAACTTATTACTAAAGGGTGAGAAGATTTATACCTTTCTTGGAGGGTGGAAAGTTACTAGGAAGCCTTATGGAGCCTCCTATAAGCTTGATCTTTCCAAAGAAATCAAGAACACAAAGTTAGGCTTTGAAGTTTCTAAACGTCCGATTTAAAGAACTGTAAAACTGAGGGTCTTACCTTGCTTATTTGGAAGAGACTTGTGAACAAGAGTTGTAGGCCATCTCAATACCTTTCCAACGAGCTATAGAACGCAATATTTGAGTGAGTATTGAAGGAGATATGGCAGTTTGAAGTCGCTGGGTTTGTTTTAGCCGAGAGCTTTCTTCTTGAAATGGGAAAGTCAACTTTCAATTTGTATTTGTGTTATGATATTTGTTGGTTGGTTGCTTCCTTTTGTCTTGGAATTAAATTAAATTTTTACCATGGGGAAAAATGTGTGGCTCACAATCAACCAACCAATCCTTCCCACTTGTCATGCTTAGGTCATCAAGTTTAGGTCATCTTGTTACACTTGTCTTCTTCTTGTTGGTTTAATGACATCATCATCCCTAACCTCCTTGATTAACTCCTAATTGCTTGTCTAATGACCGCTGATCTGTTATACGGTTCGTTTAACTTTCGTTCTCGTTTATCGTTTGAGGAATCATATCCGGGATCTTATCACTTGGGTTCCCCTAAACCTTCCTTAATATTTTATATTCCTTTTTATGATCCCCTCTTAAAATCCTTGAATTTAAATCCTATTTATCATGTTACCTTATACGCACTTCTTTCTGTATCTGGTGGATTTCCGGGAAAAATCAAAGTGTTCGGAATTGGATTCTGACGATCTTTACATACACTTATATACCATATAGAGTACTAATAAAATCTCAGAATATCAATAACAGAACCCCTACATAGTGTGGCATGAAAAGTTTTCTTATTCAGCATAATCAGCAAAATCACTATTCATAAGGGTTTCAAAAATTCCAAAAATTGGGGTTATTACATAAACTCCTTGTAATCCGGGGAATTTCTCAATGAGACTGTCATTGGTTTCCACTCCTTTGGAAGAGATCTAAGGAACTTGAGGTTAAATACTTTTGTCTGATAGGCTCTTCCATGCAACTTCAGAGCATTTAGTAGTTTTTAAAACCTACTAAAGATATCAATGAGAGACTCACTATCTTCACAATGGAAGTGCTCCTGAATTAGCAGTTGCATCTTATTCTCCCTTACTTGCTCAGTACCATCATAAATAATCTGGATAGTGTCCCAAACCTCCTTGGTTGTTTTGCACTTAATGATGTTATCAAACATTCACCATCAACTCCATTGAACAATATATTCATGGCCTTCTTGTCTTTCCTGACTTGCTCAATATTAGGATCTGTCCATTCATGCCTAGGCTTGGGAACAGATGATTCATTGCCAGTTATAACTCTCACTGGTACATGAGGTCCTGTCTCTATGCAATCCACATAGGCCTCATCTTGAGAAAGATAATGTAAATGCATTTTCACCTTCCAGTGGTGATAATTGTCTTTGTCCAGAAAAGGAAGTTTAACTCCAACATCCTTCTTGTTCATCTTGATGTTTGTTGTGATCTTTACACTCTTTGTACTTCAAGAGCTTGCTCTAATACCAATTGTTATTCCCTAATAATACAACAAAATTACAGAAGGGGGGTTAAATGTAATTTTGGCTTCTTTTCGAGATTTATAAAAATGTTCTAACTCAATATATATATATAAGTGTTTTGATTTGCAAAGTGCGGAATAAGGAATTAAGTAAATCAAACACAAAGTAATAAAAATACAAGTCTTTAAAACTTTCGGGTGGATTTGAATGTATCCACCAAATATATATATATATATATATATATATATATATATATATCGATTTGAGAACTCTGTGAAGCTCAAAGCAAGTGAACAAACAAACTACAGAGAAATTCTTAACAGTTACAGCTTTTTCTATTTCTCTTCTAAATGTGTTTTCTTAGTTTTGTTTGTTCTACTAGCTACACTTGGTTTATATATCACCAATGTTACATGGTAATAAGATAAGATAATAAAACAAAACCCATCAAGTCTAACTCCATGCTGCTTCATTACTCTATTGCAGCATCTTTGAAAATCTTCATAACTTTCATAGAAATGGTAATACTTCTTTGTTCTCAATTTCCTGCTAAACAGGCTGCCACATTCCTTTTGCAAACACCCAATGCATGTGACTGTGTTGTCACTGTCAACAGATATTTAAATTGATCATCCGTCGGGTACATGCTTGTTATCCGTCGGGTGGCTTTGTTGATCATCCGTCGCGTAGCTTTGTTGATCATCCGTCGGGTAGCTATTTGTCACTCCAGTGAGAACCACTTTGTTGCTTCTTTTGTTTGTCATAACACAGGCTTCTGAATTAAAGGTTACTGAATTGCCCTTATCACAAAGCTGGCTGATACTCAACAAATTATGCTTGAGACCATCCACTAGGGAAACCTCTTCAATGATGACAATGTCTTTTGAAATCAAGCCATATCCCACAGTATAACCCTTGTTGTCATCTCCAAAAGTAATACTTGGGCCAGCTCTCTCCTTGAACTCTGTGAGCAGGGTAGAATCTCCAGTCATGTGTCTTGAACAACCACTATCCAGGTACCAAAGATTTATTCTGTTTCCCTACATACATCAAAACCAAATCAAGTTGATTTTGGTACCTAAGTTTCCTTGGGTCCTGCCTTGTTAGCTTTCTTCTTTGGTTTCTTAGGTTTGATATCATTTGACTTGGGAATTTCTGATTCATCCTTAGTCATTTGAATTGGACCTTTGAAACCAGTCATTAAAACAGAATTATCATGCACATTTTGATTAGCAGGAAAAGGGATGCTGTTTGCAAACATGTTATTCCAGTAAGGCACGCTAAATGGCATTTATGGTATACTAAATGCAGGATAATAAGGATTAGGTGCAAATGACATCTTAGCAAATTGTGCATTCATATTATGATCAGACGTAGAATTCATAGGCATAGAAGGCATGGCATCCATGTTGGTAAAAGGAGAGGGTACAGATATAAGAGTAGGCATGGCAAGTTTACAATTAACAGACAAATGATTGACACTACCACACTTAACACATATTTTTCCTGGAGCATACTTATCAGTGTGTAGTTGTTATGTTTTTTAATCCCTACTTTCCCATTTCTATTGTTTTCTTTTTAGTTTCTGTTTTAACCTCAGTCATTTCTAATCTATCATTCAATTGCTTGATGGACGGATGACCAACATTCACTTTCTTCTCCTTCTTCACTTGACTTGATTCTCCTGAAACAAAGTTTTTGGAAACTGATAAATACTTTTCATTCAACCTGGCAAGTTTGGCTTTGCTCACAGGTTTGCTCACAGCCGACGGATGTGGCTCTTTGTCACTCGATGGTTAATCCTTTTGATTATCCGACGGATGACTTTCATCATCCCTCGAGTCCACATCTGTTAGCAATCCTTCAACCAAATTGGATTTCAGCTTCTCCTTACTCTTTTTCCAGGCTGCATCACAAAAGGACTCAATACCTTGAATTTTAGTGATTTGAGCATAAATATCTCTGGATGATTTCCATGCTTTAATCACTTTTTGTTCTCGTTCAAGCTGCTTCTTTAAAATCTCTTCTTTCTTCAAAGACTCGGTTAATTCATCCTTAGCAATCTTACACTCAATTCTCAATTTTTCAAATTCAATAAACTGAGATTCTAGCACATTATTCCTCTACCTTAAAAACAAATTGTTTTCTTTAATTTTAGCATTTTCCTTAGTGAGGGACTTAAGTGTAACACACAAGTGATATAATTCTGTAGACATGTAATTGATTGCATCATTACACTCAGCTTTAGATAAATATGCTAGGTTAGTGGTGATTACCTGATTATTTAAAGAACTTGTTTTTGTTTCATCAGACTTGGCCATCAGGGCTAGATTAACATAGCTTATATCCTCATCTTCATCCAATCCATCAGCTGCCCAGTCATTTTCCTGTGTAATAAAAGCCCTTTCCTTTTTCTTGAGCAACTCAAAATATTTCTATTTGTAATCAACAGCCTCAAACTTCTTATTACTGGAATCTGCCTTTCTACACTCACTGGCAAAATGCCCTGCCAAGCCACATTTGAAACATTTGAATTTAGATTTATCCACCATGTTTCCACTTGGCTTGGCTGCTCCAAAGTTCTTTTTGAACTTGAGCTTGGAAAATCTTCTGGAAAGGAATGCTAAATGCTCGTCAATATCATCCATGTCATCTTGGCTCAAATGATCTTCATTTTTAGCTACCATCCCTTTGCCCTTGTTCTCACAGACCTTTGAAGTAGACTTAACAACTTCTACCTTTATCTCTTTCTCTTTCTCTAACTCAGCAACCAGTGCTATGGACCCTCCTTTCTTCCTTCCTTTCTCCATCCTATCATCTTGCTCTATTTCAAGCTGATAAGTTTTCAAGATGCCATACAGTCTCTCCAAGGTAAACTCCTTGTAATTTGGAGAATTTCTCAATGAGACTGTCATTGGTTTCCACTCCTTTGGAAGAGATCTAAGGAACTTGAGGTTAGAGTCTTTTGTATGATAGACTCTTCCATGCAACTTTGGAGCATTTAGTAATTTTTGAAACCTACTAAAGATATTAGTGAGAGACTCACTATCTTCACAATGGAAGTGCTCCTGAATAAGCAGCTGCATCTTATTCTCCCTTACTTGCTCAGTACCATCACAAATAATCTGGATAGTGTCCCAAACCTCCTTGGCTATTTTGCAGTTAATGATGTTATCAAACATGTCACCATCAACTCCATTGAACAATATATTCATGGCCTTCTTATCTTTCCTGACTTGCTCAATATCAGGATCTGACTATTTATGCCTAGGCTTGGGAACAGATGATTCATTGCCAGTTGCAGCTCTCATTGGTACATGAGGTCCTCTCTCTATGCAATCCACACAGGCCTCATATTGAGAAAGAAGATGTAAATGCATTTTCACCTTCCAGTGGTGATAATTGTCTCTGTCTTGAAAAGGAATTTTAACTCCAACATCCTTCTTGTTCATCTTGATGTTTGTTGTGATCTTTGGACTCTTTGTACTTCAAGAGCTTGCTCTAATACAAATTTTTATTCCCTAACAATACAACAAAATTACAGAAGGGGGGTTGAATATAATTTTGGCTTCTTTTCGAGATTTATAAAAACGTTCTAACTCAATATATATATCTAAGTATTTTGATTTACAAAGTGCGGAATAAGGAATTAAGTAAATCAAACACAAAGTAATAAAAATACAAGTCTTTTAAACTGTCTGGTGGATTTGAATGTATCCACTCAAATTGGCTCACAGCTGCTTTACAAGTGAACAAACAAACTACAGAGAAATTGTTAACAGTTACAGCTTTTTTTATTTCTCTTCTAAATGTGTTTGCTTAATTTTGTTTGTTCTACTAGCTACACTTGGTTTATATATCACCAAGTTTACATGGTAATAAGACACGATAATAAAACAAAACCTATCAAGTCTAACTCCAGGCTGCTTCATTACTCTATTCTAGCATCTTTGAAAATCTTCATAACTTGCATAGAAATGGTAATGCTTCTTTGTTCTCAGTTTCCTGCTAAACAGGCTGCCACATTCCTTTTGCAAACACCCAACGCATTTGACTGTGTTGTCACTGTCAACATATATTTAAATTGATCATCTGTCGGGTACATGTTTGTTATCTATCGCGTGGATTTGTTGATCATCCGCCAGGTAGCTTTGTTGATCATCCGTCGGGTAGCTTTGTTGATCATCCGTCGGGTAGCTATTTGACACTTGACTCCATTTCATTTATGCAGAATTACAAGACATCTCATATTTACAATTTATCAACCTATTCTGCATATCTACTAGTAGTCAACATGACTCATATATTACTACAGAATCTACACAAAGTTGTTTGCAGAAATGTGCTACAATACTTATTGTTACATAAGCTACTCACTTGATGGATATCAAATCATCATCTGTCGGGACTATATTGAATCATCTGTCAGGACTATATTTGATCATCCGTTGAGTGCTACAAAATTCACTAAGTTAAATCTACTAAGGTGTTTTGTATGATTTATCATCAAGTTCACAACATATTCCTAACAGGTTATGCTCAGGATTGAAGGACCACCAGCTTAACCCAAATCTAGGACATTCAATATGTCTATGAAGGATGCGGTCCAGAGCTCTAATATGGTTGCAGGTACACTTCCAGTAAACTCCGTAGATGCTAAAGTTTTAATTGATTCTAGAGCTACAAGGTCATTTATTTCTAAGGATTTTGTTGATAAACTACAATGTGTAATATAATTGTTAGACAAAGCGTTACTGATAGAACTAGCTAATAAGAATCAGGTTGCAATAGATCAAGTGTATCCGAGGTGTGATATTGAAATAGGAGGACATCATTTTCTTGCCAGCTTGATACCTTTTAAGTTGGACGAATTTGATGTTATTCTGGGGATGGATTGGTTATCATAAAATAATGCCCAGATTGATTGTAAGAATAAAAAGGTGAGACTTCAGATAATGGATAAAAAGAAGAAAGTGTTATTTCGAGGGAAAAAATAGGAAAAGAAGTTCTTATCGATAGCTCTAGAATAGAGATTATTGCTTCAAAATTGTGAAGCATATTTGGCCAATATAATATATACTAGTAAGGAGATTCTAGCCCCAGAAGCTGTTCCAATAGTCAATGAATTTCTAGATGTCTTTCCAGATGATCTTCTAGGATTACCTCCCGACAGAGAGATTAAGTTTTCTATTGATTTGGCACCAGGGACAGAACCAGTTTCCAAAGCTCCATATCGTATGGCCCTAGTTGAGATGAAGGAATTAGTAATTTAGTTTCAAAATCTTTTGGAGAAGGGATTTATAAGACCAAGTGTATATCTATTGGGTGTACCAGTTTTGTTTGTTAAAAAGAAAGATGCGAGTATGCGACTGTGTATCTGAAAGAATATCTTCGATATATTATTTATTTTGGTATTTGTACGATTAAACATAAAATTTAAGTACACTTAGATCCTCTCCATTAGGACATGATTTTAATTGATCCAGATCAAAGTCAAATAGTCAAACCAGCTAAATTATTTTCAAGACTATTTATAAAAGAGATATTCCATAATTCTAAAAAAATTAAAATTATATTTTATGGAATATATCTCTAAGGAAATTTGATCAAATAAGAAATATCAGGTTATGATATTTTTTAGATCACAGTTGCAATATCAATAAGGCAACAAGCTCGAATAAGGAATATATCAGAAATATTCTTTAGAGATCCCTTGATAAATCAAAAATGTTTTACTCTTCGCTCCTAAATATATTTTACATCCTTCAAAAGAGTTTTTAGTCAAAGTTTATTAATATTCATGGTTGAAGTATTAATATCCATTTTTACACCAATTTTGTGTGTTCGTAAAGTAATTTTCTCCCGTTCCGTAAAATCAGCATTTCTCGGAGAAAATTATTCAAAAATACTCAAAAATATTTCCCACCACTCAAATACATTTTATATATTAGGAAATATATTTTAAGTATCTATACAAGTCAAAATATCCATCTCTTTCATTCCAAGACCAATAGTATTTTTATTCGAAAGTAAAGGCTAACAGAATCACTTTAAATCTAAATAAATACTTCCACATACTAGAATGACTTGATATTTGGTATGGATCACTTAAATGGTATTTCATACACATGATAAAAATTTCGTAGGGTTTCGAGAATTTTTGTCTGGGCACGAATTTCGAGGCAGTTGGTCCCACAGTTGATCACGTTTGACCTAGCTACCATTGACCATTATTGACCAAACTTTGTAGGACATCATTTTATAATATTTAGGTAATTATCATATTTTTTATGATATTTATTTAAGAGTTTTTGGGGTGGTCATAATTAATGGTGCTTAATCCTTAATTAAAGTAATTAAAGAATGATTAAAAGGAAAGGAAAATATATATTTAATATATATATATTAGATGAGATTTGAATGAATACTAGCTTGTGCTTCCTTCCCACTTGCAAAGAAACACAACCTGCTTGCCATGTCATCAATCCATGTGATACACTCCATCCACCATCCATTCCTTCTCAAATCTTAACCATTCATTCCACCCAACTTCCTCTATAAATAAACCCCCACCCCAACCCATTTCAACTAAGCTAAAGAGCCAAATACTTGCTGGAAATTTTTCAAGAAGTGCCTCTCTTCATCTCTTTCAAATTCTATACACACACTTCTTCTCAAAAACCTTCTCTCTCTTAAATATATACACATATACTTAAGGTTTTTGATATCCAAGCTTAGCTTCACCCAACCAAGCTTGTTCCCACCAAGTGAGCTCATCCACCACCACTTTTCGGCCTCCCGAAGGGCTGCCCAAGTTCGTCCATTGTGCCGAAATCCGGCCGAACCTCTGGCGAATTTTTTCGGCGAACTTTTCCGACCGTTTTCCAAAAGTGGTGAGTTTTTAGCTTCTTCTTTGGTTTTCTTTATTTTGAGCTCTGTACTTAATTTCTCTACTTCATCTCAAGCTCTAATACAAGATCTCCTATAAAGAAGGTTCTCTAAGAAAAGAGAACGAAGATTCAAACTCGGAATTCGAGTAAGTACTTGATCTTCAAACTGAAGCTCTAAACAAAGAAGATCTATAATATAGAAGTACTTAAATCTCTAAATAACTCCTCCCGAGTGAGATTTCATAAATCTCTAAATAAATCCTCATGAGTGAGATTTCATATTTGGCATCGTGAGTTGGTCAATTACTTGCATTTTATTTATCTCGACCTTGACCAACATATTTCGTGAATATAGTATAATTACGAAAGGTATCGTTTTATAATCTCGCTAACATCTCTAGTGTTCCAAGAGATTATAAATCGATCAATAGTGATCTTCGTAATTTTGTCAAATATAAGAGATGGATTAAATCACACGAGTTGGACAATTACTCGCACTTCTTTTATTTGGATCTTGGTCAACGCATAGTTCGTGTATATAGTCCAATTATGAAAGATATCGTATAATCCCCTTCTATCACCTTAGTGTTCCGTGGGGTTTTTATTCGATATATATAAACTTCGTAGTCATCCGTCTAAGCTTCAAAGGTGGATTTAATCACACGAGTTGACCAATTACTTTGCATTTCATTTATCTCGATCTTGGTCAACGCATATTTCGTGTATATAGTATCATTACGAAATGTATCACTTATAACCCCTTCTAGCATCTTCAGTGTTCCGGGGGATTATAAGTCGATCAATAGTAAACTTCGTAATCATCCACCTAAACTTCAAAAGCACAAATTCAAAGCCAATTACTTGCACTTCTATTATTTGGACCTTGGCTAAGAATCATAGAACCTATAAAGTTGCTTGAAGTTAAAAGTACACTTTGACCACATAATCGTCAAATCATAAGTATACTAAATCCATAAGCCTAAAAGCTTAAAATGATAGGTACAATTCCGAGATTGTAACCAAAGTATTCTTCGATCCATAAATATATAATCGAAAGAAGAAGAATACAAAAGAAGTCATAAGCCATAGTCCTTATACATATATACAAGACTTCTTATTACTCCGATAAAAATATATTTTACAAAGACGAAGTAATCATGAGTATACTTGACATATAAATATATATTCCCAGTTAAGTATACGTATTGAGCTTGAAGATCAAAAAATTCATAATCCATATTGATTACATATAAAGGACTTCTTATATTACTCTGATTAACATATAATCTATAGAGACGGAGTAATCAAAAGTATACTTGATATAATATTTTATATCTCAAGTCAAGTATACATATAGAGTATTAATATTCTTATTTGAATATTATACTATCTTTTGGGCTAGTACCGTAACATACTAGTTCAACACAAGTCTCATACGCACTAGCGGGGAGTTAGTCGTATTTGCACCGTGAAGAAGAGGAAAGACCGAAGACCGGATACTAAGATCCGAGACCGGTGAAAGCTAAGGAAGCCAGGTCTACACAAGGGATCTACATCAACTTTGAAGATATAGCGGGGAGTTATTGTCTAAGATAAGTTCTGTAGGAATTACATTTATTTTGAGGTGCTGACCCTTGTGTTACGCACCAAGATAAGTATTTGTAAGGGTGTAAGGGCTTCTCCGCCTACTAAAGGACCGAGTTTATATTAAGGGAAAATCCCGAGTCCCGAAGAGGAGCTCGGGGACTGGAGTAGGGGTGAGCGGATCTATTAGAGGTTGCGCCATCGCGAACCAGGATAAAATCGCCATGTGGTATTTTCTTTCCTTGCACTTTATTTTCCGCACATATAAACTGCATAACCACTCGGTAAAGTTTTAAAAAGGGATAAAATTATTTTAAAACGCCATAATAAATTTTAAATTGGTAATTAAGCTATTCAACCCCCCCCCCTTCTAGCTTAACATAGCCCTCATACGGGACCTAACAGTATCGACTACCGAGAATTAAATAAGTTGATTATTATGAATAAGCACCCGTTGCCAAGAATTGATGATTTGTCCGACCAACTGAAAAGCGTTGTATGGTTTTCTAAGATTGACTTAAGATCTGGATATCACCAACTAAAGATCAAGTCGGAAGATATTCTAAAGATAACATTCAGAACTAGATACAGACATTATGAATTCTTAGTGATGGCTTTTGGATTGACTAACGCACCAGCAAATTTTATGGATTTGATGAATCGAGTATTCAAGAAGTATTTGGATAGATTCGTGATTGTATTCATAGATGATATTTTAGTTTACTCGAAGACAGAAGTAGAGCATGCTGAACATATAAGGATAGTTTTGGAAATATTGCGATAGAAGAAATTGTACACAAAGTTTTCAAAGTGTGAGTTTTGGTTACGAGAAGTACAGTTTCTTGGACATGTTATCAGGATTGAAGGAGTAAAGGTATATTCGTCAAAGATTGAAGCTATTATTAACTGGGAGAGGCCAAAGACTCCAACAGAAGTAATAAGCTTTATGAGATTAGATGGTTATTACAGAAGGTTTGTGCACAATTTTTCAAGAATAGCTACTTCACCAATAAAGCTCACCAGAAAGAATGAGAAATTTTAATGGACTGAGAAGTGCGAGGAGAGTTTCCAGGAATTAAAGAAAAGATTAGTATCATCACCGGTACTAGCCTTACCAGATGATCAAGGAAACTTTATGATCTACAGTGACGCTTCACACAAAGGTTTGGGATATGTTTTGATGCAACATGATAAAGTGATAGCTTACGCGTCAAGGAAACTGAAACCACGTGAACAAAAGTATCCCACACATGATCTAGAACTAGCAGCTATAGGATGAGAGAAGTGTAAAATCTACACGGACCACAAGATTTTAAAGTATATCTTTACCCAAAAGGAACTAAACATGAGGCTAGAGAAGATGGTTAGAATTGATCAAGGACTATGATTGTGCAATTAACTACCATCCAGGCAAGGCAAATATGGTGGCATATGCTTTAAGCAGTAAAAAGAGATTGAATATGATCACTTCATCTTAGGAATTGATCAAAGAATTTGAGAAGCTTGAAATAGAGGTTAGTATTTCAAGTATGTCTATAGATATGGTATGTGCTATGTCTTTTCAACCAGAATTATTAGAAAAGGTAAGAAGATGTCAAAAAGAAATGATGAGCCATGAACAAGAAGAATTGACAAGAGAAGAAAGAGGAAGCAAAAAAGATGACAAAGGAATTCTAAGATTTTCTTCCAGGATATGGATACCCAATGTGGTTGAGCTGAAGGATAAAATTCTTCGAGATGCTCACAACTCCAGGTATTCAATTCATCCAGGAAGTACAAAGATGTACAGAGACTTAAGAGAAAACTTTTGGTGTCCATGTATGAAAGAAATAAATTGCGGAATGGGCAAGTAAGTGTTACACGTGCCAAAGAGTTAAAGCAGAACATTAAAGGCCCAGTGGATTGATACATCCATTAGACATTACAGAATGGAAGTGGGAACATCTTGCAATGGACTTTGTAGTTGGATTACCGAGGACCAAGTTAAATCATGATGTTGTCTGGGTTATTGTTGATAGATTGACCAAGTCAGCGCATTTCCTTCCTATCAACGAGAGTTTCTCATTGGATAAATTTGTTTCGTTATATCTGAAGGAAATTATGGTTCAATACGGAGTTCCGGTATCCATAGTTTCTGATAGAGATATCATCGGCTAATAGATGATCAAAGAGAAAAGACAATTCAGACTATCGAGGACATGTTAAGAGTATGTGCTTTAGATTTTGAAGGCGGTTGGGATGAACATTTACCTTTGGTTGCATTCTCCTATAACAACAGCTATCATGCAAGTATCAAAGCCGCCGTATGAAGCCTTATACGGTAGAAGATGTAGATCTCCAATTTGTTGGGATGAGGTTGGTGAAAGGAAGATTTTGGGTCCAGAGCTGATCCAACAGACAAAAGAAAAAGTTGAACTCATTTGGAAAAGGTTATTGGCATCTCAAGATCGACAACGCAAATATGTTGATCTTGCCAGAAAGGATATAGAATTTGAAGTTGGAGAAGCAGTATTTATTGAAAATTTCACCTTGGAAAGGCTTATACAGATTTTGGAATAAAGGAAAGTCGAGTCCCCGCTATGTTGGACCTTTTAAGATTTTAAGGCATGTGGAAAAAGTTGCATATGAGTTAGCTTTACCACCACATATGCAGCATATCCATAATGTGTTTCATGTGTTAATGTAGAAGCGTTATTTTCCTGATTCTAATCATGTGATAGAGTATGAGTCAATTGAGATCCAGCCAGATTTGTCTTGTGTGGAGTGACCGGTGCTGATTTTAGATCGGCAGGAAAAAGTGCTTAGAAATAAGTCTGTAGTTTTAGTACGAATTTTTTAGAGAAATCCCAAGGTTAAAGAGTTGACCTGGGAATTAGAGAGTGAGATGTTAGCTAGGTTTCCCAAAAATTATTGGATCGGGACCAGACCAGGATGTAAAAGCCCACAAAATATGTATGTATATTTTTATAAAATTAAAGACTCCTCGATAGTCCATGTTTTCGTATTTTTAAAATGTACATAATTTTTGGGGAATTTTGACATAAATATTGTATTTATCTATAAATTATCTTTTTACAACTTTACCCTATAAATTATTATTTTCAGGGCCTCCGATTTAAATTATATGAGAAAGAGGTGTAACGATTGGGAAATTATGATTGTATTATATCATAATAAAGGTGAATTATGTGTTTTATTATTTCATTAAATGTGTTTAGTCATAAAACCTTAGTTGTTATGTGTTATATGTGTTCCGTAGAGTCAGAATATTTTTCGGGCAGTTATCGGGTAATTTATTTTGTGCTAAATGCCTTCGTATCAAAAGTTATAAGACCCCAACTTTGTTTTAATAGCTGATATTTCATATAAAATAATTGGCCTTATTTTTCCTAGTATGGCTTATACCATATCGCTATTCTGAACATCCAGTTAATTTAGGAATTTTCTCGTTTCGCGAAAAATGACTTTTTCGGGCCCCTTCGGGTGCTAAAAACCCCACAAATATCATATTTTTATTTATATAAAATCATGGGATTTTCAAATATCTCATTTTTTGCATTTTTAAATTATTCACAATTTTTTTGAATCTTTGGCATATATTTTTTATATATTTGATAATAAAAATTTTAAAATTATTACTCAAAAATTATTAATTATGGGCCAATTAATTTTGTTAGGAGTTATAATTAGGGCCTTAATTTTAACTAGGAGTATTATTTTTACTACTATAAATAGCCAAATTTTTATTAATTAATTATAATTAAATTACTGAAAATTCAGAAAAATAGAAAATTCTCTACAAATCGTGTCGGGTTTCCGTATTCGGGTTGAACAATCAAACTGTGATTTTGATTGATTCTGAGCACCAAATTTGATCATGTAAGTACTCAAATCGATGCTCTTGAGCTGTATAATCAGTTTCTTGCATCAATTTCATGTATTGATTCGTAAATTTTCAATTTTAATTTCTAGGGTTTATGTATGAATTAGGGCTTTTTGATTCTAGGGTTATTAGATTTATTTGATGCTTGATATAACTATAGGTGATGATTTATAGTCGATTTATGTATTTAATTTCATCAAACGATTCCTGTATAGTTGCATTCGATTACTAGGGTTTATACCCAATTTTTGATTAATTATTTTTTATTATAGAATGATTTTTGGTATATTAGATGTTAGGGCTTAGATTATAGAGGCTACAAGCTTTGATTTAATATATAGAACGTGATGTTTCATGTACAAATCAGCCAAATCGATGTTTTGGCCGAAGTTGAGATCGATTTGATTTGAGAACACGAGTTAGGGGTTTATTCCGGTTAATTGTGGCCTGAAATAGAAGGGGGAAATGATTTGCAATGGTTTGGGATAAAAAATGACTCCAAACGATATGTTTTTTACCCCAACCAGGACTCACCGGAGTTTGGTGAAGTCGCCGGATTCTGGGTTTCATCCCAGATTCCGGTGGTGTTCTTCACCAACCCGGTTTCCAACCCGTTTGACCCGTTTCTAAAACTCGGTTTTGATCTGTTTGACCCAACTTCATTTTCTGAAAACTGTTTCTAATTTTTTTTTATTTTTATAAATTTAAAAAAACCCAGTTTTATTTATTTAAATAAATTGATCGATTAATTTATTTAATTAATTAATTTATTTTATAAATAAATCTGAAATATTTTCCAAAATTCGAAATTACTTAGTTATTTATTTATTTATTATTTATTATTTATTTCAATTGATTAATTATTTTGATAATTAATTAGTTTATTTTGAATTATTTATTTTAAATTTATTTTAATTCCCAAAATTATGGAAAAATCATTTTAATTCTGTTTTTTCCTAAATAATTATTTAAAAATATATTTGATTTTCAATTATTTTGAATAATTAAATATATTGAGTAATAAATTAATTTTTTTTATTGATTAATAATTTGAACCGTTTGTCCGATTTAATCGAAACGAAAGCCCTTAAACTCAGAAAAATGATTTATTTTTAATAAAAATAGTTTTGAATCTTAAATTCTCCCGGAAACGAGTTGGATTTCAATATTTATTTATTTAGAGACCCCAATAATTATAAATACGAGTCTACTTTGTTTTAATAGCTGATATTTCATATAAAATAATTGGCCTTATTTTTCCTAGTATGGCTTATACCATATCACTATTCTGAACATCCAGTTAATTTAGGAATTTTCTCGTTTCACGAAAAATGACTTTTTCGGGCCCCTTCGGGTGCTAAAAACCCCACAAATATCATATTTTATTTATATAAAATCATGGGATTTTCAAATATCTCATTTTTTGCATTTTTAAATTATTCACAATTTTTTTGAATCTTTGGCATATATTTTTTATATATTTGATATTAAAAATTTTAAAATTATTACTCAAAAATTATTAATTATGGGCCAATTAATTTTGTTAGGAGTTATAATTAGGGCATTAATTTTAACTAGGAGTATTATTTTTTACTACTATAAATAGCCAAATTTTTATTAATTAATTATAATTAAATTACTGAAAATTCAGAAAAATAGAAAATTCTCTACAAATCGTGTCGGGTTTCCGTATTCGGGTTGAACAATCAAACTGTGATTTTGATTGATTCTGAGCACCAAATTTGATCATATAAGTACTCAAATCGATGCTCTTGAGCTGTATAATCAGTTTCTTGACTCAATTTCATGTTTTGATTCGTAAATTTTCAATTTTAATTTCTAGGGTTTATGTATGAATTAGGGCTTTTTGATTCTAGGGTTATTAGATTTATTTGATGCTTGATATAACTATAGGTGATGATTTATAGTCGATTTATGTATTTAATTTCATCAAACGATTCCTGTATAGTTGCATTCGATTACTAGGGTTTATACCCAATTTTTGATTAATTATTTTTTATTATAGAATGATTTTTGGTATATTAGATGTTAGGGCTTAGATTATAGAGGCTACAAGCTTTGATTTAATATATAGAACGTGATGTTTCATGTACAAATCAGCCAAATCGATGTTTTGGCCGAAGTTGAGATCGATTTGATTTGAGAACACGAGTTAGGGGTTTATTCTGGTTAATTGTGGCCTGAAATAGAAGGGGGAAATGATTTGTAATGGTTTGGGATAAAAAACGACTCCAAACGATATGTTTTTTACCCCAACCAGGACTCACCGGAGTTTGGTGAAGTCGCCGGATTCTGGGTTTCATCCCAGATTCCGGTGGTGTTCTTCACCAACCCGGTTTCCAACCCGTTTGACCCGTTTCTAAAACTCGGTTTTGATCTGTTTGACCCAACTTCATTTTCTGAAAACTGTTTCTAATTTTTTTTTTTTTTATAAATTTAAAAAAACCCAGTTTTATTTATTTAAATAAATTGATCGATTAATTTATTTAATTAATTAATTTATTTTATAAATAAATCTGAAATATTTTCTAAAATTCGAAATTACTTAGTTATTTATTTATTTATTATTTATTATTTATTTCAATTGATTAATTATTTTGATAATTAATTAGTTAATTTTGAATTATTTATTTTAAATTTATTTTAATTCCCAAAATTATGGAAAAATCATTTTAATTCTGATTTTTCCTAAATAATTATTTAAAAATATATTTGATATTCAATTATTTTGAATAATTAAATATATTGAGTAATAAATTGATTTTTTTTTATTGATTAATAATTTGAACCGTTTGTCCGATTTAATCGAAACGAAAGCCCTTAAACTCAGAAAAATGATTTATTTTTAATAAAAATAGTTTTGAATCTTAAATTCTCCCGGAAACGAGTTGGATTTCAATATTTATTTATTTAGAGACCCCAATAATTATAAATACGAGTCTACTTTGTTTTAATAGCTGATATTTCATATAAAATAATTGGCCTTATTTTTCCTAGTATGGCTTATACCTTAACCTTAAAGATCCTGGATAGAATATGATGGGGTTGGATATATGTTTTTATAATTATTAAACAGGTTTGTATCATGTTAAAGTTTGGCAAGTAACCCCCAGATCTAGACCCCGGATTTGGTGGGTGTTACAAGAGGTACTGCTTTGTGATTTATCGGGACCGTTTGTGTAAACATAAATACGCCTCGTATTTATCTGATTGCTAGTCAGTAGTAATCATGTAAACAGATATCTATCAGTTTTCTTTCATTTTTATTTTTATTTTTAGTTTTTGAAATTCCGAATTCAAAGAATCAAGCTTTCTGATCAATCCAACTATCTGTTGATTGTGTTCTTGATATCGTTGCGAAGCTTGCATCGAGACGATCAATTTCATATTTAAATCTTCAAATAAGGTTGATTATTTAACTATTTCGATTTTTCAATTTTTTTCATTTAAACTTGGTTTTTAATTTAGAGGAATTTTTTGATTATTTTGTTGATTGATTATGATTCTTGAGAGGATCAATTTAGTGTTTAAACTTGTTGATTTTGGTTTAGTATTGAGTAAAAATGATATCTTGACTTTTTGTAAAATTTTAATTCGATTTTCTTGTTTAATTTTTAGTTTTTGAATGTTCTTGATGCTTGGAACAGATTATAGATGATCTCAGCTTCTTTTGATATTAAATTCGTTGATTTTGGTTAAAGAATCATTGAAATCGGAGTTTTGGCCGGAACTGAGTTCGAGGTCACCGGTTTCCATGGCTTTTTAGCTGGAAATCACGAACCACGACTCATTTGTAGTGATTGTTTCCAGACCTATGTAGCAGGGTTGATTTACAATGGATTGAAGTCAAAAAAACTGAAAAAGGATGAAGTTTTAAATCTGAAAAACCCCAAACCTCAAATCAAATTCTGTTTGTGCAGAATAATTTAAAAAAAACAAATTCAAAATTCCTTATTTTAATTCCAAAGTTTAATTTGGTTAATTATTTTAATAATTAACTGAAATGTTTTAAATTCCAAAAATTATTTACTTCAATTATTTTCAAAAATCTAAATTTGATTTAAATATTTATAATTTATTTTAATTAGTTATTTATGATTTAATAATAGATTAATTCATTTAATCTATTAATTTTATTTATAAATAGTTAAATAAAGTATAATTATTCATAATTAAGCGAAATAATTCATCAACGGGTAAAGACCAAAGATCTTTGGCGACCGATCCGGCGGAACAACTCAATCCCGATTGAAGCCAATTCAAGATTTTCCCTTATCGCGCATGTTATCCCATTTTGAAATTGGTTCGGGGGCCAGCCGCGGCGGAGCAGCGGGGCATAGCGGCGCCCTCGCCTGGCGCCATTCCCGGACCTAGGAGGAGATGGGCGGGGCGTGCCAAAATGCCTACGGTTAAAAACCACCGACATGTCAAGATCTCCTAGGCATCTGCAATACATATATAAAACATTCTGCAATGGTGAGCAATTAATTGCTCAGCAGTACCACTACATGAATAACAAGTAAAATGATTGAAAGTAAAGCAGTTACAGGAACATAATTTATAACTGTTAAGTAAACATTGCATAAACTGGATATCAAAACTAGCATGCTCTGTAAAATAATAATATCAGTAGTGTACTGTGTATAAATACCAGAGAATAATTCTAGCATGCCATTTTCATTTCCAAATCCACTCTATAAACTACTTGTTCCGTTACGGGAACCACAAAGCCAAATCAGATACGTACGAATATGTGAAGACAGCTGATCAGGCTATCAACACTGGACGGCTCCCACTGCCATCCCATATACCTGTTTCGGAACTCAGAGACTAGCTAGGTCTCTGACCTGCTAGACTAATCGGTTATATAGTGCGCGCAACTGAATTAGCCTCTTATGCCACCTCAATAGGCCTACTATGGCCCCTATGTATCCCATATCTGATCGTTTTATCTAGTTTTCAAAATACTTGTACCTATCTCACTTCCAAAACCATTCATTTTACCAGCACACATATAAAATCCAGTTCACAAATCATTTCATTCGAGATAGGCACCTTTCGAAGTTACTTTTCCCCAAAATAAGTTGAAAATAGTGTTTTATAACTATAGGGGATACGTAACTTAAAACATTTCTGTTCCATACGAAATTAAAATATTTAGTTATTCATACGTACTGAACCATAAAAGAATGGCCAGGGGTACTTGCCTTGCAGAGCTTACGACTATCCCGAATTGACCTTGAACTGACTTGGACACTCGGTTTTATTGCCTTACCATCAGACTATCCTTGATCTGACTTTCACGCTCGGATCCTTCGCTTGGAACCTGGCTGCACTTGTCGATTGATCACTAGGTTATCTTTAGTTCGATCTCAATTCCTGAGTCCCACAACTAGAACCTACAGAGTCGAAACACTCTATATTAGACGGCTAGGTATGCTTGACATATCCTCGCTATCAACTCTACCCCAAACGATACCAAAATATGACTCGTAATTATGTATACTATTATAATACATACAGCAATCAGGGTTCACGTACTCAAAACTCGACTCGATATCCATTGTCGGAAAAACACATATACTTATCACTTTAGAAACAGGGTTGTCAGCTATAATTTATAAAAAATATTCTTACAACACGCAGGTACATTTCATAAAATAGGGTTATTACTTTTGGCAAAATAGTTCACCACAACATACAATTAAATTTCGTATAAAACATATATAGGTGTTTATATATACTCGTTTGACAGCCCGATAATTACCGGATACGCTCCCGTATTTCTGTAGTTTGATTTCTCGGAAATCGGGCAACACCTCCTTTATTTATCGGCTAACCCGTCGAAGCAAATCCGACGTCAATCACAACAATCAGTCAATCCAACCAATTAATCCAAATCACTCAACAACAACCGTAATCAATTATGCAATCAAAGTTTTAATACCATCTTAATAATCACAATCACTTTAACCATTTCATTACAATACTTACAAATTAACTAATTCGATCTAAAATATAAAACTAATTTTAGTTATTTTAAAATATTAGGACTCAGAATTAAATCATCACCGTCCACCGTCCGCTCGTTGAAATTCATCGCGGACGGCGGTAAAAATTTGTCGGTGTCCGATTCATTTTAGATTTCCATACAAATTTTTCACCGATAAATTTTAATACGGAATTTTCTGCATAACAATTTATTTCACAGATATAATCAAATAATTCCTGCACAAAAAATAAAAATATATTTGAATCGACCTTAAATTTACGGGACACACAAAGGCACGTGTGCAGCACGCTCCGGCCACCTCACCGGAAGGAATACCGGCGGCAGCCGAAAAAGAAAAAAGGCGACAAGCACAACAGAAGCATCACACAACACACAAACTAAACCCAACTTGTATACACATAACAAACGTATGTATATATATAGATACCTAATCAACAGGGATGAAATCAAAGCAAGCAACCGGAGTTCAAGGCAGCCGGAACAAAGAAAATGCGACGACTTAACAGGAAGAGCCAATGCGCGATCATGACAACAGAGGAAGTAGAAACACAGGGGAAGAAAGAGAGAACAGGGATATGGAGGAAATAGAAGATAAGGCTGATTATATTTATCAGCTTTTATTTTTATTTTGTTACAAATTTTTGAGCGGTTTCCACCAACAAGAATAAGACACGCAGCAAGAGACTTCCTGAGATATCGACACGTGTCCTAGTACTGACTGTAAACCCGATTTTTAATTCTTGTTTCATAAAATTATTTTAAAATTCTCAGAATATTCCCAACTTAAATAAATATGAATTTCATAGTTTTTTAAGAATTCTGGAATTAAATGTAGATTTTAAAATTTAATGTAATCAGAAAATCATATAGGGCCAAATAATTGATGAAATATTGATTTCTAAATTTTATAAAATCCCAAAAATAAATATTGTAATTATAAAACCGTAAAAAATAATTTTAGAGGAAATTCAAATATTTATGCAAATAAATTTGCATTAAATCCACTTTTAAAAGCAAAAACAAAAATCATACCACCCAATAGTTAACCACACAACTCAATACCATCCACTTGTAATCATATATACATAGTAACAAAGCAATAACCCGCTGACAGAACCCATATACATATTCTATTTATTTAATTATTCAACAATTACATACATAGATAAAAATAAAACACATATAGCTGACAAAAGCTATACACATAGATCATTCATTTAATAATTCCATAATTAAATATAAAAGTATATGAGTCGTTACATCCTTCCCCCTTAAAAAGATTATGTTATCAGAATCTGACATAACTAAATAAATGAGGATATTTGTCAAGCATATATGACTCTAACTTCCAAGTAGACTATTATACTCAGGGATTTATTCAAGACTTGCTATGGATATAACTCATTCCTAAAGACTCGCTCTTAATGATCCAGGGTTAGGATCGATCATTTCACGCAGAATAAGTTTGGATAAGAGCCCGTTGGCTCCTAATCACTGGCTTGGTTTGAATCAGATACATGTCACCTTAATATTGACACGCATAACACATTATATATACTGCAACTGCAGTGATAATACCCACTCATAGACAACTTTACCTATATTTCTTTATACCTCGAACGGTTCAATACATTTAGGACTCTACTTGACCCTTCTATTTAAACTTAACCAATCTTTTTCAAGGTGAAACTACTACTATCCTAATTCTATATATTCATATTCTTTCGATGCAAATCCGCTTTCTTTCTTTGTCTATCCCGAGTTGTTTCAACTCTTTTCGGAATCAACACCACTACACTCTTGATGTACTGAATTAGCTCAGGGCTTAACAATATCTCTACTCCCACTTTCTCTCAATAGAGTGAGGACCCACGCTTATGTCCATACAAGGCTTCGCAAAATAGCATTCTCTTACTAACATGATAACTATTAGCATAGAAAACTCAATTTATGGTAGGTGATTACCTCAGTTTCCTTTTTAAACCCAACATATATATACTCTCCACATATCTTATAATATCTGAATCATCTTCTAATTTTGACCCTTCATCTAAGGATGATAGGTAGTACTCATTTTCAACTTGGTTCCAAAATTCGAACACTTCTTACTCATTCTCATTCGTCAAAGCTAGAAAGTAATCTCATATATTCATTTCTTATCACCTTCAGGTATTCGAACTTCAACTTTTACTCTTTCTAATTCTTTTATTAATTCCTCAGTAATCATAATCATATTCATTTTTCTCTTCTACTCAAGACATATGTCCCTACATGGTCCTTACTTGGTTGGTAGTTACTTAAACAACCATGGCTCATAATCAATTTTGATCAGATTTTCATACTTTTGAAGCTTAGTATACAATTGCTACTTTTCAACCCTTCACAGACATTTCTTTAGGTGTTCAACTTGGCATTTCTTAGTTCTTGAATGGGCGAGGATGTTATCAATAAATACAATTACACCACCCAAATATTCCTTATACACCATGTTTCGTAATTCCTTATAGACAACTGATACACTCGTTACTCCACATATTTTCACCAGAACTTACAATGCTTATAACTCATTCTAATCGAAATCTTTGATATGTCTTCAGACTGGATCTTCAGTCAATCTCCGAGAAACAACACACTCCTTGAATTAAGTCACATAAGTAATCAATTCTTAATAGGGTTACTTATTCTTCTTCATCATTTTGTTAAACTCCCGATAATCAGTACACAACCTCACAATTCCATCCCTTTTCTCCAACAACATCACTGGTGCACCTCAATGGACTATATCGGGTATGTTCACTTTCCTCCTTCCAATAACTTTTACAATTATCGAACTAATTATTTCGTTCCAATGGCCTCCAGAACTCCAGGGCATCTATTTATTACTCAAACTTCCCCCAACTTAAGTATTTTCTCCTTCGTATCTTAGCACATGGTGGATCTACCATATCTCTTTAGCTTATTACTCCTTTCCTCGCATGATTGAAAGAACTTCTTATATTGCTTCCGCACCTAGAAACGCACCTTACTATTGGCTTCTTCTAGTAATCAATCATTGCCCTAGTTCTTTATGAGGGTCTTGAGCAGCTGATCTTTTACTCCTATTATAATCCTTAGCCTTGGATGTACTGGACGTCAAACCTTTTGATGCACTACCTCCCATGCTTTCTCGGGAAGCACTTTTATAGTTCTTGGAAACATGCCCCACCTTGCCACAGTTGTAACAGGTGACTCCTGGATTTTCCACCTTACATTCTGACGCGTAGTGCCCTTTCTTTCCACACCTGAAACATTCAGTATTTACCTTGCACCTTCCATCATGCCTCTTACCACATTGCTTACACTCCGATATAGGCGACTTAACCGACTTGGCTCGATTAGAGCTGACTGAGGTGTTACTAATCCTATTTAAAAAATACTTTTTCCTCTGAATTCTTTATTCTCACTCCTTCTAACCTTTTTTATGAGACTTCTAGCTGGATCCCTCTTAACCTGATGCTTCTTCCATATCATATATCTTTCACTTCTTATCTTCTTTTTCTCTAGCGGCTATCTTTTGATCAAATTCAATTATTAAGGCGGCTTGAACTACGGAAGGATACGTCTTAAGTTGTAATGCCACCACTCCACTATGAATTTCAGGCTTCAATCCCTGTTGAAACCTCCTTGCCTTCTGAGCTTCAAAGCATACATAATCTGGTACAACCCTAGCCAACTCTGTAAACTTGGCCTCATACTCAGCTACGCTTCTATCACCTTGCATCAATTCTAGAAACTCAATCTCCATTTGACTCCGCACACAACCTGGGAAATACTTATCCAAATACAACTCAGTAACCCTAGCCCATGAAACAGGCCTTCTCCTACTAACGCTCTGGTTAACTCCCACTAGTAATTCACTCCATCTTTAAGAAGTAGCTTACATAATCAGTCTTAAGATTATCACTTACTTGGACAAGATTAAAAGCTTTGTCCATCTCTTTTAACCATGCTCCAGCAGCTACTGATTAGGTTCACCTTTAAACTCAGGAGGTTTAACACTCTGAAAGGGTTTGAAACTAACATTTTGATTCATTCCTTGTTGTTGTTGCTGCAACAAAAGTTGTTGCTGCTGAACCTGTTGGATTAACTGCAACTATTATTGCTGCTGCTGGCGCAACAAGTCTAGAATTTCATTTATAGTTGGATCATCCACAAAACTACTACTATTTTCTTTAGACTGGATAGCTTTCTTGGGTGGCATTTTCCTGGAATATAAAAATGAGTTTATTCAAAACATAACAAAATGTTTGACAAAAGATATCACCGTTTAAATGGTACACCTGTATCTAGAAATGCTACCCAATAAAAATACCCATATCCTTATAATATCGGGGTCCATTTACAAAAGAAATCTAGATTAACGGAACTAGCAATCATAGTAATAATGACAGTAGCAGAATCAACAATAGTTCAGGAAGACTAAAATATAAGGAAACTGATCACCATCGCACGGCTCCCCAATACCTCAGCAACTAACCAATTTCCCATCACTACCCAAGTATAACAACTGAATCGATCTGATATACAATAAAAGTTGGATGGCTATATCCGCCACTCACTATGCAGAACACACAGGTAAATCAAGTCAAATTAAGGAACACTGGCTCTACTAAGCACCGTAGTCCATATTTTCACCAACCATCTCTCTAAGGATGATTTCTGGTCACTTACACATAGTCCACCAACCACTAAATTGCTTTTCCCCAGGATAGAACTCCACCGATAGATTTTGAACCTTCGCGGTTACCTTTATTCTTAAATAACGCCTTGATATAGGACTTTCGTTCTTCCTGACAGTAACTCTTACTTGCTTTCAATAACGAAAACCATGTAATCACAAAAATTCATTATCATAAAATATCAAATGAAATTTCAAGCTCAAGGGACTCGAATAAGAAGGAACAGTAGAGAAAATGTAGGTATGATTGAGAGCAACCATACAAGTTCAGAAGATGGCCAGTCTTAGTACCGCATAGTTCATAACACATAACTCGGTGGCGTCCCACCAGACCCTTTGTCACATAGACAAACAGTCAAATCATATGCATTATTTTCCCTCAATCAATTGACTGAATCACCGAGGAAGGAAACAATGTTTAAATAAAAATTTACCAATAAGGAGGGAGAAAATTTGATTTATAATTGAACCAACAGAACCCTAAATGGCTTACTCCAAGTTCTCAACTTTCTCACAGGAAAAGTACGCAACTTATAGGATAAGAAACAATAACTCTGGAAACAAAATATGTCTCAAGAAAGGAGTATAAGGGTTCAAAGATACAACCCCCCAAAACTAATCCACATACTTCATGAAACTTGGCTGTCTTAGCAGCCACCGACTATTATCATACTATCCGAACTCACCGAGGTCATACACTCGGTCCAGTGACATCGCTTGATATGGGAAATGCGATATTTAGAAATAACGTTAGCGTCTCTTCCGCTGACACATCAATAGTCCACTTAAATGCTGAATTCTCACGATCAGACTCATTTTTCTCGAGAGGAAAACTAAAAATATCTGTTCAAACTTACCAATAATACATATATGAAGAAAACGTACTCTAGGTTAGGGCAGTTCCAGCAAATCTTCAATAAACGTCAGGGCTACGTCTCTAAAACCCTTGACCAAACTCATAGACTCGCTCCTCTGATTGAGTTGTTGACTCACATCTATATATAAACCTTCCCATACTCTTTTGACTCTACTCCTAACCTAAATCAGGGACTCAAACCTGTAGCTCTGATACCAACTGTGACGGCCTCAACCCCGGGGTCAGGAGTTGACGTCATCAACAACAATAATATAATCCAACTTAACATAAACACGACCCCTTTACCAAGATCTTTTCCAGGTTTAAGTATGATTTAGGCTACACAACTATCACAATCCACTTTACCTTATACAATCTTGACTACTAACTTAATATAGCAACTCAAAAGACCACATTTGGTCTGAACACAACTACCGCAGAAGTGCCTATCACGGGAAGAACTGGAGCTCTGCCCTGACTACCACAGAAGAATCTCCTAGGCATCTGCAATATATATATAAAACATTCTGTAAGGGCGAGCAATTAATTGCTCAGTAGTACCACTACATGAATAACAAGTAAAACGATTGAAAGTAAAGCAGTTATAGGAACAGAATTCATAACTGTTAGGAAACAAGTGAACATTGTATAAACTAGATATCAAAACTAGAATGCTCTGTAAAACAATAACATCAGTAGTGTGTTGTGTATAAATACAAGAGAATAATTCTAGCATGCCATTTTCATTTCCAAATCCACTATATAAACTACTTGTTCGGTTACAGGAACCACAAAGCCAAATCAGATAGGTACGGATATGTGAAGATAGCTGATCAGGCTATCAACACCGGACGGCTCCCACTGCCATCCCATATACCTGTTCCGGAACTCAGAGACTAGCTAGGTCTCTGACCTTCTGGACTAATCGGTTATATAGTGCGTGCAACTCTTACGCCAGCTCAATAGGCCTACTCTGGCCCCTATATATCCCATATCTGATCGTTTTATCCAGTTTTCAAAACACTTGTACCTATCTCACTTCCAAAACCATTCATTTTACCAGCACACATATAAAATCCAGTTCGCAAATCATTTCATTCGAGATAGGCACCTTTCGAAGTTACTTTTCCCCAAAACAAGTTAAAAATAGTGATTTATAACTACAGGGGATACATAACTTAAAACGTTTATGTTCCATACGAAATTAAAACATTTAGTTATTCATATGTACTGAACCATAAAAGAATGGTCAGGGGTACTTGCCTTGCAGAGCTTACGACTATCCCTGATTGACCTTGAACTGACTTGGACACTTGACTTTATCTCCTTACTATCAGACTATCCTTGATCTGACTTTCACGCTCGGATCCTTCACTTGGAACCTAGCTGCGCTTGTCGACTGATCACTAGGTTATCTTTAGTTTGACCTCAATTCCTGAGTCCCACAACTAAAACCTACAGAGTCGAAACACTCCATGTTAGACGTCTAGGTATGCTTGACATATCCTCGCTATCAACTCTACCCCAAACGATACCATAATACAACTCGTAATTATGTATACTATTATAATACATACAACAATCAGGTTCACGTACTCAAAACTCGACTCGATATCCATTTTTGGAAAAACACATATACTTGTCGCTTTAGAAACAGGGTTGTCAGCTATAATTTATAAAATATATTCTTACAACACACAGGTACATTTCGTAAAATAGGGTTATTACTTTTGGCAAAACAGTTCACCACAACATACAATCAGATTTCGTATAAAACATATATAAGTGTTTATATATACTCGTTCGACAGCCCGTAATTACCGGATACGCTCCCGTATTTCCGTAGTTCGATTTCTCGGAAATCAAGCAGCATCTCCTTTATTTATTGGCTAACCCATCGAAGCAAATCCGACGTCAATCAAAACAATCATTCAATCCAACCAATTAATCCAAATCATTCAACAACAACCGCAATCAATTACGCAATCAAAGTTTCGATACCATCTTAATAATCACAATCACTTTAACCTTTTCATTACAATTCTTACTAATTAATTAATTTGATCTAAAATATAAAACTAATTTTAGTTATTTTAAAATATTAGGACACAGAATTAAATCATCACTGTCCACCGTCCGCTCGTTGAAATTCATCGCGGACGGCGGTAAAAAAATTTCGGTGCCCGATTAATTTCGGGTTTCCATACAAATTTTTCACCGATAAATTTTAATACAGAATTTTCTGCATAACAATTTTTTCACAGATATAATCAAATAATTCCTGCATAGAAAATAAAAATATACTTGAATCGACCTTAAATTTACGGGAAACACACAGGCGCGTGTGCAGCACGCTCCGGCCACCTCACCGGAAGGAATACCGGCGGTAGTCGGAAAAGAAAAAGGGTGACAAGCACAACAGAAGCATCACGCAACACACAAACCAAACCCAACTTGTATACACATAACAAACGTATGTATATATATATATATGTGTGTGTATAGATACCCAATCAACAGGGACGAAATCAAAGCATGTAACCAGAGTTCAAGGCAACCGGAACAAAGAAAACGCGGCGGCTTAACAAGAAGAGCCAAGGCGCGATCATGAAAACAGAGGAAGCAGAGATACAGGGGAAGAAAGAGAGAACAGGGATATGGAGGAAATAAAAGATAAGGCTGGTTATATTTATCAGCCTTTATTTTTATTTTGTTACAAATATTTGAGTGGGTTCCACCAACAAGAATAAGACACGCAGCAAGAGCTTCCTAGGATATCAACACGTGTCCTATGACTGACTATAAACCCGATTTTTAATTCGTGTTTCGCAATTTACAGAACTAGGTTACTCGTAAAATAAACTCCGGAAATTATCAAAATATTTTTAAAATTTTCTAAAAATCCCGAAGCTAATAAAATAAAAATTTTCATAATTTTTAAAGCATTTTTGAAATACAACTCGTACCCGCATTTCATAATTAACGAATCGAGCTGCACTTAAAACCAATTCAGAAAATCACAAAAATAGTCTTAAAATGTTATAAATATCCCGAAGTTAATAAAAACGTAAATTTTGAAATTTTAAAATCATTTCTGTAGCGCAATTTATACCCGCTTTTCTCAAATAAACGAATCTACGCGCGGGTAAAATTAATCCCAAAAATTCCCAAAATAATTTTAAAATTCGCAGAATATTCCCAACTTATATAAATATGAATTTCACAATTTTTGGAAAATTCTGGAATTAAATGCAGATTTTACAATTTAATGTAATCAGAAAATCATATAGGGCTAAATAATTGATGAAATATTGATTTCTAAATTTTATAAAATCCCAAAAATAAATATTGTAATTATAAAACTATAAAAACAATTTTAAAGACATTTCAAATATTTATGCAAATAAATTTGCATTAAATCCACTTTTAAAAGCAAAAACAAAAATCATACCACCCAATAATTAACCACACAACTCAATACCATCCACTTGTAATCATATATACATAGTAACAAAGCAATAACCGGCTGACAGAACCCATATACATATTCTATTTATTTAATTATTCAACAATTACACACATAGATAAAAATAAAACATATATAGCTGATAAAAGCTATACACATAGATCATTCATTCAATAATTCCATAATTAAATATAAAAGTATAGGAGTCGTTACACAGATGCCCCAGCAGCAGGTAGGAACCGGAAGTAGGTGTAGTTGTAATTAGTTTATAGTGTAATGAATAAACGTGAACTAATTTATAAAACTTAGACTTTTGAAGGTTAGTACAACTTCATTTATAGGTTATTCTTATCAGGTTTGTAGTTGTAAGAAATCATGGTTTGTTATTGTATATGCTTCATATCATAACATGTGCTCGATCCTTATGCATGCAGGGGTCATATCTAGTAATTTTTCCGTTGTGTATATTATTCTTTATTTAGTAGTTAGTGACCCCCAAATCTAGACCCCGAATTTGTAGGGTGTCAAATGTGTTTCTACATCCTGCTCTCATATTGCTTGTTAAAAAGAAGGATTTGAATATTAAACATAAGGGGTGAATAACTAGTTCAAAAGCTTTTGAGGTATTTTTAATATTTGAAAACTCAGATTACCAAATATCAAAGTGTAGTAAAATAAGCAAGTAAAAATATTAAGAATATTTAGACCAATTTACTTTATGTTAATAAAGCAGATTTTTACTACAGCTTCAAGAAAAATAATGATGTTTTTTATTTTTCTTGAATTCTATTCAAGAATACTTTCTTGAGTTGGCTTACATAGAGAGAGAATAAAATTACAACCCAAAAATTCCTATATGTCCCACACACCCAAAGACCGGGTGTGCACTATAATAATAAAGCATTGTACAATACAATGTGCACACCCAATTACAGTAAGTTGTCATATTCTGTAAGGGGATATATTGCAGCTTTTTGGGGACCACTTTGATTCTATTATACGATCCTCATCTTTAGATGTGCATTTCATTTTCTTCCTCTCCAAATTTAACTGTAGGTTTGACATCTGTTCATAGACCATCTCCTTGTACAATGAGCTCTAGTGATCTATTTCTTCATTTGTGGAAATTGTACCTTCATTTGTCTTCTTGTGAAATGGATATGTGAAGATATCGTGAACTCTATTTTTCTTTACTTAATGGCAAAGTTCATTTTGGACTTCACGATATAGTACAACTCTGGACTTCATGATATAGTATAACTCGGGAGTTCACGATATAGTATCTTTCTTGACTTCATGAAATATCAAATAATTAGACTTCACGAGCTAGTACCGAATTGGACCTCACGATCTGGAACAAATTTGGACTTTACAACATACACCAAATTTGGATTTCACGATATGGCATTGAACTGGAATTTATTATATGGCTTTGATGGACTTTACGACATAGTTTTTTTGGACTTCACGTCATAACTTTGCTGGACTTCACGATTTAGACTTAGAGAAATTTTTGCAATTCATCTACTTCAAAAGTCTTCTTTCTTCAATTTGTTGCTTGAACAATCTTCATTCAACTTCTATCAAATTGATTTATTCTATGACTATTATTTATGAGAATATTTCATAGAAATCCCTAAGCTCTTATAACATTTGAGCTGTCTAAAAAAGCAAACAAGACATGTACAAAAAAACCTATCACTAATTCAAATGCTAGAATCAACATATCACTAATTCGAATGATAGAATCCATTTAGCCATGTAAAGTGACATTGTCATTTGAGTAGGCTTGTTATGATGGAATAATCATGTCATTTTCCTAACAATTAGAATTTATATTGATATGAAAATTATAGATTGAATTGAATACATAAACATAGAGACCAAAATATTGGGCTATAATTCATTAAGTTTTTTTAAAACCATTATTTACTTTAGAGTCATCACAACCTACTAGATTTATATTAAAAAAAAAACCTCTAACATGGTAGGTTTTAAAGGACATAAGTTCAAACTAGTTATTGTTTGACTCCTGAAAAAAGCAATAAAAACAAATTACTTCTGCCAAGTTCAAGGGAACTAAAATTTGAGCTACACATAACCCCTTCTTAACTCCTTTTGAGAAGATATACCATTATAGCTTTTAGCCTCCTAACTCTTGTAATCGTGTAAAATTTGGGCCTTTTATATAACTACAATTCTTTTTGTAAATGTTAGATATATTTGATAATGTCATGGCTAATATATTTTATGTTTAGATTTCAGATCTTATTTAACAGGACAAATCAGTACTTAACCGTTGATCAGTATTTATACTAGAAGTCAGGACTTAAGGATATCAGTACTTATATTATCAGGAGATAATCATCAGAAGTTAGATATCAGAACTTAAGTGCTGAAGGACGATCAGATAAGGACATTAGCTGATTAAAGGAAAGAAGATCAAGATAAACATAAGAAGAGATATGCATGAAGAAGGAGTTCCGTGAAGAATGGGATACTTGGAAGAAAAGATATCTGATTGATATATTTTAGGAAGCAGAATTATATTCCATATCAATTAGCGATTATCTTGTAACTGTGTAGTATATAAACACAGACATAGGGTTTACACTATAAGTGTTATCATATTCAAGAAGATTATTCATTGTAACCCTGGCAGCTCTCGTGATATTTGTTCATCACTGAGAGGTAATAGTTCCATACTGTAACAGAGTTTATTGTTTTAATAAAGTTTGTTTTCTGTTACTTAAGATTTTAAAGTTCGATTTGATTGTATTATACACTGTATTCACCCCCTCTACAGTGTGTGTGACCGAACAAGTGATATCAGAGCTTATCTGTTAACACACATATAGTTAAAGATCCAAACACAATCATGTCTGACACAGAAACTCCAACTAAGCCTACCAAAACTGAGGAACCACCAAAGACACAAATTCAGAGTCGGTATGAGACCATCAGAGTTCCCATACTGAGACCATCTGAATATCCCATATGGAAGGTAAGGATGACTATATTCCTGGAAGCAACAGATCCAGAATACCTTGATAGAATCAAGGAAGGGCCTCACAAACCAACCGAGCTTGCTGTTGCAGTTGCAGGTGAAGCAACAAAGACTGTACCAAAGGAAAGGAGTGATTATACTGCTGAAGATATATCATCAATTGCTAAGGATGCTAAGGTACGACACTTACTGCATAGTGCCATTGATAATGTAATGTCAAACAGGGTAATCAACTGCAAGACTGCTAAGGAGATATGGGATGCTCTGGAAACAAGGTGTCAGGGAACTGACACAATTAAGAAGAACAGGAAGACAATACTCACTCAAGAGTATGAACACTTTAATTCAAAGACTAATGAGTCATTGAATGATTTATATGATAGATTTGTCAAACTTTTGAATGATTTGTCATTGGTTGATAAAGAGTATGATCTTGAAGATTCAAACCTTAAATTCCTGTTAGCTCTTCCTGAATGCTGGGATTTGAAGGCAACAACAATAAGAGACAACTACAATCTTGATGAAACAACTCTTGATGAAATCTATGGAATGCTCAAGACTCATGAACTTGAGATGGAACAAAGAAGCAAGAGGAAAGGAGGAAAGTTAAGGACAGTTGCTCTTAAGGCTGAAGAAGAATTCCTCAAGGAAAGACAAGGGTAAAGCTCTTGTTATAAAGTCTGATACTGAGTCATCAAGTTCTGAAAGTGATGATGACTCAGATTCTGAAAGCTTTCCTGAGACTGATGCTGATGAGGAGATGATGAAGCTGTGTGCTCTTATGGTGAAAGGAATCACAAAGATTGCATACAGGAAGTTCAGGAAGGGAAAGAAGTTTTCCAGGAAAGGCATAAGTTCTGATAAGAAGAATTTCAGAAGATCTGAAGGCAGAGGAGGAAAGTCTGACAGAGGAGATTATACCAATGTTAAATGCTATAACTGTGGTGAGAAAGGCCACATATCTCCTGATTGCAAAAAGGTAAAGGGTGACAAAGGCAAGGCTCTTTTCACAAAGCAGAAAAGCTGGACAGACACCTCAGACTCTGAAAGTGAGGAGAACTATGCATTAATGGCAAATGCTGATAAAGAAAGTGATGAGAGCAGTTCTGAAGCTGCTGAAACAAAGGTACCTCAGACTACTTATGCTTTTCATACTGATGATATTAATGAGTTGAGAAGATATCTTAAAACCATGTTTGTTAGTTATAGAGATCAAACTTTAACATGTGAAAGATTAACTTCTGAAAATCTTGCTTTTAAGAAAAGAAATGATTTCTTAGAAAAAGAGTTAGTCATGTTTCATCAAACTCAGAAGGATAGAGATGATGCTTTCTATGTTAGGGATGAAGTGCTAAAAATGAATGAATCTCTAAAAACTGAGTTAAAAAAGGAAAGAGAGATTATCAGAACTTGGACTAATTCTGGCAAAACAACTCAAAATTTGCTAAGTAGTGGAAACTGGAAAGAGGGCTTAGGTTATGGAGATGATAAGAATGATAAAGGAACTGAAGAAATTAAGCCTGTTGTTAAGCAAAAGCCAAAGTTAAAACCTGTTAAGTTTGTAACTGTAAAGTCTAAAAATGAGAAATCAGAAGTTAAAGAGGAATTAACTTCTGACAAACTAAAACAGGAAAAGACAGCTGAAGTAAACATAGACTTAATGACAAAGAAGCAGCTTAAGCATAAGCTGAAAGATGTTAAGAATGCAAACAAGGTAAAATCACCTAGGAAAAATAGGAATGGAAAGGAAGGTGTGAATAAAAGCAATAATTATAAACCTATTCCTGATGCTCCTAGGAAAACATGTCATAACTGTGGAAGTTCTAATCATCTGGCTTCTTTTTGCAGGAAGAATAAGAATATTAACTCCTTACCTTCAAAATCAGGAGTTAAGAGTCAGTCTGTTAAATACAAACCACAAAATCCTTGTTTTCATTGTGGTAGTTTATGGCATTCCATTTATACTTGTAAGGAATATCATAGTTTGTACTATGCTTATTATCAAATAAAACCTTCTTTGAAGAAAGTTTCCATTGTTCCTTCTAGTGTAAATTCGGATTCAAAGTCTGATAATGTAAGTTCTGAAAAGAAAAATGTTAACATAAACTCTGATGCTAAATCCGCTGCAAATGTTAACAAACTTAATAAGACCAAAGGATCCAAGCAAGTCTGGGTCCTTAAAACTAATAATTAGTGGTCTTTGTGATTGGAGGGCAACAGGAAAAATATTCTAGTTCTGGACAGTGGATGCTCAGGACATATGACTGGAAATAAGGCCCTGCTATCAGACTTTGTGGAGAAAGCTGGCCCAAGTGTTTCCTATGGAGATGGCAACATTGGAAAAACATTGGGATATGGCAATATCAATCTTGGGAATGTCATAATTAAAGATGTAGCTCTAGTCTCAGGACTTAAACACAATCTGCTGAGTATAAGTCAAATCTGTGACAAAGGTTATCATGTTGATTTCTTTGAAGAACACTGTGAAATTGTGAGTAAATCTAAAGGCAAAGTTGTTCTGAAAGGATACAAGCGTGGTAACATTTATGAAGCTAAGCTTTCAACAAGTACTGATGGTTCTGCAATCTGTCTGATGAGTAGAGCATCAATTGAAGAAAGCTGGAATTGGCACAAGAAACTCTCTCATTTAAATTTTAACAATATAAATGAACTGGTCAAGAAAGATCTTGTGAGAGGATTGCCAAAGTCAGTATTTGCTCCTGATGGTCTTTGTGATTTATGTCAGAAGGCCAAACAAAGAAAATCTTCATTCAAGGGCAAGACTGAATCATCAATTCTTGAGCCTTATCATCTATTACATGTTGATCTATTTGGTCCAGTGAATGTCATGTCTATTGCAAAGAAGAAGTATGCGTTGGTCATAGTGGATGAGTTCACCAGATACACATGGGTGTATTTCTTGCACACAAAAAGTGAAACTGCATCTATCTTGATTGATCATGTCAAACATCTGGATAAATTGCTCAAAGATTCTGTGAAAATCTTAGGGAGTGATAATGGCACTGAGTTCAAGAATTTGATGATGGAAGAGTTCTGCAAAAACCATGGAATAAAGCAGGAATTTTCTGCTCCTGGAACTCCACAGCAAAATGGAGTTGTTGAAAGGAAGAATAGAACTCTCATTGAAGCTGCACGTACAATGCTTGAAGAAACAAATCTTCCAACCTATTTCTGGGCTGAAGTTGTGCAGACTGCTTGTTTTACTCAAAATGCAACACTTATTAACAAGCATGGAAAAACACCATATGAGATGGTGAAGAAAAAGAAGCCAAATCTGAAGTACTTTCATGTATTTGGATGCAAGTGTTTTGTTCTCAAGACTCATCCTGAATAGCTATCCAAGTTTGATCTAAAAGCTGATGAAGGAATCTTTGTTGGATATCCACTTTCAACAAAAGCCTTCAGAGTCTATAATTTGAGAACAAAAGTGGTCATGGAATCTATCAATGTCTCTTTTGATGAAAAGAAGATTACTGGTCTTGAAGATTTCATTGATCATGATCAGCTGAGATTTAAAAATGAAGACTCAAATTCTGATACTGAAAATCCTGACAGTCTAAGTCCTGATACTGTAAACTCTGATGGATTAAACTCTGATGTTATTGAAACTGTGGTGACTACATCAAAGGAAGATGCACCAATTCAGGGGGAGCATACTCAAGATCCTACCACATCTCAAAAAACATCAGAACATACATCTGGCTCTTCAAGTTCTGATTCGTCAAGTTCTGATAAGCCAAGTTCTGATAGTGCTGAAAATCTAAATTCTGAAGAATCCAACTCAGAGAGCATAGTTTCAGGGGGAGCATCAGAAAATGAAAATGAAGACAGCATGGATCATGTGGGAGCATCCAGTTCTAGAGAAAACCTTCCATCTGCAAGAAAGTGGACAAAGTCACATACACCTGATTTGATAATTGGAAATTCTGATGCAGGTGTCAGAACTAGAACATGTACTTCAAATGAATGTATTTACAATTCTTTTCTCTCTCAGACTGAGCCAAAGAAAGTGGAAGAAACTCTTCAAGATGCTGATTGGGTGCAAGCAATGCAGGAAGAGTTAAATGAGTTTAAAAGAAACAAAGTCTGGACCCTAGTGCCAAGACCAAAGGATAGATCTGTTGTTGGTACAAAGTGGGTATTCAGAAACAAAACTGACAGTGATGGCATAATTACAAGGAATAAGGCAAGGCTGGTTGCAAAAGGATATTCTCAACAGGAGGGAATTGATTATGATGAAACATTTGCACCAGTTGCTAGGTTAGAAGCCATAAGGATATTTTTGGCTTATGCTGCTCACAAAAAGTTTACTGTCTTTCAAATGGATGTGAAAAGTGCTTTTCTCAATGGAGAATTGGAGGAGGAAGTATATTTTGAACAACCTCCAGGCTTTGTAGATTCCAAATATCCAGATTATGTCTACAGGCTTGATAAAGCACTTTATGGACTTAAGCAAGCTCCTAGAGCATGGTATGAGACTTTAGCTCAGTTTCTTCTGGAAAGTGGATTCAACAGAGGAACAATAGACAAAACACTGTTCTACCTCAACCATGGAAAGGACTTACTTCTCGTCCAGATTTATGTTGATGATATCATTTTTGGGTCTACAAATGACAGACTTTGCAAGAAGTTTGCCAAACTGATGCAGTCAAGATATCAGATGAGTATGAATGGGGAACTTAGCTATTTTCTGGGCCTTCAAGTCAAGCAGAATGACGTAGGCACTTTTATTTGTCAAACTAAGTACACCAGAAACTTGCTAAAGAAATTCGGAATGCAAGATTGTTCAAGTGCATCCACTCCCATGGCCACTGCAACAAAACTGGATAAGGATACTGGTAAATCAGTAGATATTACTGTTTATAGAGGTATGATTGGCTCTCTACTCTATCTAACTGCTAGTAGACCTGATATCATGTATGCTACTTGTCTTTGTGCAAGATTTCAAGCAGATCCAAGAGAACCTCACTTAACAGCTGTGAAAAGAATCTTTAAGTATCTTAAAGGAACAGCTGATCTGGGATTGTGGTATCCTAGAGAATCAGATTTTAAACTAATAGGTTACTCAGATGCAGATTTTGCAGGTTGCAAAATTGACAGGAAAAGCACAAGTGGAAGCTGCCAATTTTTTGGAGGCAGATTGGTTTCTTGGTTCAGCAAGAAACAAAAGTCAATTTCCACATCAACTGCAGAAGCAGAGTATATTGCTGCAGGAAGCTGTTGTGCACAGATTCTTTGGATGAAGAATCAGTTACTGGATTATGGGTTAACTTATTTCAAAATCCCTATTTACTGTGATAATCAAAGTGCTATTGCTATGACAGGTAATCCAGTTCAACACTCTATGACAAAGCACATTAGTATCAGGTACCACTTCATAAGGGAACATATGGATGAAGGTACAGTGGAATTGCACTTTGTTCCAACAGATCAACAACTAGCAGATATCTTCACAAAACCACTGTGTGAAGTCACTTTTACAAGATTGGTAAATGAACTTGGAATGGTTTCAGGTTCTTTTTCTAAATCTGTCTAGTTTTGTTCTGTTTCATTTGACTTTATGATCAGTATTTACAGAATGTAATCTCTTTGTATATTCTGTGATTAATTGAAATAAGCGTTCAAGTACTGATTGTTGTCTGATATATGTTTCTAAACTCTGATAAGTGATATATCTGTTTAAGTAACTATTCAATACTATGAGGATAACTGTGCTATATACTGACCTAGTACTCTTCAATAAACAGATGATCCCATATCAGAAGTAATTATTTCTGTGGAAATCTTATGTCACAAGCAAATTCTGATAATTGAGCTTAGTTGAGTTTACTTTGTTTATCTTATTACTAAGCCACAAATTAAAATAATGCTACTCATCTATTAAGTTCTGATACAAGTAAAACTGCTGAATGTACTAAGTGCTGATAAACCTCACTTATCACAAGAAAAAGCAAAAAGGATCAAAGAATAAAATCAGGTACTCCTTTGAGATCTAGAGTAAAAATGTGGAAGGGACGACCCAAGTGCATTGCTGGTATTAAGTAAATATGCATTAGAAAAGCAAAATATTTTCTTGGTGAGTTTTCACACTCTATGATTACTGGAGAAATACTCTGATAATAGCATAAATTCTGATAAGCAGTCGTGACTCACTTACACCGAGAAGCCACTGTAAAATAGAATTTAAAAAGATGCATAAAATTAGCACAAAACAGTTGAGGTGGACTCAAGCATGAACTCATTCATCTGTAGGTTTCTGGATAATGACAGCTCTTTAGCAAAATTTTAGTTATGCCTTATTTCTAAGATGTACTGAAGTGAATCAGACTTTACTCCTTGTCTGGAATTTAGCTTAATGCACACACTAATCACTCCATCTGAATGATGAAAATTACTGTGGTGGTCTATGTTATTTTAGATAAACAGTCATTGTGTCATTTTGCACTAACTCTGAGGACAAGTTCTGCTTGCATATTCTGATGATTAATTTCTAAAGAGTATAACTCAGACCTTGTATGAGGATTTACTCAGATAGGCATTCCTTTTTCGAGTTAAGAAATTATGTTCTGATGACTGTTAAGTTCTGATATAAGTCTAAGTTCTGATATTACAGTCTAATTCTTTACTTAACTTATCTGTGGATAAAATTTGATAACAGTCTCGGTTCAAACTAGAATATATTGAACATCTACAAAGTCTTCACTCAACTACTCATGCAGAGCTACACAAGATTCAGGAAGAATTTATCAAACAGGAACAAGTTTGGAAAATTGATAAGAAAAAGTTCTTCCAACCTACCATTGACAGGATTGCTTATATTGAGAAGACTCAAGATCATCAACAAGCTCAGATTGATGATATTCTGAAAAATCAAGCTTCTCAGCAATCACAACTGACTGAAATCCAATCCTCAGTGGAATTGCTTATCTCTCTTCTACTACTTGCTGATGCCAAAAAGGGGGAGAAAGTAATTAAGTCCAAATGCAAGACTGACAAGACACTGACAGGGAAGGATGATGAAAAAGATGATCAAGGAAACCCTGGAAAGGGTAGAGGTCATAGTCAAGGTAGAAGATTCACATCAAGAAAAACTGAAATCACAAGTCACAGGACAAGTTCTGATACTGGGAAAAGAATAAGTTATGCTGCTGGTAAAAGGATAAGTTCTGATGAACTTTTAGATCTTGATGAGGAAATGTCAAGACAGTTATTTCTTCAGGAAATCCAGGAATGGACTTGGAAAGTTTAATGGAAGAAGAAGCCAGGCTTAAATCAGAGAAAGTCACATCTAAATCTGAAGCTTCTGGTAAAAAGCCACTTCTAAAACTCAAAGGCATTGTGATCAAAGAAAGGACATATACTGAAGCAACATTTGTTAGATCATAACCACAGATAGATCCAAGATCCAAGGGTAAAGAAAAGGTTGGTGAACCTATCAAGGTTTATGTGCCTCCAGAGGATGAAGAAATTACTGATGAAAAGGATAATCTTGCTCTGACTTCAAGAAAAATTCTTAAAACAACCTCTGACATGGCTCAAGTTGTTCAGAGTCAAGAAATTGTAAGTTCTGATATTCAGAAGAAGCAAGTAACCTCTGACATAGCTCAAGTTAACTTGATATCAAAAGATAGACCAAAGACACTCCTACCATGATTCACTAAAGCAAAATAGACTCAACCTTTGAAGACTACTGCAAGTGGTTTTGAAGCTAGAGTAGTTACTGGAAAGGAACAAGAGATAAAACTGGATTGGGAAGTGCTGATGAAAGAAGAATACATAACACTACCAATGTTCCAACTTCCTTGAGTGAACCAGGTATTGGAGCAACTCCTGAGAGATTGAATCAACTGGAATCTGTACAGATGGTTTACCATACCTACTTGAAAGAATACATCATGTTGTATTTCATGACAGGTGGTAGGGTTTGTCATATAAGACAAAATGCCATTCCATTGAAGTATTTTGAAGAATTGGAGCATGTACTATTCTTACTTCAAGTGGATGACAGAATAACAGGAACTGTTGCAAACTATTTGAAAGAACAGATTCAGAGACAAAAAAATCTTTATTCTGTTAAGTCTGACAGCACATACGTTCCAAAGTACAGAGATCACAATGGTGATATAGTTGAAATGAAGCCCAACACTGCTAAGATTATAACTACCTTTCTGGGGTACAGGGCTGTTGAATTCAATCTTGAGTCTGATAAAGCTTATTTGATCAGACTGGATCAGGATATAAGAAAAGCAAAGATCAATGATCTCAGAGCTGCAATCTTTCAAATTGGTGAAGATACTGCAGAGCTTAAAGATGCCAAAAGGAGAATGATTGATGAACTCAGATATGCTGAGAAATGTTTGTTGAAGAACTATCTCAGAACAACTCCTGACATCAGAGAGATCAGATGATGAAGCCAAGTCGAAGATCTACAACTGCTTAAATTGTGATATTTGTACAGACTGAAGTTGCTATCAGAAGTTGAATATTGGTAAAGCTTTAAGGGCTGTAAGTTGTAGTTATCTAGTCTAATTCTCATGCATTTGTACTTAATGTTTTTGACATCATCAAATATCTGTTAAACTTGTATATTATGCTAATTTACAAGTTGGGGGAGATTGTTAGATATATTTGATAATGTCATGACTAATATATTTTATGTTTAGATTTCAGATCTTATTTAACAGGATAAATCAATACTTAACCGTTGATCAGTATTTATACTGGAAGTCAGGACTTAAGGATATCAGTACTTATATTATCAAGAGATAATCATCAGAAGTTAGATATCAGAACTTAAGTGCTGAAGGACGATCAGATAAGGACAGTAGCTGATTAAAGGAAAGAAGATCAAGATAAACATAAGAAGAGATATGCATGAAGAAGGAGTTCCGTGAAGAATGGGATACTTGGAAGAAAAGATATCTGATTGATATATTTTAGGAAGCAGAATTATATTCCATATCAATTAGCAATTATCTTGTAACTGTGTTGTAACACCCCCAGATCCGGGGTCAGGGATCCGGGTTGTCACGGTCTTTCTTTCCACAATATCACTTCACTTAATTAATAATAAATAACCTCATGCTGTGACCCCACACTAACACACACCACAACCCGTTATAGTCTCAGAGATGAAATTGAAATAAGTACAAGTCTTTGAATCCACAATTTAAAATTATTACAACCCAAAATGATTACTTGATAATTTACAGTTAATTGCCATTATCTGCCACAAGTTATAATTATACATAATTTGATTCTCAAAAGTAGATGGTCTGAACTACAATGGATCTACCTCTGCAGCTATAGCAGCTACAACATCATCGGGAAGACGCGGGACGCTTCCCACGCGCTTGCGCTGGGTCTGCTGGAGTCTGGCCATCTCTCCTAACTGTTGTTGTGTGATGAAGAAATAAAGCAAGAGTGAGCCTTACAGCTCGCAAGATAATATGTAGTGATAACAATAATACAAGTATCTAAATGGATACTTACTAGAATCTTTATCGTGTGTAAGATAATTACTTACTAGATATAAGTAAAAACAAGGAATGAAGTTACCAATACTTCCCCACACTTATATCATTTATAAAGCTACTTGAACTATCACCGTTCAAAGTATTATAAGATTCACGAGGTCATCCCATAGATGAGACCACAAATAAAACTTGAAAATATTTGATCTTTGAAATATTTTGAAAAGAGATGAAGTTACGAGATACTTCATTCAATGGATACACCAATAAAAATGTTTGACCCTGTCAATGCTTCGGCAACCACCCATTAGTAGCCTTTCGATCGAAATGCTACGGGTAGTGTTGCAGAATTATCCAAATGGATGATGAACTCATTACGGGAGTTTACCGCGCCAGGAAGACCACTTACGATGATCAGTCGTAGTAGTACAACCCCACCATTTTCTACATGTAGAGGAGAACCTGTCGGATTTACTTGTCAACCGAACACTGAACTCCTAAGGAATGGACCGCCTTAGCGGAACTTCCAGGCCATTTGGGCCAATATAATAAGGCTGGGTCGGCGCTACTCGACCACTTACGCCACTCCTAGTTCAGATGAAATCCATGACTCTGAAACGTAAAGCTCGTTTCCCCCTTTCCCCAAGTAGAAACTTGTTGATACGGCTCCAACAAGAAGTCGTATCTAGTTGGAAAGGAAAACTCACCGATATTTCCCAGGCGATGCCTGTTAATGGATTAACTTGTTCCAAGAATTTTACTTCCCGAATATTGGGTAAGTAATCAAAAACTCTTTTACCAAGACAGCAACCTTGTTGCGAATATAAAACACACCACCGAGCTGGATCCCCCATGTTTTGAGCGAGTATTTAAATCCCCTTTTTTTTAAAGGAAGATCTTAAATATAAAAATAGTTTTGGGATCCGCTCTAACTTTTGAAAATCATTTTAAAGACTCGAAAACACTTTAAAGAGTGTTTGGAGTAAAACTGATTTAATGAAGTAAATCAGTCCCCAGAATATTTAGAAAATGACTGAATGTTAATATTTAAAATAATATTCCCATAAAGAATAATCTTTATAAAAATAATTGAAGTAGAAGTATTAAAACTTATACTTGAAACGAGTATTAAATAACCAAAGATATACTTATATGAAAGTACTATCTTTATTTGAATAATCGAAAATAAGTTTGATTATTAACACCTTATTCTTTAATAAAATAAAGAATATATTTCAGCAAATAATCGGAGTCATAGATCCTCAAATGAATATTCAAATAATATTCATTAAATAATATAAACTGAGTCATAAGCCCTCGAATGAATATTCAAATAATATTCAAATAAATAAATAAAAGGAGTCATACGCCTTCGAATAATATTCGAAATAATATTCAATAATAAAATAAAGTTTAAAGTTATCGAATAAACCTTATTCGATTAATAGTTTGGAAAAACTATAACCATATATATATATAAATATATATATATATATATCCATATCCATATATACAAAAATCTACTCGGGATCCTCGACTCCTGGTTTTAGAAAATATTTTCACCTTTTGGGTCCCTATACTAAGGGTATATGCAAATTACTGCTATTCTCTAGCATAGGTATTATCAACTGAACCAACAAATATATTTGGCAAGAATATGAAACAGGCATGCATATATACCATATCACATGCTACAATATATCGCAAAAATTTGCTAATAACCAATATGCATTTATCGCAAGATCATGCATATACAAATGTATACATCACAACAACAGTATAACGGATAGAATACTTGCCTGAGCGACTTGGGGGTGAGAAAGGCTCGGGACGAGTCTGGTAACCTATAAACAACAAGTAAGTTGGAATTAAACCAAAATCACTTGTAAATCTATACTTTAACTAACTTAGACTCTAACGCTTGTTTTGCGCTCACCGATTCGCTTAAGTCACTCGGGTACCCTCGGCTCCACCATTTTTAATAATTTAACCTTTACGAGTTTTAAAGCGATTCCTTCGCGAATGTCTTACCAACTGCCTAACACACTTACCATAAATGTTTCATACATTAATTAACCCTTTTTGGTCTTTAACCTACATTTCAAAGTAAGGCGAGGGAAAAAGTTTCGTTCGCGAAATGTCGTTACTTGAAACGGTCGTTTCTCCTAAACCGTGCATCGGAATCGAACGAACTATATATCAAAACGAAGCTCGTAACATGAGCTATCTAAACATGGCAGTGGTCATAATCTAGCAGGGGGTTCTCGGGTCCTAATGCTATGCACAAAAACAGTCCAAAGAAAATCGGACGTTACGACGGCTATGTTTACGCGATTTCCCAATTTTAAACCATACAAAACCAACCACAAACCAACCTCAAATCCAACACACAACAAACATCCATCCTTATCACCTCATAACAACCCCAACCAATTCAATTTAATCATTCATACTTATGCTTAAACTTAACTTTAATCATACTTAAGTTCCTTTAAATCAAAACCACAACAATTACCATTCCATTTCACTACCATTCCAAATCCCAAACTCTAAATCATAACAACAAACTACAATATCAACCCACTAATCAAAATCATCTTATAATATATAGGAATCTAGGGTTTGGAGATGGTATACCTTCCTTGAAGTGGTGGGTGGAGCTAGGAAGCCTTAAGAAGCTTTGAGAAGTCTTAAGAATGCTTGGATCTTCAAGAAAACAAGAAAAAGTTCAAGTTAAAAACTTGAAAACACTATTCATTGTCTTCTTCTTTGATTAAATGAAGAAGATTGAGAAAGAATTAATGGCTTAAACTCATGATATAGTCCTAACTAAGCATGAAGATGATTAGGGAATTATCTTACCAATTTAGGAGGCTTGGATCTTGAGTTTTGAAATTCTATGCCTTTAAAAATGCTAAAAGCCGAGAGCAAATGAAGAACTCATGCCTTGGTTGCTTTTGATTTTTGATGAGAATGATTTTTACTTGGCTTGGTTGACTTGTTTTGTATTTGATTTAGTCAATTACTTTCTTGCCCTTGAAATTGTGTGGTTACAAAGCTACCACACCTCCTTCCTTCCCATGTCATGCTTATGTCATCCTCATGATGTCATCCTCCCTTCCTTGTCCTCTTTCTATTGGTTGGATGACATCATTCCCCCTAATCCCTTTGATTAACTTCCTAATCGTTTGCCTAATGACCGCTGATCTGTTATACGGTTTGCTTAACTTTCGTTCTCGTTTATCGTTTGAAGGATCATACCCGGGATCTTATTACTTAGGTTCCCTTAACCTTTCTCAATACATTATATTCCTTTTTATGATCCTCTATTATAATCCTTTAATTTAAATCCTTTTTATCCTGTTACCTTATACTAAATTCTCTCCGTATCTTGTGGATTTCCGGGAAAAACCAAAGTGTTCGGAATTGGATTCTGACGATCTTTACATACACTTATATACTTCATAGAGTACTAATAATATCCCAGAATATCCATAACAGAACCCCTACATAGTGTGGCATGAAAAGTTTCTTCATTCAGCTAAAACACTATTCACAAGGGTTACAAAAAGTTGAAAATTTTGGGGTTATTACAGTCTCCCCTCCTTAAAAGGATTCCGTCCCGGAATCAAACAGAAAATAAATGGGGGTACTTTTCTAGCATTGTGCTCTCTAGTTCCCAAGTTGATTCTTCCACATTATGATTCTGCCATAGTACTCTGACTAGCTTGATCACTTTGTTCCGAAGCACCTGCTCCTTCTTATCCATAATCCTTACTGGCTTCTCCACGTAAGTTAGATCTGGCTGCATATCCACCTGCTCGTACTCCACTATGTGCCTGGCATCCCGATGATACCTCCTTAGCAATGACACATGGAACACGTTATGAACTTGTTGCAAATTAGGGGGTAGGGCTAGCTCGTAAGCTAACTTTCCAATCCGTCTTAATATCTCAAAAGGTCCAATGTATCTTTGGCTTAGTTTTCCTTTCTTTCCGAACCTCATTAATCCCTTCCAAGGGGATACTTTCAACAGTACTAAGTCCCCTACTTCATATTCCTTGTCCTTTCGGGCTAGGTCTGCGTATTTCTTTTGTCTGTCTTGGGCTGCTACAAGTCGCCCTCTGATAAGATCCACTATATCTTTGGTCCTTTGGACCACTTCGGATGCTAGCATGAAAGCTATTATTATAAGAAAACTCGATCAACGGCAAGTGATCATCCCAACTTCCTTTAAGGTCTATTGCACAGACTCTCAACATATCCTCTAGTGTCTGGATGGTCCTTTCACTCTGTCCATCCGTTTGGGGATGGTACGCGGTACTCATATTTAACTTGGTCCCCGCACACTCCTGAAAGCTCCTCCAAAATCTGGAGTTGAACCTAGGGTCTCGGTTTGAGACAATGGACGCTGGGACTCCATGTCGCGTCACTATTTCCTTAAGGTAAATGTCCACCAGTCTATCGACTGTGTATCTCTCATTGATAGGAATGAAATGAGCTGACTTTGTCAGTCGGTCTATAATTACCCAACTGGCGTTGTGATTGGCTTTCGTCCTTGGCAAGCCTACAACAAAATCCATCGCTATCTGTTCCCATTTCCATTCGGGAATCTCCAGGGGTCGCAAAAGTCCACTGGGTCTCTGGTGCTCTGCCTTTACTCTTTGGCAAGTCAAACACTTGCTTACCCATTCTGCTATGTCCCTCTTCATGTTGGGCCACCAGTAATATTCCTTCAAATCCCTATACATCTTGGTACTTCCTGGGTGAATGGAATACCTTGAATTATGGCTTTCATCCAAAATCTCATCTTTAAGTTCTTGAACATTCGGAACCCAAATTCGGTAGGAGTACCTCATTATCCCTTTATCATCTTTCTCAGTATGGATCTCCTCTCCAGTCATTGACTCTCTGCCTTCATTCATTATTTTCTCCTGGCACAATCTGATCTTTTCCAATAACTCTGGCTGCATTGAGATCTCAAAAAGCTTTTCAGTTCCGGTTCCGATTACCTTTACTTCTATTTCCATTTTCTCAAAATCCCTTATCAACTCTTCCGAAGTCGTTATCATTCTGAGTCTTTCCTTTCTACTGAGGGCATCAGCCACCACATTGGCTTTCCCTGGATGATAGAGAATCTCACAATCATAGTCCTTGATTAGTTCTAACCATCTCCTCTGGCGCATGTTGAGCTCTTTCTGCGTAAATATGTACTTGAGGCTCTTATGGTCTGTGAAAATCTCGCATTTCTCTCCATACAAGTAGTGCCTCCAAATTTTTAAAGCAAATACTATTGCCGCGAGCTCAAGGTCATGAGTAGGATATCTAACCTCGTATTCCTTCAGTTGTCTCGACGCATACGCAATAACTTTACCGTGCTGCATAAGCACACATCCTAATCCTTTGTGCGACGCGTCACTATATATCACAAAATCTCCTTTTCCGTCCGGCAATGCCAATACCGGAGCCGTTATCAACCTTTTCTTTAATTCCTGAAAACTGTTCTCGCATTCCTCCGTCCATTCAAACTTCTCTGTCTTACGAGCAAGTCGTGTCAAAGGGGCTGCGATCTTCGCAAAGTCCTGTACGAATCTACGATAGTAGCCGGCCAATCCTATGAAACTCCTTACCTCTGTGGGTGTGGTTGGCCTTTCCCAATTTGAGACCGCCTCTATCTTGGAGGGGTCGACCAATACTCCTTCTTTATTGATCACATGTCCTAAAAACTGTACTTCATTCCGCCAGAATTCACACTTCGAGAATTTGGCATATAACTGTTCCTCTCTGAGTATTCCTAGAGCTATCCTCAAATGCTCTGCATGTTCTGCCTCAGTCCTTGAGTAGATCAAAATATCATCGATAAAAACTATCACACACTTGTCCAAGTACTTCTTAAATACTCTATTCATTAAATCCATGAAAGCCGCTGGGGCGTTGGTTAATCCAAAGGACATTACCAAGAACTCATAATGCCCATACCTGGTACGGAACGCTGTCTTGGAAATATCTTCGGGTTTAATCTTTAGTTGGTGATATCCAGTTCTCAGGTCGATCTTGGAAAAATAAACAGCATCCTTTAGCTGGTCGAACAGATCGTCTATTCTAGGTAATGGGTACCTGTTCTTTATGGTTAGCTTGTTCAACTCTCTATAGTCGATGCACAACCTCATGCTCCCATCTTTCTTCTTAACAAATAAAACTGGTGCTCCCCACGGAGACACACTGGGTCTTATCATACCCTTATCCAAGAGTTCCTGCAATTGGATAGCTAATTCCTTCATTTCTAACGGGGCTAACCGGTAAGGTGCTTTTGAAACTGGCGCCGTCCCTGGGGCCAACTCAATAGCAAATTCAATCACTCTATCGGGTGGTAATCCCGGAAGGTCTTGGGGGAATACATCTTCAAATTCGTTGACTACTGGAATATCTTGTAAGTTGGGCACCTCCTTCTGCGTGTCCACCACATAGGCTAGGTAAGCCTCACTTCCTTTTCGTAGCATCCTTTTGGCCTGGGCCATAGTCAAAAATTTATGCGTCTGCCTCTTTCCTCTAAATATAACTTCTTTCTTCCCTGGGACATTTAACTTAACTTTCTTCCCTTTACAGTCTATCTGAGCATCGTTGCTAGATAGCCAGTCCATTCCCAAAATCACATCAAACTCCCCTAATTTAAAAGGAATCAGATCAACACTGAAAGATTGCTCCCCTATGCCTATCTCACAGGCGGGGTGAATCTGGTTAACAGGAATAATTTCATGATTGGCTATTTCTACTTGTAAGGGTTCTATCAAGGGTTTAGCCTTAAGTATTAACTTACGCGCAAAGTCCCTTGATATAAAAGATTTAGTTGCTCCCGAATCAAATAAAACATTTGCACTGACTGAATTTAGAGAAAGGGTACCTGCTATCACATCTGAATCTTTCATAGCATCCTGGACTGTCATGTTGAAAGTCCTCGCAGTAGGTGGCTTATTAGAAGCAGCCCTGCTTGCTCCCGAAGCTGCTGGTTTGTTCATTGGGCATTCTCTCTTCCAATGACCTGGGCGTCCGCACTGATGACAAGTGGTGGTTGGAATGACGGCAGGGGCTGACGAAGGGCATTTGTGAGAATAGTGGCCCACTTGCCCACACTTAAAGCAGGTTACTGGCTTTCCTTTACACTCCCCAGTGTGATTCCTTCCACATATGTTACAGGCTGGCAATGGGGGTCGAGACTGGTTGGAATAGGACATTCTTGACTTCTGGCCGCCCTGGCTCACACTCACACTCATTGGTCGCTTAAACCCAGTGTTCCTTCCTGGCAGGGACACTGCTCCTCGATTAAATCTAGTTGGGAAGCTCCTTCCTGCGGAACCTCCACCCATGCTCATACTTTTCCTCTTTATTCCTTTCTTCTCTCTTTCTTTCTGCATCTGTTCACTTCCGACTTCTACAATCGTTGCCTTTTGCACCAGAGTGGCATAGTCCGTAAGCTCAAGGATTGCCACCCTATTCTGAATCCATGGTTTCAGTCCCTGCTGAAACCTCCTAGCTTTCTTTTCCTCGGTGCTCACAAACTCCGGCACAAACCTTGATAACTCAGTAAATTTCGCTTCGTACTCTGCTACAGACAAGTTATTCTGCTTTAGCTCCAAGAACTTGAGCTCCATCTGGTTTTCCATAAACCTCGGGAAATACTTTCCCAGAAACAACTGACTAAATCTCTCCCAGGTTATAATAGCATTTGTCTCCATGTTTTTCTTGGCCTCCCACCAGTAGTTAGCTTCTCCTTTCAGAAGGTAGGTAGCAAATACAGTTTTCTGTGCCTCATCGATACTCAAAATCTCAAAAGATTTCTCCATCTCCTTTAACCATGCCCTTACCTCAACTGGGTCGGCTGATCCGTGGAACTCAGGGGGCTTAAGGGACTTAAAAGCCCTGAAAGAGTTTGCCACAGCATTGTTACTTCCTTGAGGGGGTGGGTTGGGTTGACGTTCCAAATTCTGCCTTAGGAGTTGCATGAACTGGCTCATGGGATCCATGCCTGGGTTTGGTACTGGTTGCTCAACCTCGGTTTCTCCTTCTTCAGCCTCTATCTCAAATCCCTCAACATCATATGTTTCCTCTTCCTCTTTATACAGGGAGTCATCCTGTTCCACATAATCCTCATCTTCCTCTTCACTGTGTTCTTGGTTTCTATTGTCCTAATTATGGCTTCCCTGGTCCTCAGATCCAGGGTTCGCCCTAGTTCCAATCTTTCTTGGCGGCATGATTCTGATAATAATAAAAACAATTATTGGGAAAATTCAACGTTAGGTCACAGTCATATACAACATTGTGCCTTGCACAGCTCTTATAATGGGGAGAACGTATATCGCAATTCTATTATTTTAAGAAAGTTTTAATACGAAGTGCAGTAATAATAATGATAAAACAGTGATCCCGTCACTATGGAACTGAACTGAAAGGAAACAAATATATACATAATGCGAGAAATACATAGTTTGATCTGGTCAAAAGTACAACAGTGCTACAGTCATCTATCCCTAAAGTGATACACAAGAGTCTATCTGTCTAGTCAGAAAAAGGGATGCTATATACAAGTCAACTATCCCGTAAAATTGGCTCTTACTAAGGCCTCGGCTAACTAGACAACTAGACTATTCCATCATCAATCCTGAATCACACACCGGAGTGGGTCAGCTCCCAAACCCTTTCCATCGCACGACGGAAGATATAGTCGGCCTGCCGCCTGGAGATCCTACCATGCCTGTCCCCCTGGAGCGCTCTGAGCCTCGCTCGGGATGTGAGCTCTATCCCCGTAAGCTCCCTCCTCAAGGATCGGGGTATAGAAGCCCTGGTCTCATAAGCTCGGGTACGCCTACCCGCCCTCTCTGCATCCAACTCCCTCCTGGCCTCATCTAGTCGGCCCTCGGCAACAGCCACTCGGGTCCTCAATACATCCTGAACATATCCATGAGCTAATGAAGACTGCCTGTGGGCAGGGTCAAGAGGTGGTGAATCCGGAGCCGCTGAGGGTGCCTCCTCGGTCTGCCTAGGCTCGGAAGTATGGGTCTCTGAGCTGTCATCATCAGGAATCCAAGATAGTGGTGGAGGGGTAGGGGCTCTGACCACCGGAAGTGTGGGTAAAGGGATACCAGCATACACTACCATAGGTCCAACACGCTCCTCAGCTACTGGGACCTCATCCGGGTCCTCCTCATCTGGAATAGCAATAACCTCTGTCTCTGACTCCTCTGAGGGGTCCTCCTCATCTGAAACAGCAATGACCTCCGTCTCAGGCAACTCTGAGGGGTCCTCCTCATCCTCCTCCATCTCAGGCTCCTCCTGATCCTCAACATCTAGCAATGCCTCATCATGCTCACGCTCGAACATCTCTGGGTCCTCTATCTCAGGCGCCTACACATTAAACGAGCTAAGTTACTATCATGATACTTATAAGGGTTCCAGTAAGGGTTTTAACTGTCAACACTACTTTAAGTAGTCCGACCATGAACTTGGTAAGAGTTCTTATTATCTTTGTGAGTTTATTATTATATCATCGCATCATCTCTGAGGTTTATAACGCTTAGCTCTGATACCATTTCTGTAACACCCCCAGATCCGGGGTCAGGGATCCGGGTTGTCACGGTCTTTCTTTCCACAATATCACTTCACTTAATTAATAATAAATAACCTCATGCTGTGACCCCACACTAACACACACCACAACCCGTTATAGTCTCAGAGATGAAATTGAAATAAGTACAAGTCTTTGAATCCACAATTTAAAATTATTACAACCCAAAATGATTACTTGATAATTTACAGTTAATTGCCATTATCTGCCACAAGTTATAATTATACATAATTTGATTCTCAAAAGTAGATGGTCTGAACTACAATGGATCTACCTCTGCAGCTATAGCAGCTACAACATCATCGGGAAGACGCGGGACGCTTCCCACGCGCTTGCGCTGGGTCTGCTGGAGTCTGGCCATCTCTCCTAACTGTTGTTGTGTGATGAAGAAATAAAGCAAGAGTGAGCCTTACAGCTCGCAAGATAATATGTAGTGATAACAATAATACAAGTATCTAAATGGATACTTACTAGAATCTTTATCGTGTGTAAGATAATTACTTACTAGATATAAGTAAAAACAAGGAATGAAGTTACCAATACTTCCCCACACTTATATCATTTATAAAGCTACTTGAACTATCACCGTTCAAAGTATTATAAGATTCACGAGGTCATCCCATAGATGAGACCACAAATAAAACTTGAAAATATTTGATCTTTGAAATATTTTGAAAAGAGATGAAGTTACGAGATACTTCATTCAATGGATACACCAATAAAAATGTTTGACCCTGTCAATGCTTCGGCAACCACCCATTAGTAGCCTTTCGATCGAAATGCTACGGGTAGTGTTGCAGAATTATCCAAATGGATGATGAACTCATTACGGGAGTTTACCGCGCCAGGAAGACCACTTACGATGATCAGTCGTAGTAGTACAACCCCACTATTTTCTACATGTAGAGGAGAACCTGTCGGATTTACTTGTCAACCGAACACTGAACTCCTAAGGAATGGACCGCCTTAGCGGAACTTCCAGGCCATTTGGGCCAATATAATAAGGCTGGGCCGGCGCTACTCGACCACTTACGCCACTCCTAGTTCAGATGAAATCCATGACTCTGAAACGTAAAGCTCGTTTCCCCCTTTCCCCAAGAAGAAACTTGTTGATACGACTCCAACAAGAAGTCGTATCTAGTTGGAAAGGAAAACTCACCGATATTTCCCAGGAGATGCCTGTTAATGGATTAACTTGTTCCAAGAATTTTACTTCCCGAATATTGGGTAAGTAATCAAAAACTCTTTTACCAAGACAGCAACCTTGTTGCGAATATAAAACACACCACCGAGCTGGATCCCCCATGTTTTGAGCGAGTATTTAAATCCCCTTTTTTTTTAAAGGAAGATCTTAAATATAAAAATAGTTTTGGGATCCGCTCTAACTTTTGAAAATCATTTTAAAGACTCGAAAACACTTTAAAGAGTGTTTGGAGTAAAACTGATTTAATGAAGTAAATCAGTCCCCAGAATATTTAGAAAATGACTGAATGTTAATATTTAAAATAATATTCCCATAAAGAATAATCTTTATAAAAATAATTGAAGTAGAAGTATTAAAACTTATACTTGAAACGAGTATTAAATAACCAAAGATATACTTATATGAAGTACTATCTTTATTTGAATAATCGAAAATAAGTTTGATTATTAACACCTTATTCTTTAATAAAATAAAGAATATATTTAAGCAAATAATCGGAGTCATAGATCCTCAAATGAATATTCAAATAATATTCATTAAATAATATAAACTGAGTCATAAGCCCTCGAATGAATATTCAAATAATATTCAAATAAATAAATAAAAGGAGTCATACGCCTTCGAATAATATTCGAAATAATATTCAATAATAAAATAAAGTTTAAAGTTATCGAATAAACCTTATTCGATTAATAGTTTGGAAAAACTATAACCATATATATATATAAATATATATATATATATATATATATCCATATCCATATATACAAAAATCTACTCGGGATCCTCGACTCCCGGTTTTAGAAAATATTTTCACCTTTTGGGTCCCTATACTAAGGGTATATGCAAATTACTGCTGTTCTCTAGCATAGGTATTATCAACTGAACCAACAAATATATTTGGCAAGAATATGAAACAGGCATGCATATATACCATATCACATGCTACAATATATCGCAAAAATTTGCTAATAACCAATATGCATTTATCGCAAGATCATGCATATACAAATGTATACATCACAACAACAGTATAACGGATAGAATACTTGCCTGAGCGACTTGGGGGTGAGAAAGGCTCGGGACGAGTCTGGTAACCTATAAACAACAAGTAAGTTGGAATTAAACCAAAATCACTTGTAAATCTATACTTTAACTAACTTAGACTCTAACGCTTGTTTTGCGCTCACCGATTCGCTTAAGTCACTCGGGTACCCTCGGCTCCACCATTTTTAATAATTTAACCTTTACGAGTTTTAAAGCGATTCCTTCGCGAATGTCTTACCAACTGCCTAACACACTTACCATAAATGTTTCATACATTAATTAACCCTTTTTGGTCTTTAACCTACATTTCAAAGTAAGGCGAGGGAAAAAGTTTCTTTCGCGAAACGCCGTTACTTGAAACGGTCGTTTCTCCTAAACCGTGCATCGGAATCGAACGAACTATATATCAAAACGAAGCTCGTAACATGAGCTATCTAAACATGGCAGTGGTCATAATCTAGCAGGGGGTTCTCGGGTCCTAATGCTATGCACAAAAACAGTCCAAAGAAAATCGGACGTTACGACGGCTATGTTTACGCGATTTCCCAATTTTAAACCATACAAAACCAACCACAAACCAACCTCAAATCCAACACACAACAAACATCCATCCTTATCACCTCATAACAACCCCAACCAATTCAATTTAATCATTCATACTTATGCTTAAACTTAACTTTAATCATACTTAAGTTCCTTTAAATCAAAACCACAACAATTACCATTCCATTTCACTACCATTCCAAATCCCAAACTCTAAATCATAACAACAAACTACAATATCAACCCACTAATCAAAATCATCTTATAATATATAGGAATCTAGGGTTTGGAGATGGTATACCTTCCTTGAAGTGGTGGGTGGAGCTAGGAAGCCTTAAGAAGCTTTGAGAAGTCTTAAGAATGCTTGGATCTTCAAGAAAACAAGAAAAAGTTCAAGTTAAAAACTTGAAAACACTATTCATTGTCTTCTTCTTTGATTAAATGAAGAAGATTGAGAAAGAATTAATGGCTTAAACTCATGATATAGTCCTAACTAAGCATGAAGATGATTAGGGAATTATCTTACCAATTTAGGAGGCTTGGATCTTGAGTTTTGAAATTCTATGCCTTTAAAAATGCTAAAAGCCGAGAGCAAATGAAGAACTCATGCCTTGGTTGCTTTTGATTTTTGATGAGAATGATTTTTACTTGGCTTGGTTGACTTGTTTTGTATTTGATTTAGTCAATTACTTTCTTGCCCTTGAAATTGTGTGGTTACAAAGCTACCACACCTCCTTCCTTCCCATGTCATGCTTATGTCATCCTCATGATGTCATCCTCCCTTCCTTGTCCTCTTTCTATTGGTTGGATGACATCATTCCCCATAATCCCTTTGATTAACTTCCTAATCGTTTGCCTAATGACCGCTGATCTGTTATACGGTTTGCTTAACTTTCGTTCTCGTTTATCGTTTGAAGGATCATACCCGGGATCTTATTACTTAGGTTCCCTTAACCTTTCTCAATACATTATATTCCTTTTTATGATCCTCTATTATAATCCTTTAATTTAAATCCTTTTTATCCTGTTACCTTATACTCAATTCTCTCCGTATCTTGTGGATTTCCGGGAAAAACCAAAGTGTTCGGAATTGGATTCTGACGATCTTTACATACACTTATATACTTCATAGAGTACTAATAATATCCCAGAATATCCATAACAGAACCCCTACATAGTGTGGCATGAAAAGTTCCTTCATTCAGCTAAAACACTATTCACAAGGGTTACAAAAAGTTGAAAATTTTGGGGTTATTACATGTGTAGTATATAAACACAGACATAGGGTTTACACTATAAGTGTTATCATATTCGAGAAGATTATTCATTATAACCGTAGCAGCTCTCGTGATATTTGTTCATCACTGAGAGGTAACAGTTCCATACTGTAACAGAGTTTATTGTTTTAATAAAGTTTGTATTCTGTTACTTAAGATTTTAAAGTTCGATTAGATTGTATTATACACTGTATTCACCCCCTCTATAGTGTGTGTGTGACCTAACAGTAAATACATAAATTTTTAGATCAGTGAAAGGTTATTTCTTAAATTTAAAAAAAATGAGTGATACATATAAGTCAAAATATTGCAAAATTGAAATATTTATAAGACTACAATCTACGTAAATGATTGTAGACATAATTAAAGACAAGGTCGTATTATGATACAAAAGCATATTTGCTCAGACACAAACCACTACAATTGGGAAATATAATTTTAAGCTTAATCAACAAGAGATAATAAAGTACTGGAACCGTAACAAACTTATATGTAGATAGATTGTACTGTATTTGACTCCTTTAAATTCCACTTTCACCCTGCCAACGGGCCATTCAAGTGAAACTTGTTAGAAGAAATTGATGATATCAGCATGTAAACTATCAAAGTTTATTTATCAGTATTTAATATCAAAGTTTGTTAGAGGTGACGTCATCAGCATACGATGATCAGCATTTGACATCAGCATTTTGTCACTTCAGCTCAAAGTCAGGAGATAACGAAGAAGGAAAGATTTGCAGAATACAAGTCGGTGTAGGACTTTAATTCTTGTATCAATTAATATATGGATATATTTTAGGATTCCTTATTGATTGTGAAGTTGTGCAGTATATAAGAACAAATTAGGTTTACACTATATGTGTCACAAAGTAATATATCTTTTATGTAACCTAGCCGCTCTTAAAGATTATTGTTCATCATTTGAAAGAGTAGTTCTATAATCAGTTTTTATCAGTCGATACAAAATTGTTTTATTCTGTTGAGTACTTAATTCGATTTGTTTGCATAAATTATATTCACCCCCTCTACAATTATATTAAGGACCTAAAAATTGATATAAGAGCTTGCTGTTGATATACAAACAGTTTAAGATCTAAAATCAAATTATAATGGAAGATAAAGAACCTCAAAAAAATCCCCCAACTCCACCACCAGCCACTAACATATCAATCATAATATAATCAGATATGAGTATATCAAGGTTCCAATTCTGAAGATTCATGAATATCCAATTTGGAAGGTAAAGATGGCTATGTGTCTGGAAGCAACAGATCCTGAATATCTGAACATGATTTATGATGGACGTCACAGGCAAATGAAATTAGCAGGTGTTGTTGCTGGCCAAGAAGAGAAGATGGTTGTTAAAGATAAGAAGGACTATTCTCCTGAGGATCTTTCATATATTATGAAAGATGCAAAAGTAAGACATTTTTTGTATAGTAGTCTTGACAGTGTCATGTCCAATAGAGTTATTGGATACAAAACTGCCAAAAAATTTGGGAAACTTTGGAGGTAAAATGTTAAGGCACCACTATTATCAAGAAGAATAGAAGAACCATAATTACTCAGGAGTATGAACACTTTGACTCAAAAGATGATGAGTCCTTGACTAAAATCTATGACAGGTTTCAAAAGTTGATGAATGACTTATCATTGATAGACAAAGAATATGATCCAGAAGATTCTAACTTGAAATTTCTTCTTGCACTCACTGAAAAGTGGGACTTAAAAGTCACAACAATAAAGGAAAATTATGATCTTGATGATACTTCTCTAGATGAGATTTGTGGTATGCTAAAGACTCATGAACTGGAGATGGACCAAAGAAGCAAGAGGAAAGGACCAAAAGCAAGACAGGTTGTACTTAAGGTTGAAGAACAACCAAGGGAAAAATATAGGAGAAAAAGCCACTCCAAAAACAAGGTTATGATTGCAAAGACTGATACTGAGTCATCAAACTCTGATGATGACTCAAACTATAAAAGTGAATCGGACATTGTAGGTGATCATGATAACAATGAAGATATTGAGCAAATGGCTGCTTTTTTGGTTAAAAGCTTCAAGAAGGGAAAAAGGTTTTCCAAGAAGGACTCTAGTTCCTCAAAAACTGATAGGAGGAATTACAGAATAAATTTTAATGAGAATGAGTCAAGGTCTGGGAAATTTGACAAGTCAAAGGAAAAGTGCTACAACTGTGATGGAATAGGACACTTTGCAGCTGACTGCAGGAAGCTAAGGGCTAAGAAGAAACAAGCCTTGATTACCAAGAAGAAGAACTGGGATGATACATCATAATTAGATGATGATGTTAACTATGCTCTTAAGGAAAATGCTGATATTGAGGCTAACACTGCTGAATTAAAGGTACCTCAAATCATACTTGCTCTTGATACTGATGATATTTATGAATTAATGATGTTTCTTAAAGCATTACATGTTAGTTATAAGGATCAGAATTTAGAGAATGATAGAGTTAAGAGTGAAAACTATGACCTAATGAATATGAATGATCACCTAGAAGGTGAGTTGATTTTCATGCTAGATTTAAAAAAGAAAGAGACAATGTTGTTTATGTTAAAAAAATTGTTAGAAAAGCATGCTTATCTAGAAAAGGAATTAGCTAAAGAAAGAGAAGTGAATAAACTTTGGACTAATTCAGGAAAAACAACTCAGGGTTTAATAGAAAATGGCTGTTTGGGATCAGGATTAGTATATGCTGATAAAACTAATTCTGATAAGTGTAACAAGAAGGAAACTGAGAAAGTTAAACTAGTAAATACTGATAAGAATGTAAAATTGAATAAGTCTCAGTTTAGACCTGTTAAGTTTAACTTAAGTGCTGATGTTATTAAGTCAGTTTATTAGGATGGTTCATCCTCAGCACCTAAGTCAAGCTTAAATACTGATAAAAGTGAATAAGTTCACATCAAATCAGTAAATATTGGTTTAATGACTTAGAAACAGCTAAGTACTAATCATCGTGTTGTTGCATGCAGGAAGAATAAAGGGATAAATAATGTTCCTTCTGTATCAGAGTTTAGGAATAGAACAATTAGATATAAGTCACAGAATCCTTGTTTTTAATATGGTAGTGTTTGGCATTCTATTTATACATGTAAAAAGTATCACGGTTTGTATTATGATTATTATGAACTGAAACCCTCTTTAAATAAATCTAAAGTTGTTTTTGCATGTGTAAACTCTGATATTAAGAATGTTAGCTTAAACTTTGATTCAAAGTCTTCTGATGTAAATGTTGACAAACTTAAAAAGGCCAAAAGATCCAAGAAAGTCTGGGTCCTTAAAAATACTAATTAATTGTTAAAACTAATTACAAGGTAATAGGGAAAATTCTTTAGTCTTGGAAAATGGATGCTCAGGACATATGACTTGAAATATATCCTCGCTATCAGAGTTTAAGGAGGAAGCTTGCCTAAATGTTTCTTATGAAGATGGAAACTTAGGAAAGACTTTGGGATATGGCAAGATTAAGATTGGAAATGTCATCATTGAGAATGTAGCTCTGGTTGCAAGACTCAAACAGAATTTGATCAGTGTGAGTTAAATTTGTGACAGAGGTTACCATGTGACTTTCTATGAGAAACATTGTGAAATTGTCAGTAAATCAGATGGCAAGGTTGCAATGACTGGTTACAAATATGGTAATTTATATGAAGCTAGAGTTTCCACAAATACTGATGGAACAAAAATTTGTCTACTTAGTAGAGCATGTGTGGAAGACAGCTGGAACTGGCATAAAAAACTCTCTCATCTCAATTTCAACAACATCAATGAACTTGTGAAGAAAGATCTTGTGAGAGGATTGACCAATGCAGTATTTACTCCTGATGGCTAATGTAATTCATGCCAGAAAGCCAAACAAAGGAAAACAACTTTTAAGGGTAAAACTGAATTCTCTATTATTGAACCATATCATCTACTTCATATTGATCTCTTTGGACCAGTAAATATAATTCCAATTGCTAAGAAGAGGTATTATCTTGTCATTGTTGATGAATATACAAGATATGCATGGGTGTATTATCTGCACACCAAGGATGAGTCACCGTCCATTCTTTTTGATCATGTGAGAGAACTGGAAAAAGGATCAACACATAAAGTGAAGATTATTAGAATTGATGATGGAACTGAGTTCAAGAACAACATTATGGAAGAATTCTGCAAATTCGAGGGGATCAAACAAGAATTCTCTGCTCCTAGAACTATACATAAAAATGGAGTTATTGAAAGAAAAATAGAACTCCGATAGAAGCTGCAAGAACCATGTTTGAAGAAGCAAAGCTGCCGACCTATTTCTGGGCTAAGGCTTTGCAAAATGCTTGCTTCACACAAAATAAAACATTGATCAACAAATATGGAAAAATACCTTTTGAGATGGTGAAAGGAAAGAAGCCAAATTTGAAGTACTTTCACATATTTGGCCGCAAATATTTTGTTCTCAAAACTCATCCTATACAGCTTACAAAATTTGATCTAAAAACTGATGAAGGCTTCTTTGTTAGTTATCCACTGTCTATAAAAGCTTTCAGAGTTTTTAATCTGAGAACAAAGGTGGTCATGGAATCTATTCATGTATCTTTTGATGATAAGAAGATTATAGGTCTATAGAATACAAATGATCATGAATAGTTGAGATTTGAAAATGAAGTAACATATGCTGAACAGTTAAATCCTGATAGTCAGTCAGGTCCTGATAATCTAAAAATCCTGATACAGCAAATCCTGACATCACTCTAAACTCTGATGAGCCACATATCAGTGGAAACTCTACAAATACTGAAGCACATATTGAGGGGGAGCAACATGATTCACATCAAGAGTCTAATGCAAGTGATACAACACAAAAAACATCAGTAGATACTCTATCAGACAATAATTCCTCAAATACTGATGAAGCAAATACTGATAATACTGGAAATACTGATTCAGTGAGAGCATCAGGAAATAACAATGGTACTAGACCAAGTGATACTAGAGACTTCATGGATCAAGGGGAGGGTATACTTCAAGAAGTCAACTTCCTTTTACAAGGAAATGGACTACGTCACATACACCTGACTTAATCATTAGAAATCTTGATTGTGGTGTCAAGACAAGGAAAGCCTATAACGACTCGTGTATTTTTGAATTATTTAATATGTAATTGTGGAAGTATTAATTAAATAAAATATATGTATTGGTTTTGACCGCTATGTGTCATTTGATTATTATATATATGTGTGATTTATGGTGTACCGGTTTGTCCGCGTGATTAATTATGGAGTCGTACTGAATTATTTTCAATTTCAAAAGTTGATTTACTGCAAATTTAATTGCATAAATATTGGGAATGTCTTTAAAATTATTTTTATGGTTCCATAATTACAATAGTTATTTTTGGGATTTTATAAAATTTAGAAATCAATATTTCATCAATTATTTAACCCTGTGTGATTTTCTAATTATAATTACTTGTAAAATCTGTATTTAATTCCAGAATTCTTCAAAAATTATGAAATTCATATTTATTTAAGTTTGGAATATTTCGAGAATTTTAAAATTATTTTGGAAATTTTCGGGATTTATTTCACTGTCGTGTCGATTCGTTTAATTGCTGAAAGCGGGTATAAACTGCATTTCAGAAATTATTTTAAAATTACGAAATTTATGTTTTTGTAAACTTCAAGATATTTATAATATTTTAAGATTATTTTCGTAATTTTCTGAATTTCTTGTAAGTGCAGCTCGATCGTTAATCGTTAAATGTGGGTACAAGTTACGTTTCAAAAATGCTTTGAAAATTATGAAAACCCTATTTTATTAGTTTCAGGATATTTTTAAAATTTTAAAAATATTTTGGGATCATTTGGATTAATTTTCATTCGCAAGTTGTTTCTTTAAAAGGATTAAAGGCGATACAATATCGGGTTCCCAGTTGGGAGGCAGACACGTGGCAGGACCCTGTTATTCTACTAATACGTGTTGATTCCTGAATTTGCAGAAAGAAAAAAAAAGAAACATCTCGTCTCTTCCATAAAAAAAAATCTCTCTGTACATCTCCCTTGGCCCTCTCTCTTTTGCAATCACTTTCCCTCACCCTTTTTCCTCAGTTTCTTCTTATTTCAGGTAATTGTGTATGTGTTTCTCTTTCCAGATGTGCCGCCTGTGATATCTTTCTGCTTTGCCGGCCACCGTCGGCTTCTTTTCCGGCGAGGTGGCCCGGCGAGGCGATGTTGTGCGTCGTGCGTGACTCTGTTATGTGTCTCTGTGTGTGTACTGTTGTGTGTGTGTGTACAGTTGGGTGTTGAATTGTGTTGTGTCGACTGTTTCTTCCGATTTGTGGCTTCCTGGAGGTTACTTTCCGGCCGCTTATTCTTTTCCGATTGCGCGTGTAGGCACGTGTGTTGTATGTATATTGTGGTTAGCAGTTGGTTTGACTATATCTTGAAATAATTTCTATTAACTAATTTCATTACTGCAGGATAATATCTTTGATTGCTTTCATGAAATAAATTTGTTTTCTGCGGGAAATTTTATTAATCGGCGAAATTTATTTGGAAATCCGGATGTTTTCGGGCACCAATAAATGTTGCCGCCGTCGGGGATGAGCCTCGGCGATTCGACGGTGGACTGTGATGACGCGGTTCTGAGTCCTAATATTTTGAAAATAAATAAATGAAAATAAAATACGAGTAATAAATAATAATTGTGATTGAGTTGGAATTTGAAAATGTGTGGATTTTGATTGATATTGTTAGTTTGAATCAGTGATTGGATAATTGTTGCGATTGTTGTGTTTGAGATTTGACGTCGATTGATGTTTCGACGGGTAGTCCGATAAACAAAGGAGACGCTGCCCGATTTCCAGGAAACTGAATTATGTAAATACGGGAACGTATCCAATGATTATCGGGACGTCGAGTGACTATATGTATATGTATATGTTTTATATACGAAACTTGGTTGTACGCTGTAATGAAATATTTTGCCAAATCGATAACCCTGATTTCGTAAAATAAAGAGTATATATATATTTTTTTTGAAAACGAACACCGAACCGATCTTCGAGATTGTGAACCCTATTTGTTGCGTGTGTTATTATAATATTCATAATTACAAGTCGAGTTTGAATATCGATGGGTAAGAATTATTATCGAGGATATGTCACGCATACCTAGACGTCTAACGTAGGGTATTTCGACCCTGTAGGTTATAATCGGGAACCTGAAAGTGGACGATGGACTAGAGATGACCTAGTAGTCAGTCATCGAGCTCAATAGAGTTTCAACGGAAAACCTGAGTGTCGAAGTCGAATCTAATATGGTCTAGTGGTTGGACGTTAAAGCCTGAGCGGCAGAGTCGGCTCAGAGTTGATCAGTAACAGTTGTAAAGCCCTGTGAGGCAAGTACTTCTGAACTTTTCTTTAAGATATATTGCCAATATTTTCAAACTGTTTCATAACATGTCGTTATTATTCAACATAACTCCTATTTTATAATGCAAGTGCTTTAAATTATTTAACCTTGAACCCTGATTTTTCTTGATCTTGAGCCATAAGCCTTATTCTTTGTAAACCATCCTTTGTTGATCCTCAGACACCAAACCACACAGATATGATACTTCTCCCCAAATGTATAACTACCAAACAGCAAACACTGGAAGAGAGTTGTTTGAGAACACAGAAACTTTTACACTCCAACCATTCTTTATAATATCAAAGAACTATACCTTGAAAAATCATTACTGGTCTACTACCTTGTTAGATATATTTGATAATGTCATGTCTAATGTGATTTGTGTTTAGTTTTCAGATCTTACCTAAACAGGACAAATCAGTACTTAACTGGAAATCAGTACTTATACTGAAGTCAGAACTTAAGTTATCAGGAGATATTTATCAGGAGATAATATCAGGACTTAAAGGAGACTTTCAGATAAGGAAGGCGACTGATTGAAAGGAAAGAAGATCAAGATAAACGCAAGAAGAGATATGCATGAAGAAGGAATTCTATGAAGAATAGAATACTTGGAAGAAAAGATATCTGATTGATATATTTTAGGAAGCAGAATTATATTCCATATTAATTAGTGATTATCTTGTAACTGTGTAGTATATAAACACAGACATAGGGTTTACACTCTAAGTGTTATTATTATCGAGAATAATATTCATTGTAACCCTAGCAGCTCTCGTGATATTTGTTCATCACTGAGAGAGGATAGTTCCATATTGTAACATAGTTTATTATATTAAATAAAGTCTGTTTTCTGTTACTTGAGTTCTTTAATTCGATTTGATTGTGATAAACACTGTATTCAACCCCCTTCTATAGTGTGTGTGACCTAACAAGTGGTATCAGAGCAGATCTGTTAACACACAAACAGTTTAAGATCCAAAAACAATCATGTCTTAAGAAGAAACTCCAACCAAGCCCACCAAAACTGAAGAACCTCCAAAGACTCAAATCCATAATCGTTATGAGACTATTAGAGTTCCTATTCTGAAACCATCTGAATGTTCCATATGGAAGGTGAGGATGTCTATGTTTCTGGAAGCTACTGATCCAGAATATCTTGACAGAATCAATGAAGGACCACACAAGCCAACCAAACTCGATGTTGTAGTTGCAGGTCAACCAGCAAAGTCTGTACTAAAGGAGAAGAGTGATTACACTGCTGAAGATATCTCTTCAATTGCTAAGGATGCTAAGGTACGACACTTGCTGCATAGTGCTATTGATAATGTAATGTCAAACAGGGTAATCAACTGTAAAACTGCAAAGAAGATATGGGATACTTTGGAAACAAGATTCCAGGGAACCGAATCAATTAAGAAGAACAGGAAGACTATACTTACTCAAGAGTATGAACATTTTGACTCAAAGCCTGATGAGTCAATAACTGGTTTATATGACAGATTTGTCAAACTCTTGAATGATTTGTCACTAGTCGACAAGGAATATGATCTTGAGGATTCAAATCTTAAATTCCTATTAGCACTTCCTGAAAAATGGGATTTGAAGGCCACCACTATAAGAGACAACTATAATCTTGAAGAAATAACTCTTGATGAAATTTATGGGATGCTCAAGACTCATGAAATTGAGATGGAACAAAGAAGCAAGAGGAAAGGAGGAAAGTCAAGGATAGTTGCTCTTAAGGCTGAGGAGGAATCTCCTAAAGCAGCTACCTCAAGGAAAGGCAAGGGAAAAGCTCTCATCACAAAGTCTGATACTGAGTCATCAAGTTCTGATAGTGATGATGACTCAGAAACTGAAAGCTTGCCTGAGATGGATGCTGATGAAGAGATGATGAAGCTGTGTGCTCTTATGGTGAAAGGAATCACAAGAATTGTATACAAAAAATTCAGGAAGGGAAACAAATTTTCCAGGAAAGGTGCAAGTTCTAATAAGAAGAGTTTCAGAAAATCTGAAGGAAAATGAGGGAAGTCTGACAGAGGAGATTACACAAATGTCAAATGCTACAACTGTGGTGAGAAAGGCCACATATCTCCTGATTGCAAGAAAGTGAAGAGTGACAAAGGCAAGGCTCTTATCACAAAGAAGAAAAGCTGGACAGACACTTCAGATTCTGAAAGTGATGAAAACTATGCCTTGATGGCAAATGCTGATAGCAGTTCTGATGCTGCTGAGTTAAAGGTACCTCAAACTACTTATGCCTTTCATACTGATGATATTAATGAGTTGAGAAGATATCTTAAAACCATGCTCATTAGTTATAGAGATCAAACTTTAACATGTGAAAGATTAACTTCTGAAAATCTTGCTTGTAAGAAGAGGAATGATTATTTAGAAAAAGAGTTAGTCATGTTCCATCAAACTCAGAAAGATAGAGATGATGCTTTTTATGTTAGGGATGAAGTACTTAAAATGAATGAATCTCTAAAAACTGAGTTAGAAAAGGAAAGAGAGATTATCATAACTTGGACTAACTCTGGCAGAACAACTCAGAATTTATTAAGTAGTGGAAACTGGTAAGAGGGCTTAGGTTATGGAGATGATAAGAATGATAAAGGAACTGTAGAAATTGAGCCTATAGTTGTTAAACAAAAGCCAAAGTTGAAACCTATTAAGTTTGTAGCTGTTAAGTCAGAAGTTAAAGAGGAATTAACTTCTGGCAAACTAAAACAGGAAAAGCCAACTGAAGTTAACGTAGGCTTAATGACATAGAAGCAGCTTAAGTATAAGCTGAAAGATGTTAAGAATATAAGCAAGGTAAAGTCACCTAGGAAAAATAGGAATGGAAAGGAAGGCGTGAATAAAAGTAATGATTACAAGCCTGTTCCTAATGCTCCTAGAAAAACATGTTATAACTGTGGAAATTCTAACCATCTGACTTCTTTTTGCAGGAAAAATAAGAGCATAAACTCCCAACCTTCAAAGTCAAGAGTTAAGAGTCAGTCTGTTAGATATAGGCCACAAAATCCTTGTTTTCATTGTGGTAGTTTATGGCATTCCATTTATACTTGTAAGGAATATCATAGTTTGTACTATGATTATTATTAAATAAAACCTTCTTTAAAGAAAGTTAGCATTGTTCCTTCTAGTGTAAGTTCTGATACAAAGTCTGATAGTGTAAATGCTGATAAGAAAAATGTTAACATAAACTCTGATGCTAAATCCGCTACAAATGTTAAAAATTTAATAAGGCCAAAGGATCCAAGCAAGTCTGGGTCCTTAAAACTAATCATTAATGGACTTTATGATTGCAGGGCAACAGGAAAAATATCCTAGTTCTGGATAGTGGATGTTCAAGAAATATGACTGGAAATAAAGCCCTGCTATCAGACTTTGTGGAGAAAGCTGGCCCAAGTGTTTCTTATGGAGATGGAAATATTGAAAAAACCTTGGGATATGGCAATATCAATCTGGGGATTGTCATCATTGAAAAAGTATCTCTGGTCTCAGGACTTAAACACAATCTGCTGAGTGTTAGTCAAATCTGTGACAGAGGTTATCATGTTGATTTCTTTGAAGAACATTGTGAAGTTGTAAGCAAATCTACAGGCAAAGTTGTTCTGAAAGGATATAGGCATGGTAACATTTATGAAGCCAAGCTTTCAACAAGTACTGATGGTTCTGCAATCTGTCTGTTAAGTAGAGCATCAATTGAAGAAAGCTTGAATTGGCACAAGAAACTCTCTCATTTAAATTTCAACAACATAAATGAACTAGTCAAGACAGATCTTGTGAGAGGACTGCCAAAATCAATATTTGCTCCTGATGGCCTTTGTGATTCATGTCAGAAGGCTAAACAAAGAAAATCTTCATTCAAGAGCAAGACTGAATCATCAATTCTTGAGCCTTATCACCTACTACATGTTGATCTATTTGGTCCAGTGAATGTCATGTATATTGCAAAGAAGAAATATGTTATGGTCATAGTGGATGAGTTCACCAGATACACATGGGTGTATTTCTTGCACACAAAAAGTGAAACTGCATCTATTTTGATTGATCATATCAAGCAACTGGATAAATTAGTCAAAGATTCTATGAAGATTATAAGAAGTGATAATGGCACTGAGTTCAAGAATTTGATCATGGAAGAGTTCTGCAAAGACCTTGGAATAAGGCAGGAATTTTCTGATCCTGGAACTCCACAACAAAATGGAGTTGTTGAAAGAAAGAACAGAACTCTTATTGAAGCTGCATGAACTATGCTTGATGAAGCAAAGCTACCAACCTATTTTTGGGTTGAGCTGTGCAGACTGCTTGTTTCACTCAGAATGCAACACTCATTAACAAGCATGGAAAGACACCATATGAGATGGTGAAGAAAAAGAAGCCAAATCTGAAGTATTTTCATGTATTTGGATGCAAGTGTTTTGTTCTTAAGACTCATCCTGAACAGCTAACCAAATTTGATTTAAAAGCTGATGAAGGAATTTTTGTTGGATATCCACTTTCCACAAAAGCCTTCAGAGTCTACAATTTAAGAACAAGGGTTGTCATGGAATTTATCAATGTCTCCTTTGATGATAAGAAGATTACTGGACTTGAAGATTTCAATGATCATGATCAGCTGAGATTTGAAAATGAAGATTTAATTTCTGATACTGTAAATCCTGACAGTCTAAATCCTGATACTACAAACTCTGATGGTGTAAACTTTGATGTTATTGAAACTGTGGTGACTACGCCAAAAGAAGATGCATCTGTGCAGGAGGAGCATACTGAAGATTCAACCACATCTCAAGAAGCATCAGAACCTATAACTGGCTCTTCAAGTTCTGATTCATCAAGTTCTGATGAGCCAAGTTCCGATAAGTCTGGAAACTCAAATTCTGAAGGATCCAACTCAGAGAGCATAATTTCAGGGGGAGCATCAGAAAATGTTGATAAAGACAGCATGGATCATGGGGGAACATCCAGTTCTGGAGAAAACCTTCCATCTGCAAGAAAGTGGACTAAATCACATACACTTGACTTAATTATTGGAAATCCTGATGCAGGTGTCAGAACTAGAACAACTACATCAAATGAATGTCTTTATAATTCTTTTCTTTCTCAGACTGAACCAAAGAAAGTGGAAGAAGCTCTTCAAGATGCTGATTGGGTGCAAGCAATGTAGGAACAGTTAAATGAATTTGAAAGAAACAAAGTCTGGACCCTAGTGCCAAGACCAAAGAACAGATCTGTTGTTGGTACAAAGTGGGTGTTCAGAAACAAAACTGATAGTGATGGCATAATAACAAGGAATAAAGCAAGGCTGGTTGCAAAAGGATATTCTCAACAGGAGGGAATTGATTAAGATGAAACATTTGCACCAGTTGCTAGATTGGAAGCCATAAGGATATTTTTGGCTTATGCTTCTCATAAAAAGTTTACTGTCTTTCAAATGGATGTGAAAAGTGCTTTTCTCAATGGAGAATTGGAAGAGGAAGTATATGTTGAACAACCTCCAGGATTTGTAAATTCAAAACTTCCAAATTATGTCTACAGGCTTGATAAAGCACTTTATGGCCTTAAGCAAGCTCCAAGAGCATGGTATGAGACTTTAGCTCAGTTTCTTCTGGAAAGTGGATTTAACAGAGGAACTATTGACAAAACACTGTTCTACCTCAACCATGGAAAGGACTTACTTTTGGTGCAGATATATGTTGATGATATCATTTTTGGTTCTACAAATGACAGACTTTGCAAGAAGTTTTCCAAAATGATGCAGTCAAGATATCAAATGAGTATGATGGGGGAACTTAGTTATTTTCTGGGTCTTCAAGTCAAGCAGAATGAAGAAGGCACTTTTATTTGTCAATCCAAGTACAACAGAAATTTGCTGAAGAAATTTGGAATGCAAGATTGTTCAAGTGCATCCACTCCCATGGCCACTGCAACAAAATTGGATAAGGATACTGGTATATCAGTAGATATTACTGATCATAGAGGCATGATTGGCTCACTACTCTATATAACTGCTAGTAGACCTGATATTATGTATGCTACCTGTCTTTGTGCAAGATTTCAAGCAGATCCAAGAGAACCTCACTTAACAGCTGTGAAAAGAATTTTCTAGTACCTTAAGGGTACAGCTGATCTGGGATTATGGTATCCCAGAGAATCAGACTTTAAGCTAATATGTTACTCAGATGTAGATTTTGCAGGATGCAAAATTGACAGGAAAAGCACAAGTGGAAGCTGCCAATTTCTTGGAGGTAGATTAGTTTCTTGGTTTAGCAAGAAACAAAAGTCAATTTCCAAATCAACTGCAGAAGCAGAGTACATTGCTGCAGGAAGCTGTTGTGCACAGATTCTTTGGATGAAGAATCAGTTACTGGATTATGGGTTAACATACTTTAAAATCCATATTTATTGTGATAATCAAAGTGCTATTGGTATGACAGGTAATCCAGTTCAACACTCAATGACAAAGCACATCAGCATTATATACCACTTCATAAGGGAACATGTGGATGAAAGTACAGTGGAATTGCACTTTGTTCCAACAGATCAACAAATAGCAGATATCTTCACAAAACCACTGTGTGAAGCTACTTTTACAAGATTGGTAAATGAACTTGGAATGGCTTCAGGTTCTTTCTCTAAATCTGCTTAGTTTATGTTCTGATACATCAGATTTTATGATCAGTATTTACAAATATTACTATCTTTGTGTATTCTGTGCTTAAATTGAAAACTGCTTAAGTATTAGTTGTTGTCTGATGTGAATTTCTAAACTCTGATAGTGATATGAATGTTTCTATGACTATTCAACCCAATAAGGATAACTGTGCTAGATGCTAACCTAATAGTCTTTAAAATACTAAAGGTCCCATTTATGAAGTAATTATTTATGTGGAAATCTCTTAACACAAGCAAATTCTGATATTGAGCTTAGTTAAGTTTACTTTGTGTATCTTATTACTAAGTCACAACCTAGAATAGTGCTTCTTATCTGTTAAGTTCTGATGTTAGTAAATCTGATGGATGTACTAAGTGCTGATAAACCTCACTTATCAAAAGAAAAAGGAAAAGAAAAGGGAATCAAAATCAGGTACTCCTTTCAGATCTAGAGTAAAAATGTGGAAGGGAAGACCCAAGTGCATTGCTGGTATTAAGTTATATGCATCAGAAAAGCAAAAATAAATATTTTCTTGGTGACTTTTTACACTCATTGATTACTGGAGAAATACTGTGATAATAGCATAAATTCTGATAAGCAGTCGTGACTCACTTACACTGAGAAGCCACTGTAAAATGGAATTTCAAAAGATGCATAAAATGAGCACAAAATAGTTGAGGTGGACTCATGCATGAACTCATTCTAAAGTAGACTTCAGAATCATGACAGATTTTGAACAAAGTTCTTAGTTATGCCTTATTTCTAAGATGTACTGAAGTGAATCAGACTTTAATCTTTATCTGATATTTAACTTACTGCACACACATACACTCCATATGAATGATGAAAATTACTGTGGTGATTAATGTTCTTTTAGATGAACAGTTTAAGTGTCAGTTGCATAAATTTTGAGGACAAGTTATGATGAAAGTTCTGATGATTAGGTTCTGAAGAAACGAAATCAGAATTTGTGTAAAGAGTTACAGAAATAGTCATTCTCTTTTCGAGTTAAGGAGTCATGTTCTGATGACTGTTAAGTTCTGATATAAGTCTAAGTTCTGATATTAAATCCTGATTCTTTACTTGACTTATTTGTGGTTAAAATCTGAAATAGTCATATTTAAAATCAGAATATATTTGGGTGAGATATTAACAGTCAACATAATTGGGGTTAGTGGTACTCATAAATGGATAGTAATTTTTACTGGTTCAGTGTGCTCATTAACTCCTGTTTTAAGCTTCCAATGGCTGTCATTATTACTCATTAGTCTAGGGAGATGAGGTATCATTACTCTTACCTGTAACTATTTAATATTCCTTGCGTCTCTTGGTATTCTATTGGTTATTTAAACCAATGATTCATTCCAGCCAAAACATCCTTCACCTTCTCACAAACTCACTCTCTTTTTAGTCATATCACCAAAAATGGTTCGTTTCAACATATTCTTGAATTATGAAACTTTCACTATTGAGTTGAGTTGTGCTTACTGGCAGCAGGAGTGGCATGTCACTGCCATTCCTGATGAACTCTGGGATTCGGTTCCACAAGAGGTTCACACCAAACTCTTGTTTTTATCAATGGAGTATCATCTCCATCTTGATTGATTAGAAGAAGAAAGGAGAGAAGCTCTCCGTTAGCAAGAACGGATTATCTGTCTTGCAGTGCTCTTTGTCAGCAGCAGAAGGAGTTAGTCGTTAGGCTTCTTAGCTTAGGACTAAAGCTGTTGATGTTAGACATTTTAGACTAGGACAATCTTGTAATTTTATGCATGTAATTTAAGTTTCATGAAATGTATTTCCTTAATATATTAATGAAATTTTATCTTTTTGCAAGATTTAGTCTCTGAGTCGTTTCATATTCTGATGACATTTTAAATCCTGATACTAACCATATTCTGATGACCTTTTTAGCTCTGATACAAATCAATTTATGATTCTGACGTGGCAGTATTTATTTACTTGGTTTATTTATGGTCATTCTTTCATTGGTCATATTTTTACAGAATATTGGTAAAGTAGTAATAATAATTTATTTAGTGGGAACAGTTTTAAAATTTAAAATAAAACTGAACGTCCTTGATTAATGGGATTACTTGGTAAGTGGAACGGTTTTTCTCCTTGAAAAACTGCATGTGATAAGTAATGATTACTGAATACCCGTGCCCATTAATTATCTTTTACTACTGCATGTCTGACAGGTGTCTCAACGGTTATTTTTTTTGTGTACAAGTAAAAGAGAGAAAAGATTGTAAAATCTTTTATTTACCTTCATATTTTATCTCTCTCTTTTTACTTTTATTCTCTCTCTCATCTACTGACGATTTTTCATACATACATTTTATCAAACACCTTACAGGCAATTTTCTCTCTCATGTATTTCTCATGGCACCCAAGGACATAATTTTTGATGGAGCTACGTTTGTTCCTAATAACTTCTCCGCTATTCTTAGCAAGTCAGAAGCCCCATCTGAACTTCACTTCATTCAGGACTTTCTTGCTAGTTCTGATATTGGGTATGCTCTGACCGAACCTGAAGCAGTCTCTGGTACTCAATTACTGGAGTTCTGGAGAAGCGGTGTATATGATGGTGGTGCTCAAGGGTCCCCATATATTATTTTTTTCATCAGGGGAGGATATATATGTTGTGACATTGTCTACGGTTCGACAAGCACTGCAGCTACCTGAGAACTGTGTTTATTCTACTGTTGAAGAGCCAGTTCTTCAAAACATGATGGCTAGTCTGGGATATGAGAAGACATTGGCCAAGTTGGGCCAGTTGAAGAGATCTTTCATAAGGAGGGAATGGAGTTTCTTCTTTGACTGCATAACCAAGGCTTTTGCAAACAAATGTTCCAATTTCGATGCAATTCCCATATTCAGCCAACAAATCGGGTATGCTATCATAAATCAAACTGATTTTGACTATGCAAGTGCTGTCTTAGGTTTTATTGGGGATAAAATGATAGAAGATAGAACTACAGTTTATTTTGCAAGATTCTGTCAGCTTATCTATAGCTTTTGTTGTGATAATAAGCCCCAATCTGCTAGTGAATTAATTTCATCATTCAGACTAGCTAAAAGAGCTTTTAATGACTTATTATCTACCTATAATAAGGAGGCTGTGTTAAGACCCCTCCTAATTCCTTTATCTGTCAAACAAGCCTTAATAAACTACGATCCAGTTAAATACACTGAACTATATCCTGATGTTCAACCATCCGAACCTCATCCATCAGCACCTACCACCTCTACTCAACCACCTCAAACTTCTCAACCTCAACCTTCAGATCCTACAGTGTAACCTTCATCTTCCAAACCTACGAGGACTAAGAAAGTACCTCAGACACAACAGAAGAGAAGGAGATTCATTTCGCGAGATGAATCAGATGTTGAGGAACAGGTTCCAGTATCAGAACTTGTTGTTATAGAAGCTGAGAAGGTCTCTTTTCAGAAGGATGTTGATATTGGGAGTTCCAGGCCCCTAAAAAGGCTTAGAAAGCGTAATTCTGATGATACAGCTCCTAAAGACTCCTCAAAAGCTAAAAGATTCAAATTATTGGCAAAAAGGCCTGAAGATTCTGGTAAAGGAATGGAAGTAGCAGCTAAGGAAGGGGGTCAGGAATCTCTGATCTTACAAGACCCTGTTGAAGCTCACAATTCCCCTAGTGCTGATCCAGACCTTTATGCAACTCATCAATCTCCAGTACATGCTGATAACCAGGGGCCAAGTGATGAAATTGACATCCATAACTTGGAAGTGCCTCAGGTTTTGCATCTAGAAGCTCCACCAGTTCCAATCACTCCACCATCAACACCATTTCTTGATGCTGATTTTAATCCAGAATTACCTACAACACCTTCTCTGCATCTAGATACTGAAGATCAGATTTTAGCTGAGCATCAGAATATGGCTATTGATCAGAACTTAGTTGGAGATCAGCACTTAAAGGATGATGTTGAAGCCTCCATAGCCTCTCATACTATTCTTTTATCATAAGAAGCTGTTGATGCTGATTTTATAAGTTCTGATGCTGCTAATGATGAAGTTACTGGTGAAGCTGCTGCTACAAATGTAGATGCTGATGCAGCTGGTCCATCAGGACATGCACCTCAACAAACTGTTCATAAAGCTGAGATAGTCAAGAAGTTTGTTACAGGGGAAGCACCAGTACCTTGGAGTGAAACCCCTAGAGGACAGGAGTGGACTAAGGAGTGTAACACAGTTACCTTTGTTCCTTCTGAAAAGATTCTTGCTGAGCATCTTGCAAAAGCTGATGAAATGTTGATCAATGATGATTTCAAGACACAGCTGAGAGTTACTGCATTGAGTACAAGGCACCTTCAAGGTCAACACTCAATAACTCATGACAAGGTGAATAAAATTCAAGAAAACTTGATCCAGCAAGATATGAATCTGAAACTTGAAAAGAAAAGGTTTTTCCAACCTACCTTTGACAGAATTGCCTACATTGAGAAAACCCAAGAGAAGCAACAGTCTCAGATTGATGAAATTTTGAAGAATCAAGCTTCTCATCAAAATCAACTCAATGAGATTTAATCCTCAGTGGAATTGCTTGTCTCTCTTTTATTACCTGCTACTGCAAAAAAGGGGGAGAAAATAATTAAGACCAAATGCAAACCTATTAAGACACTAAAGGGAAAGGATGATGGAAAAGATGATCCGGGAAACTCTGGAATGGGTGGAGGTCATGGTCAAGGTAAAGGTCTTTCATCAAGTAGAACTGGAACTACAAGTCAAAGAACAAGTTCTGATACTGGAAGAAGAATAACTTCTGATACTAGTAAAAGGATAAGTTCTGATAAACATCTGGAACTACCTTGTGATATCAAAGTACTAAAACCTTGTAAAAACATTATCCATCTAATACCCGATTATCCTACAGGCTGGAGGCCACTTCTTTTATATACTTTGACATACCCTTTTGATACCCTTGAATTTTCACCATGTTCTTATACAAATGTTTTATTGCAATTGATTATGATCTGGTTTTGTTGAATTCTATTGTTTATCATAGTGAACTGCTTTAGAATTGGATAGTTTTCTTTATGTGGACCAGATTCGTGGTCAGACCATATCAATGGTCAAGTTAGGCCAATGTATGCCTTGGATCCAGTAGTTAGAGCAGTGCTGTGTGCTTTGCTTGGGGTTAGTGTGTGACTGATCAGCAACCTAACCTTGGTTTTAAAAAAAACTTAAAATGAATATCCAATTCTATTAGTTGTTTAACAAGAAACTTGATTCTTTTCAATCATCTCGTTTGATCATTGTTAAGCCTCAGTTATTGGTAATATGACTTGCTGAGCTAGTTAGCTCACTCTTGCGAATCTTTTTATATATTTTACAGTTAAGAAGGATACGGTTGATAGCGGGGTTTCCCAGTTCAATGTACGAGCTAGGATTCCAGATTGAGTTGGATCGAGCTAGCAGGAGCTTACTACGGTAGTGAGATAGTAAGACTGTAAGAATAATTTCATTACCAGTTGTAAGTTAAATTAGTTGGGATTTGGTACGTTGTAATAAAAGTTAAGGTTGTGGCTTGTTTTCATACTTTAACCTATTGCGATCCGTGGTTATGTAAAGCAGGGTCATTGCAGATAATATTTCATATACAGGTTTATATTTTGTGTTGTGGACCCCAAACTTCTGACCCGGGTATGGAGGGCGCCACAGGTTGGTATCAGAGCTACAGGTTATAAGTCACTGAAACAAGCCTAGATTGTCGGGATTGGGTAGAGGGTTAAGATTAGGAATAGGAAGTAGAAAGATAAGTCATCGTGAGGTTGAGTACGACTGTATAGTAGGTCTCCGGCACGGTTCGTGTTGCGATTCGGGATTCTTAACTAGCGACGTGATATCCAGGCAACGACAATGACAGATCCTGATTTCCCTGTATCACCTGATCGTTTGGAGCTTTCCATTCAAGGATCGTCATCTCCTTCCAGATTCGATTTGCGCCTTGTTCCTTCATCAGTATTAATGGTATTACCTTCTGTTATGACAGTTGCGCCTCTCCAAGTTATTCTACGCTATTTTATCACCTCTTAATATGAGACTACCTATTCAAGAACCTTCATTTGCTTATTCTTGTTCTTCTGAACATTCAACTATGAATGTATCTTTTCAGTTTACTCTACACCATGTTCTATATCCTCAGTTTAAAAACCTGTCTTATGGAACAACAGTATTTGCGAGAAAGGATACGATAGATACAGTAAATAGTAAGTACATGAGATATTAATAAAGGAAAGAAGGAGTTTAGAGAGAAGATTTACATGTTTCGGAGGATGGCTTCTACCAGATTAAATGGGGCCACTAGTGAATAGACCACCCTTGATTAGTTGTGGAATGGACTAGAGGAATTTTGAAAGAGTTAGAGAGATAAGTATAGATCTAGAATTTTTGTAGAATTAGATGATGATGGAGTACTACAAGTATGAAAGCTTTGAAATGAAGCAACGAATAAGATAATATGCAACGACAGCTGAAGTTTTCATCGATTAAGGAAAGTAATAGACCCAATGAAGGGGAGGAGATAAATGGAAGTGAATGTACCTATGTGTGATCATTTCTTTAATTTGGTATCTGGTTATAGGAAGGATAACAACCAACTCATATAGTAAGGACAACTAGATGTGTGATTTTCAACATTTTTAACAAGTTTTCAAAAAAGATTTTTCCCTTATAAAAAAAACCTTTTTGGGATAAAATAAGTTTTAAACATTGGTTGTCAAGTTACTACTTGAGTTTCTTGTTTTTTAAAAGACCCAGATTACCTGAAAGAATGATGTTTCAGATTTAGTATTGCTAATTCGGAGAACGAGGTAACCTGCGATTAGGAAGAAGTTGATTATTCCTAACAGTGAGGTGCAAGTATTGTTTGATAAGATTGACAACAGAACCAGCGTACGGAGTAACTATTTAACCAATTACTGGGATTATCAGAGTTTAAGTAATTCATTGATTTAACGGAAGCCTGAGCATGATCGAAGAAGATTGGAAAGATTTCTAGACTTTTCTAAAAGAAGAATATTAATAAAAGGGTCGTTATGATAAATGATTCATGGTTATCCTAAATTAAAAAGAGGAAACTTAAGGTTATTTGATAAGAATACCATTATGATCGAATTGTTAAACTATTATACGTGTAGGTGTGATGTTACAGATGCAAGACTTAACAAGTAAGAATCTACCATAATTCTTAGTTGTGAAGGCATTTCAGCATACTTTCTAAAGTTGTTATATGGCACAACTGGGAAATGATCGAGCAAGCTCAAAAGATGAATACAAGTGAAATGTGGATGGTGAACAATGGTATCATTCTTGTCCTTAATATTACAGCGTATATTCCTTTTTAATTTCTAAAAATGTATGAACTCCTTTTCTTAATAAATTCTTTTTGATGATATCAAAATGGAGGATTTGGCATTCCTTTCAAATTTAATTGTTACCCTCAAGTTTTGCTCTTGGTTGGGACAAACAGTGTTATGATGAGACACTTTGTCGGAATGACGAAGAGTCGGGTGGGACGCCACCTAATCATATGTTGTATGCCATACGGTATGAAAGACTGGCCATCTTAAGTACCAATGTGGTTGTCTCATTCATATTCAAATCATTACTTCTCCTTTTTTTTTGACTCTAAGTTTATTAAAATTGTGAATCCTTCTAGTTGTTTCATCGTGCAATCGCTCGTTGCAAGGGCTTTTCAAATAAAAGCCAACGTATTATACACCAAGCGGGCAAAGTCTCATTTACCTCTCATGCATGGAATGGAAACAAGGGCATAGGGCGAGAATTGCAAATCACTAGCTCTAGCTAGGGATGCACTAGGAGTCACGGGGATCTACTTCAATAAGGAATACGTCTCCGAGAACGAGAATTTGCGATTTTCTTGAGAAATGTGTTATTTAGAATATGGATGTGATGACATGGATGATTATTGCGGATACCTTATGCGTTAAAGTATTGAAAGATGTGGAAGCAACTGGATCGTATATCTCTCAAGGTTTTATTGATAAGATGAATTACCCTGACGAATTGATAAGATTATGAATAAAGGACTAGCAAGTTAAGAACGTGCAATTATTGAATAAGTAAGTACCAATGGCGGAATCGATATTTCTGGCAATAAGTTGTGAAGAATTGATATCATTTCAGATAAGAGGATTTGACATTATTCTAAGGAATGGATTAACTATTCAAGTGTGAGGCTCAGGTAGACCGTCGTGATGGAAGATAGTTCTGAAGACGCCAAATGAGAACATGAAGAAGTTTAGAGGGCAAAGGAAGGTAAAGAACTTGTTAAGAATGATTTAAGATTACAGTGACCAAAATATAAGTGCTATGGCGATTATAAATAAGAGTCAGGAGCAAACCGAACTTGAAGATTTTACAGTCTCAAGATATGTTTCCAGACGAGTTACCAATATTTCTTTTAGGTAAAGAAAATGAGTTTATGATTGATTTAGCACCTGAAATGAAGCCAGTGTCCAAAGCCCTGCACGGAATGGCACCAGATAAAATAAAGGAGTTACCAGAGCAAATACAGGAGATAATTAGAAGAGAAAGCAACTGGACTTAGCGTACCCCTAAAGTGCACCGACACGATTTGTTAATATGAAAAATGGAAGTTTGAGATTATGTGTTGACTAGAGAAAGCTTAAGATGGTTACTCTCAAGAGCAGATATATGTTACCTCACCAATGATTTGTTTGATCAAATGAAGAAAGCAAAGTATTTTCATAAGATTGATTTAAGACTGGTTATATTACCAAGTGAAGATTGAACTTATGGACATATCAAAGATAATTTTTAGAACTCAGTACTGCTGTATAAAATCCTAGAAATGTTAGTTGGATGAACTGATATACCGGTTGTATTTAAATTTGATGAGTAGAATCTTGTAGAAGGAATTTGGATAAGATGTACTTGTGTTACTTAAGAAGGACCATGCAACCTATACAATGATAGCTGAGGAGTCAAAGAAGAAAGAAGCGGTATGAAAAGTTTACCAAGTGAAAAACTTTAATGGTAGGAAGTATAATTCTTAGCATAGATAGTCAGTGAGGAGGAGACACAAAAAGGGATTCAGCAGAAAAATTTAAAGATAGTATGAATGAAGAAAGATCAAAAGCACCATCAAAAGTAAGAAGTTTTATTATTAGCCAGTTATTATCGGAAATTTGTTCAAGATTTCTTAAAAGTTGCAGTACCTTTGACGAAGCTAATCAGGAAAAGCAAGAAGTTTTTATAAAGTGGAGAAGAGTGAAGAAAGTTTTGCAAAGTTAAATGAGGGAATTGTTACGACACCTGTTTTATCAATTGAAAAGTATTAAGAAGATTTGATAGTTTATAGAAATGCTTCTCATAAGGGAATCGGATGTGTGTCGATGCGGCACAATAAAGTATTGTATATGCATCCAGACAACCGAAACCTTATGAACAGAAGTATCCTACTCATAATCTGGGACTAGTAGTAATAATTTTCGCTTTGGGAGATTGGGAAATATGATATGTATGGAGAAAGATGTAAGATCTATACGGACCATAAGAGTTTGAAGTATGAACTCCCAAGGAAAAGCAAATGTAGTGGCAAGAGATAAGTAAGAAGGAGAGAGGATGAACATAGAGACTGTACCAGAAGAATTATCTATGGAATTCTAGAAGTTAGAATTGGAAGTCAGGGTTCATGATCCAAAAGGAGTAAGAATGTATAGTATGACTTTTCAGTCGGAGTTGTTAAGAGAAGATAAGGAAGTAGGAAGAGGTAATGGATAAGGATATAAATTGTTTGGTAGGTGAAGAATTGTGCACGCAAAAAGGACGATCAAGGTATTCTTAGGTTTTCTTCTAGAATTTAGATTCCACCAGTGACGGAATTGAAGAATGAAATTTTACAGAAAGCTCATAATTCAAGGTATTCAATCCATTCAGAGAGTACCAAGATGTATAGAGATTTAAAGGAAAATTTTTGATGGCAAGATATGAAGAGGGAAATTGCAGAATGGATTAGCAGATGTTATACATGTCAAAAAGTTAAAGTAGAGCATCAGAGACCAAGTGGGTTGCTACAGCCATTGGAGGTTCTAGAATGGAGGTGGAAGCATATCGCCATGGATTTCATAGTTGGGTTACCAAGGACAAAAGCTAATCATAATACCATTTGGGTTATAGTGGATAGAATTACCAAGTCAGCTCATTTTCTGTCTATAAATGGAAGATTTTACTGGACAAGTCAGTTTATATGTACTTAAAAGAAATCGTAGTTCGTCATGGAGTTCCTATGTCCATCGTATCCGATCGAGATCCAAGATTTAATTCAAGATTTTGGAGGAGTTTTCAAGAATATTTGGGAACGTAACTGAATATGAGTACGGCTTACCATCCACAGACGGACGGCCAGAGTGAAAGAACGATCCAGACAATTGAAGACATGTTACGTGTTCGTGCTATTAATTTCAAAGGAAGTTGAAACAAGCATTTACCTCTGGTAGAATTTGCTTACAACAACAGTTATCACGCCATTATTGGGATGCCACCCTACGAAGCCCTTTATGAACGCAATTGTAGATCTCCAGTATATTGGGATGAAGTAGGAGAAAGCAAAATACTTGGACCTGAATTAGGGCAGCAGACGAAGGAAGTTGTTAAAGTTAGCCAGAGAAGATTGATAGCAGCACAAGATCGTCAAAGGAAGTATGCAGATCAGTCAAGGAAAAATATGGAATTCAAAGAAGAAAATTTGGTATTACTAAAAGTATCACCGTGGAAGGGATTAACGAGATTTGGAAAGAAAGGGAAACCGAGCCCAAGATATGTCGGACCTTTTGAGATTTTAAAGTGCGTTGGCAAAATAGCTTACGAATTGACGTTACCTCTGCACATGGAGCACATTCACAATGTTTTTCACGTATTGATGCTTAAGAAATATAATCTAGACTCCAGTCATGTAATAGAATATGAGCCAATAGAGCTTCAGGCAGATTTGTCATATGTAGAAAGTTCGATAGAGATTCTAGTGGAAAGAGAGAAGGTATTGAGGAATAAAGAGTATTGTGGAGAAACCCAAAGGTTGAAGAGTCAACCTGGGAGTTAAAAAGTGATATGAGAGAAAAGTACCCTCATTTGTTTTCTTAGGAGATTCTAAGGACAGAATCCTTTTAAGGGGGGAAGGATGTAGTATCCGGGATATATCGTGTAATTATTTTTGCTAATACATAATTATTATATGTGTTCAGTATCTATTCTGTGAATTATTTGTTAAGTGTTAAATGTGTTTGGATGTTTAAAAATAATATTAATTGAGTATTTTAATTTTTATATGTCCAAAATAAAATATAGATAATTGTCATATCTTCCTATTTATTTTTATGATGATTTATGATTTTATAGGAAATATATGGATATTATAAAATCTTTTTCCGAGTATTTAAAAACTATTTTATGAAATCGGGAGCCAACCGACATCATCCGTTTTTATGTTTTTATAACCCGAAACTCTTCTGAGAACTCCTTCATAACCTAATTGCAATATTTTGAGCATTTTCCATGTTTTGACTTTTTCGATCTGGCGTACGGTTTGTCCTGCGCGGGTCCCGGCGCAACATTTTCGATACATTATTCGTTTCGGTAAATCAATAAAACTTGTATTTTCGATAAACGAGATCTTTTTATTAAACTATCATAATTATCACCTCGTAATACGTGTAACCAGGCGCTGAGACCAAGATCGCAGTACAAATTGTACTGATTTGGATAATTATCCCGAAAACTAGTACCGTTTGGATCAGTTTTTATAAATAAACGTACCATTTCATATCCGGAATGATCCAACGGGATACTAATTTTTCGTAATTATAAATAGCCTTTACCATATTTTATTTCATATCAAAAATCATTTGCAGTCAGTAATTATATAAATTTCCAGAGGAAATTCATATATTCATAAACCTTTCTGAAAATCAAACCACAATTTCAAGGTGTTAGTGAAATCCGTTTGGAAAGTTGGGGTAACCAAATCGAAGGTCTCAAGGAGTACTTTCAGTTTCCAGGACTCGTTTTACTGTAGAATCAAAGGTTGATTTTATATATTTTTATTTATTTTCGAATTATTTTGATTAAAAATATGAATTTTTGTTCGGATGATTGTTTGAATGATTTGATGCTTGCGTGTTGTAGAGCTTGTTCTCCTGATGATTTTGATATATTATATGACTGATTTGGAGTTCAATAACATGTTCAAAATTGAGTTTGATTTTCGAATTTTAAAATTAGGGTTTATAACCCGTATGAATGTTCTTAATTGAAATTTAGGGCTTCTTGATTTAGGAGTTATTAGCTGTTGATTTATAGTGGGTTGTGTTCATTATGAAATTTGCAATCGATTGGTATATAGCTCGTTAACAAAGGATTAGTGAATCGAAGGGAGTTGTGTTTTTAAATTTTCGATGTTTCGCCGGAAACCGGCGATGTTCTTGGCCAATTTCCGGCCAAGTCTGGGGTTATTGGAATGATTTGATTGCATGATTGTGTTCCTTTTGAAGTGTAGAGGTGATCTGGAGGTGATGGTGGTGGGAGGATGCCGGAGGCAAGTTCTCCGGCGAACCCCGATTGTTTTCCGGCGAGGGCTGGAAAAATTGCAGTTTAGTATTTGTAGTTTTAAAAACGATGAAGTTTAGTCCCCCAGGTTTCCAGAGTTTGCAAATTTTGGATTCGTGTTTTAAAAATAATCAAAAATCATATTTCCTATTTATCTTTATTATAAAAATTCATTTTTAATTTCTGAAAATTCCAAAAATTATTATTTTAATTCCAAAAATTATTTTTAATTTAAAAATAAATCTGAATTAATTAGTTAATTAATTTCAGTTAATTTTTAATTGATTAATTGGTCAATTAATTCAAAAATTAATTGATTAATTGATTTAATTAATTATTAATTGATTTTAATTAATTATTTAATTAGATTTAATTATTTAAAAATGATTTAAAAATTCCGAAAAATAGTTTCGAGCTTTAAAATATTATTTTAAATTGTTTTCAAGGCTCGATAATTATTATAAAATTGTTTTGAAGCCAGAATTGGCCAGTCGAACCCTGTTTATTACTTCGAAACTGATCTAACGACCAGTTTTAATTCCGAAAAATGTTTTAAAAATCATTTTAAATACCCGAAAGCCTGTTTATGACCCGAGACTTCTTTATAAATGATATGTCATTGATTATTTGACGTGTTATGTGTTATATGTGACTTGTTGATTGACTGTCGGTCTATATGTTCCGTGATTACTCGTTTATAGCGTAACTTTCAACCCGTTAATCGGATTTGTGTGAAACGAAGGGTAGATAGAATTATCTGTCGAATAGAAACGTATGAGATAAATATTGATAGATACTTATGATGCCTAGAAAAGTAAGCAAGGCGTAGTAAAGGGAAGCAGGTGATCAGAAAATGGAATCGACATGTAGAAAATACAGCAAGTGATCAGAAAGTAGAATCGAGGCATAGGAAAAGTAGACAAGTGGTTGTTGAAGAGAGTCATTTGACGAATACAAGTGAAATTGGAATCGATTGTGATAAGGCAAGTACTTCTAAACCTTTTTGAAGATATAATGCAAATATTTCTAAATTTTCTCGTAACATATTTTTAAGTATTCAAAATAGCTCTATTTTATATTGTAAATACTTTGAATCCTTCAGCCCTAAACCTGAGCCACATCATTTGATCTTTGAGCTGCAAGCCTTATTCCTTGTAAACCATTTCTTGTTGATTTACCAGATAATAAACCACACAAATACGATACTACCCCACAAATATATAACCATCATATACCAAACACTGGAACAAAATTATTTAAATATACAGAAACTTTTATACTCAACCATACCTTGTGATATCAAAGTACTAAAACCTTGTAAAAATATTATCCATCTAATACCCGATTATCCTACATGTTGGAGGCCACTTCTTTTATATACTTTGACATACCCTTTTGATACCCTTGAATTTCACCATGTTCTTATTCAAATGTTTTATTGCTATTGATTATGATCTGGTTTTGTTGAATTCTATTGTTTATCATAGTGAAATGCTTTAGAATTGGATAGTTTTCTTTATGTGGACCATATTCGTGGTCAGACCATATCAATGGTCAAGTTAGGCCAATGTGTGCCTTGGATCCAATAGTTAGAGCAGTGCTGTGTGCTTTGCTCGGGGTTAGTGCGTGACTGATCAGCAGCCTAACCTTGGTTTTAAAAAAAAACTTAAAATGAATATCCAATTCTATTAGTTATTTAACAAGAAACTTGATTCTTTTAAATCATCTCGTTTGATCATTGTTAAACCTCAGTTATTGGTAATATGACTTGCTGAGCTAGTTAGCTCACTCTTGCAAATCTTTTTACATATTTTACAGTTAAGAAGGATACGGTTGATAGCGGGGTTTCCCAGTTCAATGTACGAGCTAGGATTCCAGATTGAGTTGGATCGAGCTAGCAGGAGCTTACTACGGTAGTGAGATAATAAGTTTGTAAGAATAATTTCATTACCAGTTGTAAGTTAAATTAGTTGGGATTTGGTACGTTGTAATAAAAGTTAAGGTTGTGGCTTGTTTTCATACTTTAACCTGTTGCGATCCGTGGTTATGTAAAGCAGGGTCATTGCAGATAATATTTCATATACAGGTTTATATTTTGTGTTGTGGACCCCAAACTTCTGACCCGGGTATGGAGAGCGCCACACATTATAAATAATATTTCTTATACAGGTTTATATATTGTGTATGTGTTATGGACCCCAAACTTCTTACCCGGGTTTGGAGGGCGCCACAGGTTGGTATCAGAGCTACAGGTTATAAGTCACTGAAACAAGCCTAGATTTTCGGGACTGGGTAGAGGGTTAGGATTAGGAATAGGAAATTGAAAAATAAGACGTTGTGAGGTTGAGTGCGACTGTATAGTAGGTCTCCGGCACGGTTTGTATTGTGACTCGGGATTCTTAACTTGCGACGTGATCTCCGGACAACGGCAATGGTAGATCCTGACTTCCCTGTATCATCTGATCGTTTGGAGTTTTCCGTTCGAGGATCATCATCTTCTATCAGATTTGATTTGCACCTTGTTCTTCCATCAGTATTAATGGTACTACCCTCCGTTATGACAGTTGCACCTCTTCAAGCTATTCTACGCTATTCTACCATCTCTTGATATGAGACTACCTATTTAAGAACCTCCTTCTGTGTATTCTTGTTTTACTAGACATTCGGCTGTGAGTGTATCTCTTCAGTTTACCCTACACCCTGTTCTATACCCCCAGTTTAGAACTTGTCCTATGAAGCAATTGTACCTATGGGGATGGTTTTGGGAGTTGCAGTAAATGGTGAGTATTGAGATACAAATAAAGGTGAGAAGAAGTTTATAAAGAAGATTCAAGTGTTCTGGAGGATAGTTGTTACCAGGTTAAAAGAAGCCATTAGTGATTAGGCCACCCATGACTAGCTTGTGGAATGGATTAGATAAGTATTGAAAAGAGAGTTAGAGGAGATTATGGTTCTGGAGCTTTCTTGAAGATAATTAATGGTGTTATGACAATATGATATATTTATAGTAATAAGGTGATGTGACATCAGCCGATTTGTTGACTATTAAAATAGCATGTTCTATTTAACTACTGCAACAATAATGTCGGGAGTATTACCAGTATGGAAGCTTTATGTGAAGCTACGAATAAGATCGCATGCAACGATAATTGAAGTTGTCGTCGATTAAGGAAGGCAAATGGGCTCGATAAAGGAGAAAATGTAGATTGAAGTGAACGGACTTTTATGTGATTATTTCTTTAATTTGGTACCTTGTTAGAGGTAAGAAGGACAACAACCAACTCATATAGTAGGGACAACCAGATTTGTGATTTTCAAAATTTTTAAACAAGTTTTCGAAAAAGATTTTTTCTTTAAAAAATTTCTAAAAGCCTTTTTAAATAAAATAAGTTTTAACCGGTTGTCAAGTTACTACTTGAGTTTCTTGTTTGTTAAAAGACCCGGATTACCTGGAAGGATATTTATATTAGACTTGGTATTGTTAATTCAGAGAATAAAGTGATCCGCGATTATGTATAAGTTGATTATTCCTAACGGTAAGGTGCAAATATTGTTTGACAAGGTTAATAACAGAATCAGCGTACGGAGTAACTATTCATCCAATTACTAGGACTATCAGAGTTCGAAGAATTCATTGATTTAACAGAAGCCGGGGCATGACCGAAGAAGATTGGGAAGATTTCCAGACCTTTCCAAAAGAAGAATATTATTAACAAAAGGATCGTTATGTTGAATGATTCGGGGTTATTCTAAATTGAAAAGAGAAAACTCGAGGTTATCTGGTAGGAACGCTATTATGATTAAATTGTTAAAGTATTATACGTGTAGGTGTGATATTAAAGACGCAAGATATGACAAGAAAGAATCTACCATAATGTTTAATTTGCGAAGGTATTTCAACGTACTTTTTAAAATTGTTATATGACACAATGGAGATATGATCGAACAAGTTCGAAAAATGAATACAAATTAAATGTGGATGGTGACCAATGGTATAGTTTTTGTCTTCAATATTACAACATATATTCCTTTTTGAATCCTAAATAAGTATGAACTTCTTTCCTTAAATAAACTCTTTGATATGATATCAAAAAGGAGGATATTGCATTCCTTTCAAATTTAATTGTTTCCCTCAAGTTTTGCTTTCTGATTGGGACACACGGTGTTATGATAAGACATTTTGTCAGAATGACGAAGAGTCGGGTGGGACGCCACCTAATCATGTGCTGTATGCCATATGGTACGAAAGACTGGCCATCTTAAGTACCAATGTGGTTGTCTCATTCATATTCAAACACTTCATTCTTCTTTCTTTTCAACTCAAATTTTTATTGAATTGTGAATCTTTCTAGTTGTTTCGTTGTACTTTCATTCTTTGCAAGAGTTTTTCAAACAGAAATCAACGTATTATGGACCAAGCGGGCAAAGTTCCATCTACCTCTCACGCATGGAGAGAAAAGAAGGGCATATGGCGAGAATTGCAAATCACTAACCCAGTCAGGGATGCACTAAGGATCAAGGGAATCTACTCCAATAAGGAATACATCTTCGAGAATGAGAATATGCAATTTTTCTGTGAAATATGTTGTTCAGAATATGGACGTGATAACATGGATGATTATGGTAAATACCTTATGCGTTAAAGTATTAAAAGATGTGAGAGAAACTTAATTGTCTATCTCTCAAGGTTTTGTTGATGAGATGAATTGCTCTGTTGAATTGATAAGATTATGATTAAAGGACTAGTAAGTCAAGAACGTGTAATTATTACATAAGTGAATACCAATGATGGAATTGAGATTTCTGGCAATAGGTTGTGAAGATTTGATATCATTTGAGACAAGATGACTTGACATTATTCTAAGGAATTGATTAACCATAGAAGCATGATGCTCAGACAAACCGTCGTGATGAAGAGATAGTCCTGAAGACGTTAAATGAGAGTACGATGAGATATAAAGGAAAAAGGAGGGTTAAGAATTTGTTAATGATGATTACGGTGATCAAGATGTGAGCATTACGGTGATTATGAGATAAATAAAAGTTAGAAGCAAACAAACTTTGAAGATTTTATAGTAATTAAGGAGTTTCAAGATATATTTCCAGATGAGTTATTGACATTTCCTCCAGAAAGAGAAATGAAGCTCGCGAGTGACGTAATATCTGAGACGAAGCCAGTGACCAGGGCCTTACACAAAATGGCACCAGTTAGAATGAGGAAGTTGATGGAATTTACGGATGAGCGGAAGCGTGAAATAACATTTATTCCGTAAAAACCATATATCGCACATATAGAAAAACGTATAAAAGGGAAAAACTGAGGAATCGAAATCATACCTCGTGAATCGAAGCTTTATAAAATTGGAGTGCTAGCAGTTGCTCCTCAGTGTGTGAAGCACTCTACCGGTATCCACCAAGAATGATCCTCTTCGATGAACCTTTTATAAAACCGAGCTTTTATAAAATGGAGTTTTTGGGAGAGAGAGAGAGAGGAAGAAGATGGAGGCTAGGGTTTTCACAAAATCAAAAATTGTGTTAATAGAATGAGCCATCTCATTCTATTTATAGGGCTCTCCTAGGGTTTTATAATATATCTTTATATATATTAACCCCCACATTTTATCTTCATAAAATTTTTTTAATAATAATTAAAACTATTTTAATCATTATTTCTTTTTCTTAACTATTTAGAAAATAATTATCTCTCTCATTATTTCATCAAAGAAAATATTCTTTTATGGTGTGACCCTGTAGGTTCAATATTATGCCGGTAGTAGAAATAAATAATAATAAACTTTTATTAATTATTTACATGAATACTAAAATTCACTAAATATAATTAACTGATTAATTATATTTATTCTACATCGTGAGTGATGCTTCTCAACATATCGCGACTATCCGGATAATATGAATTCACTGCTTAGAATATCAAGAACCTGTCAGTGACTAGTTACCGTACAATGAATTCCTTCTACCCTTATAATATCCCGAATAAATACAAGGCATGGATCTCGTGTCAGGCCTATCAAATTTAATCATATGATTTCTTATTCATAATGCAAAGTTCATATTAATGCAAATTAGAAACTCCTTTCTAATTTCATACACTCTGGCCAAAGATTCCAGAACTCGCATACTAAGAATAACATAGGATATTCTCTTCCTATACAAGAAGGGGTAGATCCTGTATTGACGTTAACTATCTCTATACAGAAATCCCTATGCCCAGAATAGACCTAATGGATGTCCTTGAGACTAAGGACTAAACCAAAGCACAGTTCATTATATAAAAGATACCTTTAACGATCTCAAGTCTAAGGACACTTGTACAACTATCACTCAGTGAATAACTATTGACACGTGAGTAATCTCCATTAGTTGTTCAACTTATCGAGTCATGTTCAGTGAACTTATTCCCTAATAAGCACCTACATACCAGCTATAGTGTCACCACACAAATGCCTATGAGAACAGACATCCTCCTGAAGGGAGCAAGCATAGTATGTACCAATCTTTGCGGATCCACTAACATCCGATTAGTTATCCTATGATCAGGAACTGTTTTAAGTCCAGAGTTGTCGTCTTCTAGATCTCACTATTATAATCTCATTATAATTCTAGAAGCTTTACTCTAAACTATAGAACATCTTATTTAATATACTTTAAATAGATAAAGCCCATAAAAATATAACAAGTCTTTTATTAATTCAAATAAAATCAAATAGCAATACAAGAAAGTTCTTCCTAACTCATCATACATGATTGGATTTAGGACAAACACTTTCAATCTCCCACTTGAACTAAAGCCAATCACCCTGGTATCTAATACCCATGTTCTCTTTATGACGATCAAAGTGAATCTGAGACAATGACTTTGTGAGTGGGTCTGCTACGTTGTTATGTGTGTCAACTCTCTCAATCTTGACATCTCCTCTTTCAATGATTTCCCTAATCAAATGAAAGCGTCGCAAAACATGTTTGGAAGTTTTATGAGACCTAGGTTCCTTGGCTTGTGCTATTGCTGCGTTGTTATCACAATACAACACAATAGGCTCCTCAATGCTAGGAACAACTCCCAACTCAGAAACAGATTTCCTCATCCAAACGGCTTCTTTTGCAGCCTCACTTGCAGCTATATATTCTGCTTCCGCTGTGGAGTCAGCCGTTGTAGACTGTTTGGAACTCTTCCAACTAATCGCACCACCGTTCAGAGTAAACACGTACCCTGACATGGATTTGCTATCATCACTTTCTGATTGAAAACTAGAGTCAGTATAACCCTCTATTTTCAACTCAGATCCACCACCAAAAATAAGAAAAATATCTTTAGTCCTTCGCATGTACTTAAGGATGTTCTTCACTGCTTTCCAGTGGTCTTCACCTGGATTGGACTGATATCTGCTCGTCACACTGATTGAATAAGCAACATCAGGCCTAATACATAACATCACGTACATGATAGATCCTATTGTTGAAGCATAAGGAATCTTACTCATACGCTCTCTTTCCTCAGGTGTCTTAGGAGACATCTTTTCGGAAAGGGACACTCCATGGCTCATCGGTATGAGACCTCTTTTGGAGTTTTCCATGCTAAACCTTTTAAGCACTTTCTGGATGTATGTACCCTGGGTAAGACCTATCATTCTTCTAGAACTATCTTTATAGATCTTCATACCGAGAATGTAGGATGCTTCTCCCAAGTCCTTCATAGTGAAGTTCTTTGATAGCCACACTTTGACTGATTGCAGCATCGGTATATCATTTCCTATAAGAAGTATGTCATCCACATACAATACAAGAAATATTACCGCGCTCCCATTAACCTTCTTGTAGACACATGGTTCATCTATGTTTTTGATAAAACCAAACTCTTTGATTGTCTCATCAAAACGGATGTTCGATCTACGAGAAGCTTGCTTTAAACCATATATGGTTCGCAACAGCTTACACACTAGGTGTCATAAACACTTCCTCTTCAAGTTTCCCATTGAGGAAGGCCATTTTCACGTCCATTTGCCAGATCTCATAGTCGTAGTAAGCAGCAATCGTAAACAAAATCCGAATTGATTTTAACAGGGCTACAGGCGAAAAAGTTTCATCAAAGTCAATCCCTTGTCTTTGTCTGAATCCTTTTGCCACGAGCCTGGCCTTATAGGTCTCCACCTGGCCATCTGCTCCAATCTTTCTTTTGTATACCCATTTGCACTCAATAGGCTTCACACCCTCAGGTGCTTCAACCAAAGTCCATACTTGGTTGGTATACATAGATTCCATTTCGGATTTCATGGCACTTTGCCATTTCTCTGAGTCAACACTACTCATAGCCTCATTATAGGTCATAGGGTCGTCATCATCAATGATTGACAACTTATTGTCATTCTCAATGACAAGGCCATAATACCTCTCAGGTTGGCGAGACACTCTCCCTGACCTACGAATGGGCTGTTCCACAGAAGGTTGTTCAGTCTGAACAGGTGTTTCCACTTGATTCGTAGTAGTTTATGCTTTTTGAACTTCATCAAGTTCAATTTTGCTCCCACTGTTTCCTTCAAGGATAAACTGCTTTTCCAAGAAGGTAGCATGTCTGGAGACAAACACCCTATGATCGGTGTAAAAGTAATACCCTAAAGTCTCTTTAGGATATCCCACAAAACTACATTTTACGGATCGAGATTCCAGCTTATCTGGGTCAACTTTCTTGACATAAGCTGGACATCCCCAAATCTTAACGTGTTTAAGACTCGGTTTCCTTTCTTTCCATATCTCATATAGAGTTTTAGGGACAGATTTGGAAGGCACCTTATTCAGTAAATATGCTGAGGTTTCCAATGCATAACCCCACAGGAATACTGGAAGATTCGCATAGCTCATCATGGACCGAACCATGTCTAACAAAGTTCGATTTCTCCTTTCAGATACCCCATTCAACCGTGGAGTATATGGAGGAGTCCACTGGGAGACTATACCAGTTTCTTTGAGATAATCTAGAACACTCCATTCAAGTATTCACCACCTCGATCTGATCGAAGAGTTATAATACTATGTTTGGTTTATTTCTCCACTTCATGCTTATATTCTTTGAACTTTTCAAAGGCTTCAGACTTGTGTTTCATCAAATACACATATCCGAATCTAGATCGATCATCTATGAAAGTAATGAAGTATGAAAATCCACCCATGGCTTGCGTAGACATTGGTCCACATACATCTGTGTGTACCAATCCTAGCAAATCTGCAGCCCTCTCTCCATGTCCATTAAATGGAGATTTGGTCATTTTACCCAATAGACAAGACTCGCATGTAGGATATGATTCAAAATCAAATGGGTCAAGTAACCCTTCCTTATGCAATGTCCGCAGTCTATTTTCACTAATATGACCAAGTTTGCAGTGCCACAAAAAAGTGATATTTTCATCATCCCTTTTTCTTTTATTAGTATGTTCAATTTGTAGTAAATCATGCTCTACGTCACATACATACAAACCATTATTTAAAATACCACTTCCATAAAGAACGTTATCTCTAAGAATTGAACATTTATTATTCTGAATAACAAACGAAAATCCATCCAAGTCTAACATGGGAATAGAAATAATATTCCTCACAATCGAAGGAACAAAATAACAATTATTTAAAATAATAGTCTTGCTCGTAGGCATATGTAAATGAAATGATCCTACAGCTTCATCAGCAACTCTTGCTCCATTTCCCATCCATAGAATCACCTCCTCTTCCTCAAGAGTCCTACTTCTCCTTAGTCCCTGCAACGAATTGCAAATATGAGAACCACAGGCGGTATCTAATACCCAAGTAGAAATTTGATTTAATGACATATTCACTTCAATCATGAACATACCTGAAGCAGAAAAGGTAGTCTCACTACCCTTCTTCTTCTTCTTCTTCAATTCTGCAAGGTAAACCTTGCAGTTCCTCTTCCAGTGCCCCACCTTGTTACAGTGAAAGCAAACAGCTTTGCTCTTGGGGTCTTCAGCTTTTGGTGGAACAGGCTTTTTCTCACCTACTTTCTTCTTCTTGGAAGGGTTCTTCTTCCTTTTCTTAGGATTGTAACCTTCACCAATTAGAAGAACAGAGCTCTTCTTAGGGGGAAAATTCGATTCTGCAGTCTTCAACATGTTGTGGAGTTCAGCCAGGCTGACATCCAGCTTATTCATGTGAAAGTTTACAACAAACTGCGAAAACGAACCCGAAAGTGATTGCAAGACCAAGACTTGGCTCAGCTCCCCATCCATGGCAAAACCAAGTTGTCCAAGACGTTCAATCAAATTGATCATCTTAAGTACATGGTCATTCACAGATGATCCCTCAGACATCCTACAACCGAACAGCTCCTTCGATATCTCATATCGAGCTGTCCTCCCTGCCACATCATACAACTCTTGTAGATGCATAAGGATAGCGTGAGCATCCATATGCTCATGCTGCTTCTGTAGCTCAATGTTCATGGAAGCTAGCATGATGCATTGAGCAACATTTGCATCATCTATCCACTTACGATATACAACATGTTCACCATTATGTGCATCGTTAGCAGGTTCAGTAGGCTTAGGTGAGTCAAGCACATATTCTAGCTTCTCCACCCTGAGAACAATTCTCAAGTTTCGAAGCCAGTCAGCAAAATTAGGACCAGTCAACTTGTGAGCATCTAGTATACTCCGGAGTGATAGTGCAGAAGATATAACGAATATAGTAAATCTGTAATGATAAACACATAACAACACTTAGCAAATATTCAATTTTATTTCTAAACACTATATGAATCGGGTCTTTATTCATAAGTGGCTCCCACTAGTTTATCTAATTTATACACCCCCTAAGTGAAAATTAGGCATTAATAATGCTAGTGGGAATAGGGATCCTACATTCCATTACACAACCTCGGCTGTAGCACGAAACGTCATGTGATGTTCAATAGGCAGACAACTCTTGTCAATTACATCTTATGTTATTCCCTAATATAATTTTAGCCTCTTGAATAATTGAGTCACGGTTGTAGCACGACAAACTCAATATTCTAAGTCAAGTCTAACCCAACATTTCGTACAATTAAATCAGTCTCCAATGGCCCACGGCTATAGCACGTAACGACCTTTAGATTCTAATTCAATGTACACATCTCTATGTAATAGACAAGTATTTCTTATTTCGAAATCAAAGCCCTCGGCTGTAGCACGAAATGACAATTATTGAAAAATAAGAACCACTTTCTATCATATTGGAAGGCTATGACCGACACAAGCCCGTTGTGTCATTAGCCAATTACTACTTGATATTATTTAATTTTAGAGGGATTATATTACGTTACAATCATAATCATATTATAAAGAGATTCTTCCTTTTAAATTAAATATTTCAAATCAATAATCGATAATTAGATGATTCCCAGATCGGGTGGAGCATTGTCAAGAGGCGTCACATAATAACCCTTTCTTACAGATAGAAATATGTTGTTGACAGAATCATCCTTTCTCTCAAAATTGAAAATTCATATTTAATTAAGTGTTTCATAAACACAAGAATCTCATGATTGTATTCATAATATTATTGTCAAGGCAAGAAACGATTCCTATTCTAGATTTTCTAGAGCACGCCTTAAATTGATTTAAGTTCACCTAAATCTATCATCGCATGGTAAACACAGGCATATATCTCATATATAAAAATAAATAAACAAGTAAGCATGCAAGTAATATCATGTCACACATTGATATAATGATGTATGGATTTATTATAGCATTTAAAAGCAATTGAAATAATTAAACATGCTTTAAAACACTTTCGGGAATATAAACAGTTCAAAACTTTTATATAAAACATATTTGACCACTCCATTAGATCCGTCTCGGAAAAATGAATCCAACGATATATTGCACGTCCAAAACGGAGTTACGAAACTCCCAAAAATCAAATTTTAAAAAGATAGATGGGCTGTAACGCATTACAGTAATGCGTTACCAGGTCTATAACGCATTTACGTAATGCGTTACAACACTGTTGAGCCATTTACGTGTGTGACGCATTCCGTAAATGCGCAACAGTGTGTAATGCATTCACGGAATGCGCAACACACCCCCCACCCCGCGTGCACCGCACGCGCCTGCAGCAGCCGACCTTTGCACTTGTTTTTTTTTCTTTTCACGATTGTCAGCCCCTGTTCCTGCCGTTTTGCTAACTTACTGTTGTTACAAAAAAAAAAGAAAAATTAACCCCCTTTTTCCTTTACTCCCTTATTAATAAAACTTTATTAATTTATTATTTTAATTTTATTATTAATATATTAATTAACATTTAATTAATAAATTAATAAAAATCAAAATAATATCATTTCTTAAATCAGGCAGTAGCAGAAAATTATCAAATTGGCCATGGTTCCCTGTGCAAATTTTAATCATAATTATTCACATGCATAATTATTTCATGAATTTTATTTAAAACAATTTTAAAAAATTCATAACAAATAATCTACACATTACAAAATTATGAAAAAAATACCTAGACAATCTACAACACTTGTAGAACCCAGATCAGTAGTCAAAATCTCATGCAAAAATTATTTCGAATTAATTCATAATTAAATCCAAATAAACTTGCAAAAATCATAATAAATCCATACATGCATAAAAAAATCTGAAATTTTTTTTATATGAATCTCTATATGCAGAACCTAGCTCTGATGCCAATGATGGAATTTACAGATGGGCGGAAGCGTGAAATAACATTTATTCCATAAAAACCATATACCGCACATATAGAAAAACGTATAAAATGGAAAAACTGAGGAATCAAAATCATACCTCATGAATCGAAGCTTTATAAAATTGAAGTGCTAGCAGTTGCTCCTCAGTGTGTGAAGCACTCTACCGGTATCCACCAAGAACGATCCTCATCGATGAACCTTTTATAAAACCGAGCTTTTATAAAATGGAGTTTTTGGGAGAGAGAGAGAAAGAGAGAGGAAGAAGATAGAGGCTAGGGTTTTCACAAAACCAAAAATTGTGTTAATAGAATGAGCCATCTCATTCTATTTATAGGGCTCTCCTAGGGTTTTATAATATATCTTTATATATATTAACCCCCACATTTTATCTTCATAAAATGCTTTAATAATAATTAAAACTATTTTAATCATTATTTCTTTTTCTTAACTATTTAGAAAATAATTCTCTCTCTCATTATTTCATCAAAGAAAATATTCTTTTATGGTGTGACCCTGTAGGTTCAATATTATGCCGGTAGTAGAAATAAATAATAATAAACTTTTATTAATTATTTACATGAATACTAAAATTCACTAAATATAATTAACTGATTAATTATATTTATTCTACATCGTGAGTGATGCTTCTCAACATATCGCGACTATCCGGATAATATGAATTCACTGCTTAGAATATCAAGAACCTGTCAGTGACTAGTTACCGTACAATGAATTCCTTCTACCCTTATAATATCCCAAATAAATAAAAGGCATGGATCTCGTGTCAGGCCTATCAAATTTAATCATATGATTTCTTATTCATAATGCAAAGTTCATATTAATGCAAATTAGAAACTCCTTTCTAATTTCATACACTCTGGCCAGAGATTCCAGAACTCGCATACTAAGAATAACATAGGATATTCTCTTCCTATACAGGAAGGGGTAGATCCTCTATTGACGTTAACTATCTCTATACACAAATACCTATGCCCAGAATAGACCTAATGGATGTCCTTGAGACTAAGGACTAAACCAAAGCACAATTCATTATATATAAGATACCTTTAACGATCTCAAGTCTAAGGACACTTGTACAACTATCACTCAGTGAATAACTATTGACACGTGAGTAATCTCCATTAGTTGTTCGACTTATCGAGTCATGTTCAGTGAACTTATTCCCTAATAAGCACCTACATACCAGCTATAGTGTCAACACAAAAATGCCTATGAGAACAGACATCCTCCTGAAGGGAGCAAGCATAGTATGTACCAATCTTTGCGGATCCACTAACATCCGATTAATTATCCTATGATCAGGAACTGTTTTAAGTCCAGAGTTGTCGTCTTCTAGATCTCACTATTATAATCTCATTATAATTCTAGAAGCTTTACTCTAAACTATGGAATATCTTATTTAATACACTTTAAATAGATAAAGCCCATAAAAATATAAAAAGTCTTTTATTAATTCAAATGAAATCAAATAGGAATACAAGAAAGTTCTTCCTAACTCATCATACATGATTGGATTTAGGACAAACACTTTCAGAAGTTAGCAAAGCAGATGCAAGAGATGCTAGAAGAAGAAGCGATTAAACCCAGTGTATCCCATGAGGTGCACCAGTACTATTTGTTAATAAGAAAATAGAAGTATGAGATTATGCGTCGACTAAAGAAAGCTCAACAAGTTTACTATCAAGAGTAAGTATCTGTTACCTCAAACTACTGATTTGTTGATCAAACAGAAGAAGCAAAGTATTTCTTAAAATTGATTTAAGATTTGGGCGTTACCAATCGGAGATTGAACCAATGGACAGAATCTTTAAGGAATATCTGGATGAGTTGTAATTATGTTACTTAAAGTTAACGGAGGACCATGCGAAACATTTAATGACAATTGGGGAGTCGGAGAAGAAAGAAGTTGTATGTAAAGTTTACAAGGTGAAAGTTTTGATGGTAGAAAGCATAAATAATTAGTGAGAAGGAGACCAAAGGCGATCCAGTAGAAATTAAAGTTACTATGAATAAAGGAAGGCCAAAAGCACCAATAAAAGTAAGAAGTTTTATCCTGAACCGATTATTATTGAAAATTTATGCAGGATTTCTTGAAAGTTGCAATACCTTTGGCGAAGCTAACCAGGAAAAGTGAGAAGTTTATATGAAATGGAGAAGGGTGAAGAAAGTTTGCTGTAACACCCCCAGATCCGGGGTCGGGGATCCGGGTCGTCACGGTCTTTCTTTCCACAATATCACTTAACTTAATTAATAATAAATAACCTCATGCTGTGACCCCACACTAACACACACCGCAACCCGTTATAGTCTCAGAGATGAAATTGAAATAAGTACAAGTCCTTGAATCCACAATTTAAAAGTTATTACAACCCAAAATGATTACTTGATAAGTTTACAGTTAATTGCCATTATCTGCCACAAGTTATAATTATACATAATTGGTTCCCAAAAGTAGAATGCTTGATCTACCAATAGATCTACCTCTGCAGCTATAGCAGCTACAACATCAACGGGAAGACGCATGACGCTTCCCACGCGCTTGCGCTGGGTCTGCCTGAGTCTGGCCATCTTTCCTAATTGTTGTTGTGTGATGAAGAAATGAAGCAAGAGTGAGCATTACAGCTCGCAAACTAATATATAATGTAAACGATAATGCAAGTATCTAAATGGATAACTTACTGGGAACCTTTATCAAGTGTAAGGTAATTACATACTGGAGATAAGCTTAAAGGAATATGAAGTTACCAATTACTTCACTATACTTATACCATTTTATAAAACTACTTGAACTACCACTGTTCAAAGTATTATAGGTTTCAAAAGGTCATCCCATAGATGAGACCACAAGTTAAGACTTGAATAGATTCAATCATTGAAATATTATTGAATGAAATGAAGTTACGAGATACTTTATTTAGTCCCGATATATATATCCACATATATATCTCTTATACATTTCCTGGAAACCTCTATTATGTAAAGTATGAACAGAGTTTATAACATCCAATGAATTTTGGAAAGGAAAAGAATTTTGGCATAAACCCGATATCTTGCTGATCAGGAAAAGATACCAATAAGTAACCTTTTCTACTAGTAGATGGACGAATTCCCCACTAGTCATCACCCTGGCCGCAATAGGACCTTATGCTGGACTGCCACTCAGCCACTTACGCATTTGATGGACTCCCACTGAGCCACTTACGCATTTGATGGACTCCCACTGAGCCCATGTTGCTTATGCCGACTCAATAGATGGACTTACTTCCCGAACATTGGGTAAGTAATCAATTCATTTACTAAAACAGCAACCTTGTTGCGAATATAAAATACACCACAGAGCCGGATCCCTCAGGTTTTGAGCGAGTATTTAAATCCCCTTTGAAAGGAAGATCTTAAATATTAAAAATGAGTTTTGGGATCCGCTCTAACTTTTAAAATCATTTTGAAGACTCGATAACATTTTTTTTAGAATATTTGGAGTAATGCTGATTCAATGACATAAATCAGTCCCGATATATTAGAAAATATCTTAATATTATTATTTAAATAATATTCCCATAAGGATAATCTCTATTTAAATAATTTGAAGTAGAAGTTTTTAAAACTCATACATGAAATGAATATTAAATTACCAAAGATATACTTATACGAAAGTATTATCTTTATTTGAATAATCGAAAATAAGTTTGATTATCGAAACATATTCTTTAATAAAATAAAGAATATTATTTAGTAAATAATCGGAGTCATAAGTCCTCGAATGAATATTCAAAATAATATTCATTAAATAAAATAAACCGAGTCATAAGTCCTCGAATGAATATTCAAAGTAATATTCATTAAATAAAATAAAGTTATTGAATAAACCTTATTCGATTAATAGTTTTGAAAACTATATCTATATATATATATAAATATATATAATATACTCGGGAACATCGACTCCTGGTTTTAGAAAATGTTCACATTTGGATCCCCTATACTAAGGGTATACACAACTACTGCTTATCTCTAGCATAGGTATTATGTAACTATAAGCATTGGATCACCAAATACATATCAAGATTACGAAACAGACATGTATATAAACCATATCAGCATGCTCCAATATATTGCAAGATTTTCTAATAACATTCATGCACTTATCACAAGATAATGCATATACATATATACATCACAACAACAGTATAACGGGTAGAAAACTTGCCTGAGCGACTGGGGGTGGTAAAAGTCCTGGGATGAGTCTGGTAACCTATAAACCACATATAAGTTGGAATTAAACCAAAGTCTCTTAAGAATCTATACTTTAACCAATTAGACTCTAACACTCGCTTTGCGCTTAATGATTCTTTTAAGTCGCTCGAGTACCCTCGGCTCCACCATTTTTAATAAATTAACCATTAAGAGTTTTAAGGAAATTCTTTCGCGAGTACCTTACCAATGCCTAATCCACTTTACATAAATGTTTCGTACTCCAATTAGTCATTTAAGGTCCTTAACCAATGTTTCAAAGTAAGGCGAGGGGGTAATGGTTCGTTCCTGAAACGCCGTTACTTAAAGCGGTCGTTTCTCCTAAACCGTACATCGGATTCAAACGAACCATATATCAAAACGAAGCTCGTAACATGAACTATCTAATAATGTCAATGGTCAAAACCTAACAGTGAGTTCACGGGTCCTGATGTTAATAACAAAAGCAGTCTAAAGTAAATCGGGCATTACGACGGCTGTGTTTACGCGATTACCAAATTTTATCCTACTCCAAATCAACCACAATTCAACCACAATTCAACCATACAACCAAACTCCATCCATACAATACTACAACAGCCCCAACAACTCAATATTTCCAATTTATGCTACTTCTCAATCATGAACTAAGAGCTTACTTAAGTTCATTAATTAATCATCAAGATTTACAACTCCAAAACATCACAAAACCAATCAATCTCTAAATACACAATAACCAAGCTTATCATGAACTATACTACTCATAATAAGCTCTTAACATTCAATAACAAAGCTAGGTTAAGAGATTATATCTTCCTTGTGAGTAGGAGTAACTAATAAGCTTGGAACATCCTTGGAAAATCCTTACTAAAGCTTTATCTAAACAAAAACACAAGATCAAAATTTCAAGTTCTTGAAAAACACTATTCACCCTCTTTTTCCATGAATTTTAGGAAGAGATTATGAAGGAATTTGAAGCTTAAACTTATAGGACATCTATATCTATGTACAAGGAACCTTAGATAATTACCTCACTAATTAAAAAAGCTTGGAACTTGGATTTGGGTTTTTCTTTCCTTGAAAAATGAAAGGGGACGAGAGCTTCTTGCTTGAAATGGGAAGTCAACTTTGTGTTTTTGTGTTTGTGATTTGTTTTGTTGGTTGTTTTTGCCTTTTGTTTTAATTAGTTACCTTTTAACCATGGTGAATTTTGTGTGGTTTATAATCAACCAACACTTCCTTCCCTTTGGTCATGCTTAGGTCATCATTCTTATGTCATCATCCCACATTTGTCCTCTTCTTGTTGGTTTGATGACATCATCATCACTAACCTCTTTGATTAGCTCCTAGTTACTTGGCTAATGACCGCTAATCTGTTATACGGTTCGCTTAACTTTCGTTCTCGTTTATCGTTTGAGGGATCATACCTGAGATCTTATTACTTGGGTTTCCCTAAGCTTTTTTAATACATTATATTCCTTTTATGATCCTCTCTTATAATCCTTGAATTCAAATCCTTTTTATCCTGTTACCTTATACTCAATTCTTTCGGTATCTGGTGGATTTTCGGGAAAAATCAAAGTGTTCGAATTTGGATTCTGACGATCTTTACATACACTTATATACCATATAGAGTACTAATAAGATCTCAGAATAACAATAGAAGAACCCCTACATAGTGTGGCATGAAAAGTTTTCTTATTCAGCATAATCCGCAAAAACACTATTCATAAGGGTTACAAAAGTTCAAAACTTTTGGGGTTATTACAGTCTCCCCTCCTTAAAAGGATTCCGTCCCGGAATCAAATAGAAAACAAATGGGGGTACTTTTCTAGCATTGCGTTCTCTAGTTCCCAAGTTGATTCTTCCACATTATGATTCTGCCATAGCACTCTGACTAGCTTGATCACTTTGTTCTGAAGCACCTGCTCCTTCTTATCCATAATCTTTACTGGTTTCTCCACGTAAGTCAGATCTGGTTGCATATCCACCTGCTCGTACTCCACTATGTGTCTGGCATCCCGATGATACTTCCTTAGCATTGACACATGGAACACATTATGAACTTGTTGTAGGTTCGGGGGTAAGGCTAGCTCGTAAGCTAACTTCTCAATCCGTCTTAGTATCTCAAAAGGTCCAATGTATCTTGGACTTAGTTTCCCTTTCCTTCCGAACCTCATTAATCCCTTCCAAGTGGATACTTTTAGTAGTACTAAGTCCCCTACTTCATACTCCTTGTCCTTTCGGGCTAGGTCTGCATATTTCTTCTGTCTGTCTTGGGCTGCTACCAGCCGTCCTCTGATGAGATCCACTATGTCTTTGGTCCTTTGGACCACTTCGGGTCCGAGCATCTTCCGCTCTCCTACTTCATCCCAGTATAAAGGAGATCGACACCTTCTTCCATACAGGGCCTCATAAGGCGGCATTCCGATGCTAGCATGAAAACTATTGTTATAAGAAAACTCGATCAACGGCAAGTGATCATCCCAACTTCCTTTAAAGTCTATTGCACAGACTCTCAACATATCCTCTAGTGTCTGGATGGTCCTTTCACTCTGCCCATCTTTTTGGGGATGGTAAGCGGTACTCATATTTAACTTGGTCCCCGCACATTCTTGAAAGCTCCTCCAAAATCTGGAGTTAAACCTGGGGTCTCGGTCTGAGACAATGGACGCTGGGACTCCATGTCGCGTCACTATTTCCTTAAGGTAAATGTCCACCAGTCTATCGACTGTGTATATCTCATTGATAGGAATGAAATGAGCTGACTTTGTCAGTCGGTCTATAATCACCCATATGGCATCATGGTTGGCTTTCGTCCTTGGTAAGCCGATAACAAAATCCATGGCTATTTGTTCCCATTTCCATTCGGGAATCTCCAGGGGTCGTAAAAGTCCACTGGGTCTCTGGTGCTCTGCCTTTACTCTTTGGCAAGTCAAACATTTGCTTACCCATTCTGGTACGTCCCTCTTCATGTTGGGCCACCAGTAATACTCCTTCAAATCCCTATACATCTTGGTGTTTCCCGGGTGAATGGAATACCTTGAACTATGGCTTTCATCCAAAATCTCGTCTTTAAGCTCTTGAACGTTCGGAACCCAAATCCGGTAGGAGTACCTCATTATCCCTTTATCATCTCTCTCAGTATGGATCTCTTCTCCAGTCATTGACTCTCTGCCTTCATTTATTACTTTCTCTTGGCACAATCTAATCTTTTCCAATAACTCTGGCTGCATTGAGATCTCAAACAGCTTTTCAGTTCCGGTTCCGGTTACCTTTACTTCTATTTCCATTCTCTCGAAATCCTTTATCAATTCTTCCAAAGTCATTATCATTCTGAGTCTTTCCTTCCTACTAAGGGCATCAGCCACCACTTTGGCTTTCCCCGGATGATAGAGAATCTCACAATCGTAGTCCTTGATTAGCTCTAACCATCTCCTCTGGCGCATGTTGAGCTCTTTCTGCGTAAATATGTACTTATGGCTCTTATGGTCTGTGAAAATCTCACACTTCTCTCCATACAAGTAGTGCCTCCAAATTTTTAAGGCAAAAACTATTGCCGCGAGCTCAAGGTCATGAGTAGGATATCTAATCTCGTACTCCTTCAGTTGTCTCGAGGCATACGCAATCACCTTACCGTGCTGCATAAGCACACACCCTAATCCTTTGTGCGACGCATCACTATATATCACAAAATCTCCTTTTCCGTCTGGAAATGCCAACACCGGGTCCGTTACCAACCTTTTCTTTAATTCTTGAAAACTGTTCTTGCATTTTTCCGTCCATTCAAACTTCTCTGTCTTACGAGTAAGTCGTGTCAGAGGGGCTGCGATCTTCGCAAAATCCTGTACAAATCTACGATAGTAGCCGGCCAATCCTATGAAACTCCTTACCTCTGTGGGTGTGGTTGGCCTTTCCCAATTTGAGACCGCCTCTATCTTGGAGGTGTCGACCAATACTCCTTCTTTATTGATCACATGTCCTAAAAACTGTACTTCATTCCGCCAGAATTCACACTTCGAGAATTTGGCAAATAATTGTTCCTCTCGGAGTATTCCTAGAGCTATCCTCAAATGCTCTGCATGTTTTACCTCAGTCCTTGAGTAGATTAAAATATCATCGATAAAAACTATCACACACTAGTCCAAGTACTTCTTAAATACTCTGTTCATTAAATCCATGAAAGCCGCTGGGGCGTTGGTTAATCCAAAGGACATTACCAAGAACTCATAGTGCCCATACCTGGTACGGAACGTGGACTTGGGAATATCTTCGGGTTTAATCTTTAGTTGGTGATATCCAGTTCTCAGGTCAATCTTGGAAAAATAAACCGCATCCTTTAGCTGGTCGAACAGATCGTCTATTCTAGGTAACGGGTACCTGTTCTTTATGGTTAGCTTGTTCAACTCTCGGTATTCGATGCACAGCCTCATGCTCCCATCTTTCTTCTTAACAAATAACACTGGTGCTCCCCACGGAAACACACTGGGTCTTATCATACCCTTATCCAAAAGTTCCTGCAATTGAGTAGCTAATTCCTTCATTTCTAATGGGGCTAACTGGTAAGGTGCCTTTGAAACTGGCGCCGTCCCTGGGGCCAACTCAATAGCAAATTCAATCACTCTATCAGGTGGTAGTCCTGGAAGGTCTTATGGGAATATATCTTCAAATTCGTTGACTATCGGAATATCTTGCAAGTTGGGCACCTCTTTCTGGATGTCCACCACATAGGCTAGGTAAGCCTCGTTCCCTTTTCGTAGCATCTTATTGGCCTGGGCCATGGTCAAAAATTTCTGTGTTTGCCTCTTTCTTCTAAATATGACTTCTTTCTTCCCTGGGATATTCAACTTAACTTTCTTCCCCTTACAGTCTATCTGAGCATCATTTCTAGATAGCCAGTCCATTCCCAAAATTACATCAAACTCCCCTAATTTAAAAGGAATCAGATCAACACTAAAAGATTGTTCTCCTATGCCTATTTCACAGGCGGGGTGAATCTGGTTAACAGGAATAATTTCATGATTGGCTATTTCTACTTGTAAGGGTTCTATCAAGGGTTCAGTCTTAAGTCTTAATTTACGCACAATGTCCCTTGATATAAAAGATTTAGTTGCTCCAGAATCAAATAACACATTTGCACTGATTGAATTTAGAGAAAGGGTACCTGCTATCACATCTGAGTCTTTCATAGCATCTTGGACTGTCATGTTGAAACTCCTCACAGTAGGTGGCTTATTGGAGGCAGCCCTGCTGGCTCCTGAAGCTGCTGGTTTGTTCATTAGGCATTCCCTCTTCCAATGACCTGGGCGTCCACACTGATGACAAGTGGTGGTTGGAATGACAGCAGGGGTTGATGAAGGGCACTTAGTTGAATAGTGACCCTCTCGACCGCACTTAAAGCAGATTACTGGCTTTCCTTTACACTCCCCAGTATGCATCCTTCCACAAGTGTTACAGGCTGGCAATGGGGGTCGAGACTGGTTGGAATAGGACATTCTTGACTTCTGGCCACTCTGGCTCACATTTACACTCATTGGCCGCTTAAACCTAGTGTTCTTTCCCGGTAGGGACACTGCTCCTCTATTAACTCTAGTTGGGAAGCTCCCTCCTGTGGAAGCTCCACCCACGCTCATATTTTTCCTCTTTATTCCCTTCTTCTCTCTTTCCTTCTGCATCTGTTCACTTCCGGCTTCTACAATTGTTTCCTTTTGCACCAGAGTGGCATAATCCGTAAGCTCAAGGATTGCCACCCTATTCTGAATCCACGGTTTCAGTCCCTGCTGAAACCTTCGGGTGTACTTCTTGCACAAGAAGGCTGAAATTGCATCTACACTAACCGATCATGTCAGACAGCTGGATAAATTGATCAAAGATTCTGTTAAAATCATAAGGAGTGATAATGGCACTGAGTTTAAGAATTTAGTCATGGAAGAGTTCTGCAAAGATCATGGAATCAAACAGGAATTTTCTGCACCTGGAACTCCACAGCAAAATGGAGTTGTAGAAAGAAAGAACAGGACTCTCTTTGAAGCTGCACAAATAATGTTTGATGAAGTAAAGCTACCAACCTACTTTTGGGTTGAAGCTGTGCAGACTGCTTATTTTACACAAAATGCTACACTTATAAATAAGCATGGAAAAACACCATATGAGATGGTGAAGAAGAAGAAGCCAAATCTGAAATACTTTCATGTATTTGGTTGCAAGTGTTTTGTTCTTAAGACTCATCCTGAACAGCTGTCCAAATTTGATCTAAAAGCTGATGAAGGAATTTTTGTTGGATATCCATTTTCCACAAAAGCCTTCAGAGTCTACAATTTGAGAACAAGAGTTGTCATGGAATCTATCAATGACTTTTTGATGATAAAAAGATTACTGGACTTGAAGATTTCGATGATCATGATCAGCTGAGATTTGAGAATGAAGATTTAAATTCTGATTCTGGAAATTCTGATGACTTAAATCCTGATCCTGTAAGTTCTGATGGATTAAGTTCTGATGTCGTTGAAACTGTGGTAACAACTCCAAAGGAAAATGCACCTGTCCAGGGGAAGCAAGCTGAAGAAACTACCACATCTCAAGACTCTCAAGAAGCATCTAGTTCTGATGAGCCAAATTCTGATAATTCTGGAAGCTCTGATTCTTCAACTCCTGAAAAATCAAATTCAATTTCTGAAGTCTCAGAGAGCATAACTACAGGAGGGCATCAGATAATGCTGATGGAGACAGCATGGATCATGGGGGGATCCAGTTCTAGAGATCAACTTCCATCTGCAAGGAAGTGGACTAAAGCACATACACCTGATCTAATCATTGGAGATCCTGAAATAGGTGTCAGAACTAGAACTGCAACTTCAAATGAATGTCTCTATCATTCTTTTCTATCTCAGACTGAACCAAAGAAAGTGGAAGAAGCTCTTCAAGATGCTGATTGGGTGCAAGCAATGCAGGAAGAGTTAAATGAATTTGAAAGAAATAAAGTCTGGACCCTAGTGCCAAGACCAAAGAACATATCAGTTGTTGGTACAAAATGGGTGTTCAGAAACAAAACTGACAGTGATGGCATAATTACAAGAAATAAAGCAAGACCAGTTGCTAAAGGCTACTCTCGACAGGTGGGTATTGATTATGATGAAACATTTGCACCAGTTGCTAGATTGGAATCCATAAGGATCTTTTTGGATTATGCTGCTCACAAGAAGTTTAAAGTCTTTCAAATGGATGTAAAAAGTGCTTTTCTCAATGGAGAATGGGATGAAGAGGTATATGTTGAACAACCTCCTGGCTTTATAGATCCTAAATTTTCCAATCTTTTATACAGGCTTGACAAAGCACTTTATGGCCTTAAACAAGATCCAAGAGCATGGTATGAGACTTTAGCTCAATTCCTTCTGGAAAGTGGATTTCACAGAGGCACAATTGACAAGACTTTATTCTACCTCAACCATGGAAAGGACTTACTTTTGGTACAGATATATATTGTTGATATCATATTTGGTTCTACTAATTCCAAACTGTGTGAGAAGTTTGCAAAGCTAATGCAGTCAAGATATCAAATGAGTATGATGGAAGAACTCAGCTATTTTATCGGCCTTCAAGTCAAGTAAACTGCAGAAGGCACTTTTATCTGTCAATCCAAGTATACCAGAAATTTATTGAAGAAATTTGGAATGCAAGATTGTTCAACTGCATCCACTCCCATGGCCACTGCAACCAAGTTAGATAAGGATAATGGTAAATCAGTAGATATTACTAACTACAGAGCTATGATTGGATCCTTACTCTATCTAACTGCAAGTAGACCTGATATCATGTATGCTACATGTCTTTGTGCAAGATTTCAGGCTGATACAAGAGAACCTCACTTATTAGCTGTGAAAAGAATTTTCAAGTACCTTAAGGGTACAGCTGATCTAGGATTGTGGTATCCTAGGGAATAAGATTTTAAGCTAATTGGTTACTCAGATGCAGATTTTGCAGGATGCAAAATAGACAGGAAAAGCACTAGTGGAAGCTGCCAATTTCTTGGAGGCAGATTGGTTTCTTGGTTTAGCAAGAAATAAAAGTAAATTTCTACATCAACTACAGAAGCAGAATATATTGTTGCAGGGAGCTGTTGTGTACAGATTCTTTGGATAAAGAATTAGTTACTAGATTATGGGTTAGAATTTTCTAAAATCCCTATTTACTGTGATAATCAAAGTGCTATTGCTATGACAGGTAATCCAGTTCAACACTCAATGACAAAGCACATCAGCATAAGGTACCATTTCATAAGGGAACATGTGAATGTAGGTACAGTGGAATTGCATTTTGTTCAAACAGATCAACAGCTCGCAGATATCTTCACAAAACCACTATGTGAAGCTACTTTTATAAGATTGGTAAATGAACTTGGAATGGTTTCAGGTTCTTTCTCTAAATCTGCCTAGTTTTTGTTCTCTTGCATCAGACTTTATGATCAGTGTTTACAGATTGTATTATCTATATGTAATATGTGCTTAATTTGAAAATTCATTAAATGTTGATTGTTATCTGATGTGGATTTATATACTCTGATAAGTGTTTTGAATGTTCCGTGGCTATTCAATCCAATGAGGATAATTGTGCCATTGATTTGTCTAGCTCATCAAGCTTATCAAGAGTGTAGAACTCATCTTCTTCATCCAATTCCAGTATGACTTGCTCTTCAGTGTCATTGACTTTTTTCTCACTTATAGAAATTTCTGGAGTTGGGGATCTTTGCTCATCATTAGAAGTCTGGCCATCATTCACAATCAGTGCGCTTGAGCCATCCATTACATATCCTTGACCAGCCCTTAATGACTTCTTTTGAATCATTTCAAGTTCATAAGTTTTCAGAATCCCATAGAGCACTTCCAGTGTGATTCTACTCAGATCCCTTCCTTCTCTGATTGCAGAGATCTTTTGTTCCAAATGGTCAGGGAGAGTGAGCAAGAACTTCAAATTCACTTCTTCAACATCATAAAATTTATCATGAAGCTGCAAGTCATTTATCAGCTTATTAAACCTTTCAAACACATCAGTAATACCCTCATTTGGTTTAGCCATAAATCCCTCATACTGAGAAATCAATATCCTTCTTTGATTTGACCTAACCTCCTCAGTTCCTTCACAAAGTATTTCAATATTTTCCCAGATATGTTTAGCACTGTCACAGTTGATAATGTTATTATACATTACATTGTCAAGTGAATCAATTAGTATCAGTTGCAAAGCACTGTCTAGGGAAACTTTCTCTCTTTCAGGTTCAGTATACTCAGAAGGATCCTTGGGAGCATAATGAGCTAGAATAACCATATCTCCATCTGTGGTTTCCTCAACTCTAACTATAGGAGTGAAGGGCCCATTCTTAAGGATACCAATGTACAGATGATTGGCCATTCTTATAAACAACAACATTTTCTTTTTCCATAAAGTGTAATTGGCCTTATCAAAGGGAGGAATCTTGATACTACTGATTTTCTGTGTATTCATTTTTCCAAGATCTAATCTGTTTACTTTCAGATTTTGCTCTGATACCACTTATTAGATATGAATACAACACAGGGGGGTGAATGTGTTTTGGCCTAAATGTTTGATTTTCGATCGACTTAGGCTTTAGCAGTTAGTTGTTGTTTATGATTTAGTAGAATGGATGTTAAACATAAATAGCTGTGCAAATATGTAAAACAAAGATCTTCAAAACTCACTTAATTTTATATTAAAAATCAAGCAGTGTTTTGCTACAAAATCTCTAAGTTCTTGTTTTAGAACTTAGCTTCTTTCTTGAGAGAGAACACACACGCTTCTATTCTGATTGTTCTTCTTTACTTAACTAGAGGACTAGTGTTAACTTTATAACTCAGTTAACTACTGGTTTACACAGTGTATAATAAACATGCTATTAGCTTTTCTAAACTGTCACTTGTCATTTCTATTTATAGAAAAGCAAATCTTCCATTTCTGGCTTAGCATATTTTTAGCATCCCATCTTAACTTTAATCTCCTCTGTCAGTTAATCTTTGTCGTTGATCTTGCACATCTCTCAAGCTGCTTTTTGTAGACTTGTCAATGTAGCTGTGTGAATTATTTGTTGATTTGCAACCTTGGATATTGAACTGTTCCTTAGAGAAATTTCTTCACTTCGAGATCTCAGTTAAGCTGTAGAGAACTCGACATCTCAATAGGCATGTTGGCTTGTCGATATCTCTGAAACTTCATTGTTGCCTAGACTTATCGACAACTCTGAGTTCTCTAGTGAATTTTGGTTTATCGATAACTCAGAGTTCTCTAATGGACTTTGGTTTATCGATAAATCAGAGTTCTCTGATGAATGTATACTTGTTGATATCTCTGAGTTCTCGACAGACAATTCCTGAGTTCTCTATAACCGGTGGATGTTGCTTATCCGTCGAGTAGTGATGGCTTATCCGTCGAGTAGACATTCCTCATCCGTCGAGTAGATATTGCTCATCCGTCGGGTAGATGTTACTCATCCGTCGGTACTCTCCGGGGTTTAAATGACTTCTCGATAAGTCATTCTGGAGTTCTCGAATGATTTCTCTATAACACTAATTCTGTGACTTGTAGAGATCTTGACTTAGAATGTTTTACACCAAACAGATTATTCAACTCCAAGCTTCTTCATAATTCTTCTGAGGCATGATCTTCTTGATCTTCTTCCAGATAGAATTCTTAGGCTTGACACTGTTTAGAGAAAAATACTCCAGTCTGCTCCATTTACATTTTACAGACATTAAGTGTTACAAGTATGAATTACAGATTAAGGTTACAATATAATTAATCTTAGGGTTGTCAATATGACTTAGTCTTGTTATGATACAGGCATGTCTTGCACAACAATCTCCCCCAATTTGTGAGAAGATTGCTTATCACAAATTCATGCCTGTTAACAAGACTAACCCCAAGTTAAAGAATGAAAATAAAATGATACAAAAGCTGATACAACACTTGTACATTGGATAGTTTACAATAATTAAGTAAAGACTGAGCTCTGATTCTTTCTCAATTATGTTCTTAATTTGCACAAGTATTTCCAATTCTTCTAGAATGGGGGTGTCAGCTAGAGCCTCTATTAGTTTCAGCAAATCTGGCTTAGGATATCTAGCTAACATCCCTATCCTGTAACTTGACAAAGAGCCAGCTTTTATATTCAGAAATCTTCCATCCTTTGATATTCTGCTCTTGCCTGCTGCCTTCAACTCTTCTAATCTTCTGATATACTCATCAATATCATGCTCATACTTTCTCCTCCTTTCAGCTAGCAACTCTTTATGCTTATCTCTCATTTCCTCTCTGTTAACCACAAACACTGCCAATATTATTCTCCATGCCTTAGTGGCTGAATCTTTACCATTCATCAAGCTTATCACCCTTTCCAGTTCAATAATTGAGAGAGAATCCTTTAGTCTATCTCCAAGCTTTTCAAAGGACCCATCACTGTAGTATATTCTGACTTCTCTAATGTTAACAACCCAAATTCTGACAATTCATTCAGCTAGCTGTTGGAAGTAGTCTTCATCTGAATCAACAACATTTAGAGGTTTGAAATCATCTTGATTATATCTGTTCCAGATGGCCTTTTCACCAAATCCATGATCATTGAGAAATTCAGCTGTCAGTTGTCTTCTTTGTCTTCTGATTCTTCTCTTGACCTTGGCTTCTTTTGGACCTATTCCAACTATTTTGAAATGTGTTTAATGGGGTGGCTTGAATGAAGGCATAATTTTGAGTTTTTTCAGAGAAGTATGGCTATGAGTGATTTGTGTTTTGAGGAGAGAGTTTGCTGTGAGCTTATAGAAATATTTAGGCTTAGAGGTTTGAGGTTGAGCAGTTTTTGATGAGATTGAGTGTGAAGGTTTAGCAGTTGGTATTTGGATATTTAGGGTTTTGAGAGATTGTGAGGTATCATTCTTTTGTCTTTGCCTCCTTCCATCCCTCCTTTGATTCTCAGATCCACTTTTCTTCTCCTTCTCTTTCTCACTATCACTTTTTCCACCAATTGCCTTACTAGATTGACTTGAGTTTGAGCCAGAAGGATTTTGACCATCTTTCTTCTGCTCATCATCACCCAAGTCATCTGTGTTGATTTTAGTTTTAGGCAAATTGGCTTTAGAGTTATCAATGTATCTCCTCAGAATCTTGATCATAGCTTCATCTTCACTAGTCTTCAATTTCTTACTTTTCAGCCCAGACTCAACCACCATTATCAGTCTTATGTTGGCCATGATACAGTTTTTAGGTACTTGGAAGTGTTTCAGTTGCTTGGTTGTAGAGCAAATATAGTGCTCCCCTTTGCTTGGATGTAGATAAGCTTATGGGAATGCAACTTCTTCAGCCTTCTTCAATTCTGCTAGTAGCATTTTCTCTTCATTGTTGATTATTCTGACTTTGTTAATCAGAATGTCTATTTCAGATGCTCTTCTAGAAATCAGATAATTGAAGTTGACTTGCATACATCTGTCTACACCAGAATCATTAAGATTGATCACTATCCTTTTCTCCAAAAACTGGTCCTTGACTGGGATTTGCAGCACCCTGATATAATTGATAGTCTTTTCCAAGGTCTTTTTGTAAATGAAGAAATTGTTGTTGAGAGAGTTCCTTAACCCAGTGAGCAAGTTCTCAAACTCTTGTGTCATTCCTGGACCTTGAGCAGCCATAATGAGCCTCTCTCGTTCTAGACCTTGTTCTTGACTTTTGAGTGTTGATTGTGCTAGTCTTGCATCTATCTCCCCCTTAGTCTTGGTGACAGGTATGAGTAGGGGAGTAGGAATCTCAGGTCTTACAGCTTCAGGCAATGCTGGCAGTGGTATGTTGAGTTTTCCCAGAACGGCTCCCAAAGCAACTGTATTCTGCATTTGTAAATGCCTATGGGACTCCACTAGGGCCTGAATATCATGTTGTTGACTCTCAACCAGTGCAGTTAGAGCTCTGACTTGTGAAGATAAATCTGAGTTGGAAGCTTGAAGTGAGGAAACTTGATCTTAAAGTTCTTGTATCTGAGGAGTAGAGGTTTTGGCTGAGAAGGACCCAAGGTGTTCATCAACAGCTTTTCTGACACCCTCCATGAGAAGAAATGAAGGCTCATACCTAGCAGTATGTATTTGATTTAGCTTGACCCTGGTATCATTTGAATTTGTCATATGAGCTTGAACTTGATCAAACAGGGCCTTGAAAGAGCTCCTCATTTTTGACACTTCCTTCTCTATGGAGGCCAGATCCATCCTTGACATTTGCTCAGTGAAAGACTGGAGTTGATTGTTGATGTCTTTTTAAGAAGGCACAATGCCATCCATCTGTTCCTTGATCAACCTCCTGACTTTATCTTCATGACCAGTCAATTTTACTTCAAGGGCCTTTCCAAAGAGATGGAAAGCCTTGAGTTGAGCTTTATGCACATCCATAATGGCATCATAGACTTCAAGAGGAGTGAGAGTTTTAGCATTGTTGCCCAAGATAGTTATGTATTCTCTCCTGAATCTAGCCAAAACTTCATCCATTTCTGCCACATGGTCACTATACAACCAGGCATCTACATTTTCATCCTCTTCAGTCTCATCTACTATCTTCTCCTTCTGTTGTTCAACCTCTTCATTGAAGCATAGCAGTATAGCTTGATAGTCCTGGTTCCCCATGTCTGAAGTGAGCAATTGTTGAGAAAGAGTGGCCAAGCCTGAGATTTGATCTACCAATATGTCATCAACTGTAGAAGGCTAAGCTTCCATATCATGTAGCCATTGTGCCATAACATGTGGTTGGTTGGGTTAAGATGTGGATGGCTGTTGAGAAATGTTCACGGTACCACCTGTGACTGAAGTCACAGTTTGACTCACAGATAGATCTGTGATTTTGAAAGTTTGTTGTTCACCACATGTAGTAGGAACCTCCATTGGATTTGGAGAGGATTTGACTGGGTTACTGTCATGTACTCCAGCCTCAAACCTTTGTGCACCTTGCAGAGCACTATCACAGAAATGTGATGAACTTGCCTCTCCCATAACAGGGTCATTGGCAATTGTACTCCTAGCTTCAACTGTGAAGGCAATTTCAGCTAGGGTTTTGAGGGGAGTTATTCCTTCTAGAGGAACCTCCAATTGAATTGGAGAGGATTTAGATAGCTCTCCCTCAAGAGTACTACCCTCAAACCTATTCATCTGTGAAGATGATTGTGCACATGAAGGTGGAAGAGTGACCATGGGGTCTTCAGTAAAAACTGATGAAACCCCCATGTTTGTGATGGTAGCATCAAGGTCTACCCCAGCTAGTAGCCTCTCACCATCTAGATGTTGGTTCTGGGTGGTGAGCGCAGTTTCATGAACCATGTCACTTGAGTGTTGGTGCACTTGAGAATCAGATTCAAGTGCTCTATATGCTGAAGAAATTTGGGAGATTAGAGAAGTTTGCTCAGTTGTGAGTGTTGGAAGCTCCCCCTAAATGGATGAGGGAGCTTCAAGTGATGTGCTCTCACTGTGTGTGCCATCCTTATTTCTTCTACCATACACTCTAGGCGCAGGTTGTGCTGACTCAGTACAGGATGCACTGGGGTGAATGCTCTTTTCAATAGATACACCCTGTTGAGAGGATGCATCTAGTAACTGTTTACTCCCCATTTGTTTAACTATGCCCTTTTGGGAGGACACAGAGGTGTCTAGAGTGGTCAACTCTGGTAACTTACTCTTCTTTGGTTTCTTGACCAAGGGTGACTCTGGTTCAGTTTGAAGTTTTTCACTCTCATTTACAACAACAATGGTTGGTTTCTTTCTCTTCTTTTTACTCACTTCAGTCTTTTGAGAGACTAAAGTGGTTGGTTTGCTAACATCTAGTGGTGTAAAAGAAAGGGCTGCAGCCTTGGAAGGTCCCTGTTGGTGTGCCTATGTTTGTGCTTCCACAGGCTCAAGAACCATAGCTGAACTAGAAAATTTAGGAGCCCTCATGTCTGGCATAGGGTAAGGATAAGTCCTGAATCTCTCCAACATAAATGGAGTGATTCTGAGACTTACACTCACCTTATTCTTTGAAGTAAGTGAGCCAAATATGATTTTGGACACTTGCTTGCAATTGCCAATTCTACTACTATCAATACCAGCTAACAAATGTATGTCATTGACTTTATGAGCTAAAGTAGACATAATAAACCTTGGCAAAAAGATTTCTTTACCTCTATTCTTCAAAGGCATAATAAGCCTGGTAGCCAGCTCCTCCAGAATTAGACCTCCAACATTCAGATGCCTGTTGTGTGCTATTGAGAACACCAGCTTCTGCACCACACTTGAGATGTTGTTAAAGCCAGTTTTTCTGCAAGTGAAAGCCCTTACTACAGAATCAAACACAAAGGACCATTCCTTCCTAATATTTGTTATGTTCAGGCTTGCCAAGTTGATGGAGCCACTGTAGTTGATGAAGTCCATGAATTCACTCAGCTCATCTGCAGTTGGCATCTCTCCATAATTCTCAGTTGGCAAACCCAGGGCTGTATTCACATCAGCTGCTGAAAACTCAATTTCCTGGCCTCCAATTGTGCATGTGACCACCATAGAAGTGACATTCTCTAGAACAACTGTCCTAGTTATAGCTGATGTCCAAAATTCATAAAGAAAGTCCAAATACAGCACAGGACTTGCAGTTAAAGCACCTGCAATGTAGGATTCAGAAAGAAACTTCACAAATCCCTTGAAACTATCAGGGGCTTGGTTAACATCAAGAAAAGCAATAAAGTTAGTTCCCTTCTCTGGAACGATAGCTCTAACAATGTTTTGTGCCATTGTAGTGTTTAGAAGTAGTGGGTAAGAAAAAGTTTTGAGAAAAGAGCAAAAACGAGAGAGAAATCGCCTTTTGTCTGAAAGCTAGGTCACTTGAGATCTCGAGAAGGTGAAAGTACAGTGTGTGTATCGAGAAGTCTGGGCATTTATATAAAAAGTAAAATACTTATCAAAAAGTCAAATAAACATTTGATATTAAACTTATCGAGAAGTAATTTTAAATATGAAAAAGGTACATTCGAGAAGTCAAGTGACTTATCAAGAACTCTGATAAATGCCCAGTTTGTCCGAAAATGGACTAAAAATAATTCTAATTTATTTGAATTGAATCAAATTAAAATCAGAATAAATTTTCCAAAAGTATTTGTCTAAAATAATTCATTGAATTAAATTATTTTAGTTCTGAGTTATTGATAAGTCTCAAAATATCCTTGTCGAGAACTCTGTGAATTAACACTATTAGAGAACTCTACATGGTCTTATCGATAAGTCATAATAGAGCTTATCGAGAAGTCATTCGAGAAGCCTGTAGATAGACTTATCGAGGACTCACTCGAGAACTCTAAAATGACTTGTCGATAAGTCATTTTGACTTAAATGACTTATCGAGAACTCAGTTCTCTATACCTTTGAGTACTTTTATTCTGCCTTGTGTTAATTTTACACATTAAAGATGTAAATTAACAACTAAGCAGTTTACTTAGAATTTGAAATATTCTAAGTTAATTTTTGAGTTTTTAAAGAAAAATAAATATACAGAGATTCTGAAATATTTATAATTCATATTTCAGTTAATTTCCAATTAAATCAAACTAGGTTGATTTATTAGAAATTAATCTGCTGCAAAACATTAGCTCAGTTCTTGCCTTAGGATGAAGAATTGAGCATTCCAATTTCACTCACAAGTCTAGTGAAGGTTGCTTCATCCAAAGGTTTAGTAAAAATATCAGCTAATTGCTTTTCTGTTGGAACAAAAATGAGCTCAATGGTACCATTTGCAGCATGTTCCCTGATAAAATGGTACCTAATATCAATGTGCTTTGTTCTAGAATGATTAACTGGATTAGCTACTATAGATATGGCACTAGTATTGTCACACATAATAGGAATTTTGTGTAACACTAGACCATAGTCCATTAGCTGATTTCTAATCCAAAGCACTTGAGCACAACAACTTCCAGCAGCTATATATTCAGCCTCAGCTGTGGAAGTTGACACAGATTGTTGTTTCTTACTATACCAGGACACAAGTCTTTGACCAAGAAATTGACAGTTTCCACTAGTACTTTTCCTCTCAACCCTGCATCCAGCAAATCTGCATTTGTGTGTCCAACAGCTTTAAAACCAGTTCCCTTAGGATACCATAATCCCAAGTTTGGAGTTCCCTTTAAGTATCTGAAAATCCTTTTGACAGCCATCAAATGTGATTCCTTTGGATTGGCTTGAAATCTGGCACATAGACAAGTAGCAAACATGATGTCTGGTCTACTAGCAGTCAAATACAGCAATGATCCAATCATCCCTCTATAGCTTGAAATATCCACACTCTTGCCTTTTTGTCTTCATCCAACTTGGTTGCAGTAGACATTGGTGTAGATGCAGGAGAGCTATCCACCATACCAAATTTCTTCAATAAGTCATTCACATATTTGGTTTGGCTGATGAAAATACCATCACTTCTTTGACTAACTTGAAGGCCAAGGAAGTAACTCAATTCTCCCATCATGCTCATTTCATACTCGCTCTGCATTAGCCTAGAGAATCTTTGACAAAGCTTTTCATTTGTAGATCCAAAGATGATATCATCCACATAGATTTGAACTAGGATCATATCTTCACCATGCTTCTTGTAGAAGAGAGTCTTATCAATAGTACCTCTAGTAAAACCATGTTTGAGTAAAAATTCTGACAGTGTGTCATACCAGGCTCTTGGTGCATGTTTCAATCCATATAGAGCCTTAAGTAATTTGTAAACAAAGTTAGGAAATTCTGGATCTTCAAAGCCAGGTGGTTGTTGCACATAAACTTCTTCTTCTAATTCACCATTGAGAAAAGCACTCTTGACATCCATTTAATACACCTTGAAATTTGAGTGTGCAGCAAATGCCAGAAAGATTCGTATTGCTTCTAGTCTTGCAACAGGAGCAAAAGTCTCATCATAGTCAATTCCCTCTTCTTGTGAGTAGCCTTTAGTAACCAACCTTGCTTTGTTTCTAGTAACAATTCCATTTTCATCCATTTTGTTCCTGTACACCCACTTAGTTCCAATTATGCTTCTATTCTTTGGTGCAGGGACTAATTTCCAAACTTTGTTTCTCTCAAACTGATTCAGCTCCTCCTGCATAGCACATATCCAGTCAGGATCCAATAGGGCTTCTTCAATTTTCTTGGGCTCTAATTGAGATAAAAAATATGCATGTAGGCATTCATTAGCAGTTGCACTTCTAGTTCTCACATCAGCTGAGGGATCACCAATAATAGCTTCTGACTGTATGACTGTTAGGTCACACTTTCACTGTAGAGGGGGTGAATACAGTGTTTATTACAATCAAATCAAACTTCAAGAACTTATGTAACAGAAAACAAACTTTATTGAAACAATAAACTCTGTTACAATCTGGAACTGTTATCTCTCAGTGATGAACAAAATATCACGAGAGCTGCTAGGGTTACAGTAAAATAATATTCTCGATAATGATAACACTTATAGTGTAAACCCTATGTCTGTGTTTATATATTACACAGTTACAAGATAATCGCTAATTGATATGGAATATAATTCTGCTTCCTAATATATATCAATCAGATATCTTTTCTTCCAAGTATTCCATTCTTTATGGAATTCCTTCTTCATGCATATCTCTTCTTATGTTTATCTTGATCTTCTTAACTTTAATCAGCTACTGTCCTTATCTGATCGTCCTTCAGCACTTAAGTTCTGATATCTATCTCCTGATGCTTATCTCCTGATAACATAAGTACTGATATCCCTTAAGTCCTTACGTCCAGTATAAGTACTGATCAGTTAAGTACTGATTTGTCCTGTTCAAATAAGATCTGAAATCTAAACATAAAACATATTAGCCATGACATTATCAAATATATCTAACAATCTCCCCCAACTTGTAAATTAGTAAAATATACAAGTTTAACAGATATTTGATGATGTCAAAAACATTAAGTACAAATGCATGAGAATTAGACAAGATAACTACAACTTACAGTCCTTAAAGCTTTTACCAATTCAACTTCTGATAACAACTTTAGTCTGTATACACATCAGAATTTAAGCAGTTGTAGATCTTCGACTTGGCTTCATCATTTTCTGATCTCTCTGATGTCAGGAGTTATTCTGAGATAATTCTTCAACAAACATTTCTCAGCATATCTGAGTTCATCAATCATTCTCCGTTTGACATCTTTAAGCTCTGCAGTATCTTCACCAGTTTGAAATATTGCAGCTCTGAGATCATTAATCTTTGCTTTTCTCAACTCCTGATCTAGTCTTATGACATAAGCTTTGTCAGACTCTAGATTGAATTCAAGCCCCTTAATACCAAGATATGTTCTGATCTGTGCAGTATTAGGCTTCATATCAACAATATCACCATTGTGATTTCTGTACTTTGGAACATATATGCTGTCAGACTTAACAGAATAAAGTCTTTTCTGTCTCTGAATCTGTTCTTTCAAATAGTTTGCAGCAGTCCCTGTCAATCTGTCATCCACTTGAAGTAAGAATAATACATGCTCCAATTCTTCAAAATACTTCAATGGAATGGCATTTTGTCTTATATGATAAACCCTACCATCTGTCATGAAATACAACAAGATGTGTTCCTTCAAGTAGGTATGGTAAACCATTTGTACAGATTCCAATTGATTCAATCTTTCAGGAGTTGCTCCAAATCCTGGTTCACTCAAGGAAGTTGGATCATTGGTAGTGTTGTGTACTCTTCTTTCATCAGCACTTCGCAATCCAGTTTTATCTCTTGCTTCCTTTCCAGTAACTACTCTAGCTTCAAAACGACTTGCAGTAGTCTTCAAAGGTTGAGTTTGTTTTGCTTTAGTGAATCCTGGTAGGAGTGTTTTTGATCTTCCTTCTGATATCAAGTTAACTTGAGCTGTGTCAGAGGTTACTTGCTTCTTTTGAATATCAGAACTTTTAATTTCTTGACTCTGAACAACTTGATCCATGTCAGAGGTTGTTTTAAGAACTTTTCTTGAAGTCAGAGCAAGATTATCTTTGTCATCAGTAATTTCTTCATCTTCAGGAGGTACATAAACTTTAACAGGTTCACCAACCTTTTCTTTACCCTTGGATCTTGGATCTATCTTTGGTTGTGATTTAGCAAATGTTGCTTCAGTTTGTGCCTTTTCTTTAATCACAATACTTTTCAGTTTTGGAAGTGACTTTTTACCAGAAGCTTCAGATTTAGATGTGGCTTTCTTTGATTTAAGTCTAGCTTCTTCTTCCTTTAAACTTTCCAAGTCCATTCCTGGATTTTCTTGAAGAAATAACTGTCTTGACATTTCTTCATCAAGATCTAGAAGTTCATCAGAATTTATTCTTTTACCAGTATCAGAACTTATTCTCTTCCCAGTATCAGAACTTATCCTGTGACTTGCAATTTCAGCATTTCTTGATGAGAATCTTTTACCTTGACTATGACCTCCACCCATTCCAGAGTTTCCTTGGTCATCTTTTTCATCATCCTTTCCTTGCAGTGTCTTGTCATCCTTGCATTTGGACTTAATCACTTTCTCCCCCTTTTTGGCATCAGCAGGAAGTAGAAGAGAGATAAGCAATTCCACTGAAGATTGGATTTCAGTCAGTTGTGATTGCTGAGAAGCTTGATTTTGCAGAATTTGATCAATCTGTGCTTGTTGACGATCTTGAGTCTTCTCAATATCAGCAATCCTGTCAATAGAAGGTTGAAAGAACTTTTTCTTATCAAGTTTCCAAACTTGTTCCTGCT